>NC_080553.1:18943737-19292983 GCF_028640845.1 Ahaetulla prasina | reverse complement strand
ACAAAATAACAACCTAACCCTAACCCAACCCCAACCCCAACCCCAACCCCAACCCTAACCCTAACCCTAACCCCATGCCACCTTTGCCAGATTCACTTTACAACTGTGTTTCTCACTTAACTGCAGTGATTCGCTTAACAACTGTGGCGAGAAAGGTCATAAAATGGAGCAAAACTCACTTATCTCCCTTAGCGAGGAAATTGAGGGCTCAACTGTGGTCGTATATAGAAGGCCATCTGGAACTGAACTTGGAGGTCTTCTGGTCTAACCTTCTGCTCGAGAAGGAGAACCTGTACCTAATTCCACCTCCTGGATGGGAAGGGAGACCGGTTCATTTTCTCAGTGGGGATTTTGAACGGCTGTTTGCACTGGGCGACCCCTGGAATTGCTTTCTTTAGCCCCAGTGAGACTCGCAAATGTTAGAAATAACAGGGTCACCCGAGTTGGTCTCCCTCCTGAAAAGGGTGAAGGAACAAGAACTTGGACCTCCTGAGACCCTGTCTATCTCTCCTGTTCGGGCAGCGGGGGGCGGTTGGACTAGATGACCTACAATGTCGCTTCCGACTCTGTTATTCCTTCGAGCCGAGTATGACTGGGAGGTGTCTATTTCAGGATTGCCCCGTACGTCGCATTACAATCGTGCGATCTGGATACTAGCAGTGAACGTTAACGCAATTTCAGGAAAACTGAAAGTGGCGGTGACATCATTTCTCCCATATGAATCTTTCAGGTTTCATTTCTAGAACGAGTACCCTTTGCCCATTCGGCATTGACCGATGGTATGAATACAGCAGCTATGACAAAAGGACTGTGAGGAGCCACAGTAGCACCGATGGAAGAATCCCACCAAAGGGGTTTGACGTGTGGTTTTGCCTACTGCGACCCTGTGAGATACAATGTTGTTTGTAATAATTCCATCCATACTGGGCTATGGTCAGTTAAACACCTCGAAAATATCTTCGTTTTCTTCACCCTAGAAAGCAAGTCATTAGAAATTAAAATAAAATCAATGCGTGAAAAAGATTGATGCCTATCAGAAAAAAAAGTAAAATCTCTCTCATCTGGATTCCGTAACCTCCATATATCTCTAAACTCAAAGTCTTCCATCATTTCAAAAAAAGATTTTGGTAATTTTGCATGTATAGGTATCTTCTTGGAGGAAGTTCTCTTATCCCTTCTTGTATCAATTACTCCATTCCAGTCTCCTAATAAAATAAACGAACTATAATCCCAGAGGGTCAACCTCTCATGTAACATTTTGTAAAACTTTTCTTGTTGCTGATTAGGTGCATAAATACCTATCAACAAAGTCTTTTTTGCATCTATCACCAGTTCAATAGCAATAAATCTTCCTTGAATATCTGCCTCAATTAGCTTAGCTGGTATATCCTTCCTGATATATACAACAATTCCATGCTTCTTTTCCAAAGCTGATGCAACAAAATGGTTACCCAATTTTGAATTAATTAAATATTTTTGGTCTGATAATTTTATATGTGTCTCTTGCAAACAAATCACATCATTTTAAATTGTTTCAAGTAGTGAAATATTTTCCTTCTTTTCTGAGCTGAATTCAAGCCATTAACATTCCATGACAAGATTCTATTTGCCATTACTGGCCTCCTGAAGCTTTGAAGCAGACAACGAGCTCCTCCTCCGGTATCTTCCGTCTAGCTCCTCCCACAGCTTCCATAATGGGATCCTGACTTTTACTTTGAGACTGTTGCTCTTCTTTACGCTTAAGGGCCCTCTTGTCACCCTTTGCTCTTGTGGTTCCTCTAATACTGGCAGCAATAAAGGCTCTTGGGTCACCACGCCTTCTTGAGTCTCTTGAAGTTTTCTATCACTTCTATTTCGACTTTCAAAACTGTAGAAAGAAAATCCTTTGCCTTTAAAACAGTGTCAATTCTATATCTCCTTCCTTGATAGAATAGTGTCAGTCCAACTGGCACCTCCCATCTGAATTGAATCTGATGTTTTTTAAGTTCTTGTGTAAAAAGCAAATTCCTTCCTGTCTCTTAACATCTTTGAAGGAATCTCTTTCAACACCTTCAACTCCTGTTCTCCAATTTTTAAAGTTGTCTGATATGAAACTTGCAGAATTTGATTTCTCATAGTCCTTTTCACAAAATAAACCACAATGTCCCGAGGAAGCTTTCTCTGTCTTGCAATCCAAGAATTAACTCTATATATTTTATCAATTTGGTAAGCTACCTCTTGGGGTCCGCTTCAATAAATTCAGCCAATGCTTCTGATATAATTTTTCTTAAGTCTTCTCACGCTCTTCTCGCATACCACGAATTCTAAGAGCTCCTTCCATAAGTTTATATTGTAATATCACAACCTGATCTTCATTTTGATCCACTTTTTTCTGAACACCTTTCATTTCATCTTCTAAATACTTATTTGACTGAGAGATCTGTTGCATTTCCACTTCCAATCCTTCAATTTTTTACTCAGTCCTTGAACTGCCATAAGAATATCTTCTCTTATTTTTGCATTAAAATTCTCCATCATCTCTTTTGCCTATCTTCAGAAAGTTTTAATTGTTCTTTCAATATTTCCTCAAGACTTGGTTCAGATCCCTTCTTCCAGAAGGCTTTAAAGGTTTAGCTGCCATTCTGTCTTCAAAAGAATCAGGAATTCAAACTTAATAACTCTCCTTCCCTCCTTTCAGTATAAAAAACTCCGTTTGTAACAATCCACAAGTAACGCTGCTTCATCGTACTAAAAATTTTACTTCACTTTAGACGCCATTTTAAAAGTCAATTAATCAAAGACAAAGAAAGGTTTCAAATTTCAAAAAGGGAGTCGGTACTTGCCGTGCTGATTCTACATCAAAGTTCGAACGCTTGTGAAATTCCCGTCTGCTTGGAATATCAATCAATTTAATAAGTTCTCTAGAGCAGAAGCAACATTCCTCTCCTTTTCCCTGATAAAAACAGGGGCGTGCTGAAGTTGGAAGGAGTGGAATTCGGTGGGGTCATAAATCCAGGAAAATTCGCTCTTAAGAGCAAACCCCCTGTCAGACCTGCCACTCTTCCACAATTCTGATAATCTCTTTCACCCAGAGATTATGCTAAGCTCAGTGAACAGTGATTTATTTTCTGTTTCACTGACTTTTACAATCTTCTAACACGGAGTGCTCTGTTTGAGCACCCAGCAGGAGGGTGACGTCACTGGAGCCTCCGAGATACAATGTTGTTGTTGTTAGTTGCGACAATCGTGTAAGTCATGTCCGACCCATCACGACCCCATGGACGATGTTCCTCCGGGCCTTATAAGAAATTGTAATTTTTTATAATGTAGACTTCGGTGGTGATAGGTATGTATAAAATATGCTGAGATCTGTAACCGGTGTGGTGTCTTACCTGTGTGTACTGAGATCCGCTAGCCTTTGCAAACACTTCAATAAAATTATTTTACATTCCAACAACTTTGGAGTTGAGATTTTACTGATGGGATCCATCCCGAGATGGGATACGGGCATCTCCGCCCACCGGTGTTCAGGAAAGACATCAAGCTGGATGGTCAACTTTTTAAAAGGTGTTGTTTTTAAACAGACATTTGTACATTTCGTTACAAAACTGCAGTTACAATTTGATTTAAAATCACTTTTTGGTCAGCAAACGTTGTGAAATCTGTATTTACATTGCTTCCTGTTAGTGATTCCCGATTTTTCTTTATAACATTACACACTCAAAATAAGACATGGCTTAAGATAAATATATTAGTAAATAAATATTCTGAGAACATCTTTCCATAAATGAAATGTGCTGCTATACATATAGAATAGAAACAAGTTGTTTTCTACCATTAAAAACAATACAACTGGTAATTGAGAAGAGCCCTTTAACCATCTTACAAACCTTTACAGTACATTTTATACAAAACAGTTTTAAGTGCTACAGAAATTTCATTTTCTTAAAAAAAACCAAAACGTATGAAAATAGTGCCTCACAAGCCCATCGTAGCGGCGATAATTACTTTGAAAAAAAGGCCTTTTAGAATAAAAACATATATTGTACTGACCTTTATAAAAAAATTTGTCATGAAGGGATGCCCGATGGGCAACAGGAAACTGCTTTTTCTATAAAAGATAGAGAACGAACACACACAGAAGTTTGGGGAGGTGGCGGGGTGTGTGTGTGTCAAAGAGAGCTCAAGTTGGTTCTCATTGGCCGAAGGACATTGTGTCGAATAAGCTCCGACTTCTGCCAATAGCTTACTTCACTTTCAGGGATGCTTATCAACCAGGCGGTTAGGGCAAGGTTAGGGCTGGTCATCCAGTCATCCAGAAGGGCAGGGAGGTTCTCTCTACTCCTTTGAGTGTCATCCCTGGATCTGTGCAAAGATTTTGGAAGATTGGCGGGGGGGGGGGGGGGGGGAGAGGGAAAGGCAGCGTGTCTCCTTCAACAGCAAGGCCTGTGTTGCTGTACAGCTTTAGGTCCGGATAGAATTAACCATACAGACAACCCACCCACCCTGCCGCAAAAAAAAAAAAAGCACAGCTCTTGGTATAGGATACCGTACCGGGTATAGGATAAGAATGAACATGTAAGTCAGCCAGAAGGACTAGAAAATGCCAGCATCCCTATCGAATATGCACCAATCCTAGTGAACGATTCAGAGCCTGCAGCCCACGTGTACAGGAGGACTCCCAACGCCATGGGACTGCGTCCCCAACGTTAATGCTGCAAAATGGCAACATTTCAGTAACGTATTTGTTTTCAGAAATGAAAAATGAAGGAAGAAATGGGGAGGTCAGAAACATCTGGGAGGTTAATTGCTCTTATTTCTATCTCCGATCCCCAAAGCCTGAAATAGGAATTGGAAGACTTTGCCCCCCTGCCACCCCCTACCACTCATTACCGCTCTTCCCCAGACAAAAGAGGCTGCTTCCCTTCCAGGGATATTGCCTACCCTGGATCCAGGAAGCCAGCTATAACTTGCAACTATGTAAAAGCTTCTCCCCCAGGTATCTACAGAGACCAGGCACCGACCCTTGGAGGTGGGGATGGGGGAGGGGGCTACTTAAAAACTGTGCGGTGGTAGGACCAAGGGCAGGAGAAGGCACTAAAGTAGCAAGTGCTGGCTACTCCACTTGAGTGGGGGAGTGGGGAGGGTGCACTGAGACCATCAGGATTGAGAAATACCAGCTGTGCCAGAAAAAGCTGGTTAGCATCTAGGAATCCCTCTCTCCCTCCCCCCACCGCCCTCCAATTGCAAACCCAAGCAGGAACTGCACAAGGGAACACCAACTTAAGAGCAAATCCTTGAGATGCAGGGCTCCACCGTGTGAATTAAAACACTCCGTTCTCCAGCCAAGGTGGACTGGAAAACAACTGAGAACCTCAATCCTCAGAACGGCTGTTCCGTGTGGCAGCCAATTTTGATTTAGTAACTAGGCAACCGGATGGAACTTAAGAATCGGGCCATTTCGGGCCTAGGCCCTCACTTCTGGAGGTGCTGCTCAGAGATGGCGTCATCTGATGGAAGGTATTTCATGCCCATAACCATAAACACTACACTAAATGCAACCGCTGCATTTAATGCAGTGCACTGCGTTGGTTGCAATATTGCAACCGATATTTTATGTAGGACTTGGAGAAAACTTAAACCAGGCAGAAGCTTTAGAAAATACTTTGGAAAACACTTACGATAGAAGTGGAAGAGATGGAAACTACTGTCGCAAAAGTAAATAACCAGAAAGGGAAGCTGAAATAGAAGTATAAACCTATTTTACATATTGGCGATGAGAAGAAAGATTTCTGAAGTAGTAAGAGCAGCCTTAATAAAGGTGGAGCAGGAGGGCTTCCTGCTTGAGGCAACCTACTCTTAATGAGCCTCCGCCTGATCGAAAGCTGCGAGGGCAGGACTGTCAAAAACGCACAATACCAACATGATCACAAGCACGCCCTGTTAGAAGGAGAAGGATCGAAGCTCAGCAAGGAATCTCATCCTGTCACTCGAGTACAATAAACTAATCATTATGAAATCTTTGCATTATAAAAATCCCCTTTCTCATAAACACTGGCAGAAAAAGAAAAGTTTAGTTAAGTACCTTTGCTCATCCTGAATCGTTAACAAATTAAACCAGGGGAGGAGGTGCAGGGAATCCAGGCACCATCTGTTTTTTTAAAAAAACAAAACAAAACACCAACTCTCCAGCCAGGCACACAAGAGGAACAGGAACGGCATCCCAGTTGCCGAACGTGGCAACGGTCTTGGTCTCAGCCACATGAAGGGCAGGAGGCCGTAGGGAACCATGCGGCTGTGTGGCTGCAGCAGCCAGAAGGACTGTTTCCATAGGAAACTATTAACAAGGGGAAGGAAGCGGCAAATGCGCTTGTACCCCAGGGGTGACTGGGAGGAACCTCAGCTGAAGGTCTCAACCCAGGGCAGGCTGGCGAGTGGACTGCGAGCGGGGTGCGGGGGGGGGACGAGGGGGGGGGCTCAGGCGGAACCCATGTCAACTGAAGCATCAGGGCAGGCAGAAGGCACTGTTGCAACTGGGCTTCTGCCCAGGTCTATTCCCACCCATGGCAGTCAGGCTTAAAGAAATCTGCATTCTCATACGGAGGGGCAGGCGACCTCCGCCCCTCGGATTCCATTTATTTCAAAGTGCCATTTCTTTTCTAAAGCAGGCTGGATCCCCTGGCACCAAAGGAGGGTGCCTAGCTGCATAACCTGGCCTTTTGTCTCCAGGCAACCGTAGGGAAGGATGCTGGGGTCTGCCAAGGATGCCCTGCACCACGGACAAGGGCACGTAGCCCCAGTTTCTCGGGATCACTCCTGTTGTGTGTCAACACAAGCAAAAGAAGGCTTTGAAGTCCAGCAGAAACACAGCTGCCTCTAGACCGTCCTCTTTTTATTAGTTCCCAGCCTGACCCCGCCCTGGGGAACAGCAGCCTGAAAAAATGAGACTGTTCCTGAATCTTGTCCAAGCACCCCTGTCCTAGACCCTTCGGGTCGGAGCTCAGATCCTGTGCCGGTCTGGCGAGCGACTGCTTTCCAGGGTCATCCCCGCTACGGCCAATACTGCTCTGAGGCTCAAGGGAGCCCAAACGTGGCCAAAATGAGCTTGGATCGGCCCCCCTGCAGTACTCAGGAGGCGTTTGGCCAGCTTGGCCGAACAAAGGCGCCACCCTTCCCGCCCTGGCTCACCCACCCCGCTTCCAGCCAAGATGGCGCTGCTAACTTACCCAAAGTTTGAGTGCCTTCTCCAGCGGCCATGGCCTCCAAACAACCTTGCGGAGGGCTGGAAAAGAACCTGCAGGACTCCTCCAGTGGGAAGCCCGCCATGGGCGGGCATGAACCTTCTTGCCAGATCTCTCCTGGCTTGCAAAATGCCTTCGGGGGTGTTCCCTGGGCCTTGCTGGGGGCGGCCGTTCCACACGGCCCCTCCCAAGGGCTGTTGCCACTGTAGCAATCTACCGGCAGGGCCAGCTCTGAGTCCCGGACTTCGGGAATGATGGCAATGCACTGGCCCGCCTCACGCAGGCCCGGATAGCAGCCTGGCAAGGGTTCCTCCGCACACACATACCGAACATTCACCGCACTGTCTTCTGTGTAACGGCCTGGCCAGATGGGGCCACTGCTGGCCACCCGCTGCTCTTCGTAGAAGCAACAGGGCAACGTTTCATGAGGGACCCCCTGTGTCCTAACGCTGACCACGCCCTGACTTCTCCTCGTCTTGGGCTCCCGCAAAGAGCCACCCCCTGTCCAAAGAGGCATGCCCTGAAGCAGCGTGCTGCTGCTGCTGCTGCCACCAGCTGCCCTACTTGGCAATTCCCGTGGGGCAGCATGGACCTCCAAGCAGCAGCCACATGCTCGCTCACAAGGCTCCCTCCCAGTCTGACCAGTGATCTCTCCAGTGATCTCGGGGGGCACTCGGGGGCCTCCTCGCTCAGAGAGGGTGCAGGCAAGTTCCTTCTGCTCCAGCGAAGAGCGGCTGCTGCTGCTGCTGCAATTCATTTCAAGGCTGCAATCAGATAGTTGGTCCCCTGCTGCGGCAACTGGCCTAGACTGGCTCTTGTCTGCCACCGGGTGCAGCGCAGAGGAACCTTCCAGAAGCATCACCTCCCCACGGAGGACCCGGCTTCTCTCCCCGCCCCGGCAGGGGCTTTTGCTGCGATAGATGTAGGGGTCGTAGTCACTGCTCAGTGAGCTGCGGAAGGTGGAGCAGCTCCCGTAAATCCCCTGGTTGCTGACCTCTGTGCAGTCTACCATGGAGTCACTGGAGGAGCAGTGGCACCGGGCAGAGCGGCCACTACTGCTGCTGTCACTACCAGGGCCATCGGCCAGGTAGCCGCTGCAGGCTGAGCGGTGGCCATGGTAGCAGCCGAAGCCAGAAGCACTGCCGCTCTCTGGCTGGGCGGAAGGGGCAATGTGGACCGCAGGGGGGAAGAGCCTGTGGCTGCCGAAAGGCTGGAAGGCACGGGAGGGGCCCTTGGCAGCCACGTGGAGGGGGAACTGACCACTCGGTGGTGGCTCAGGGTAGCTAAGGCCTTGGAAATAGTAGTGCTGAAACATAGTCTCGTACTGGGAGAAGCAAGCCGGCTTGGAGAAAGGGTCCCCGCTGAACTTCGGCCTCTGGAAAGGGTGAGGCATTGGGCAGGACTGGCGCTCGACCGCGCCAGGGTGGGGCTCCAGGTGCAGAATGGGCGGGTAGCTCCGGAAGAAGGCTGGAATCTCTCCATGCCGATCGACCGTCAAGACAGTGATGGGATTCCCATGGGGGTCCATGCTGGTGCGCGTCGGGTAGGCAGTGACGTGACCCCCTCGGTGTGCTCGGCCAGGGAAGTGGACAGGCAGGATCACACGCTGCTGCTGCTGCTGCTGTTGCTGCCGGCTGTGTAACTGGTTGGCCATCTCCTCACACACCAGGCTGGAGTTTCCCTTCTTTTGCTCTGCAGGTAAAAGAGGAAGGGGGGGGGGGAGAGTTTCAATCGAACTTGGAGAGAGTCAAACGCTGCCTGCCAGCCAGAAGCACATCTATCCCTGGCAGGTGGGTGAGCCTTTGGAAGTTCTGAACATTGCCCTTTCCTTCAAAGACACGGCTAAGGGAAGCTCCAGCAACTCACCAATGATGTTGTGACGACAGTGGGGGCAGGTGTGATGCTGCAGAAGCCAAGGGTCCACGCACTTCCTGTGGAACCGGTGGGTGCAGGGAATCACGCGCAGCTCCTGCAGAAGCAACATCACAGCTGAAAAGCTCCTGCCTGTGTGTTTCCTCACACAGCTTGCTGTGAGCTTGTCGGGGACGTGCTGGCCAGAACAACACTGGTTCGCTTGCCCAGGTGAGAGGAAGGTGCCCAAAGAGATGGGAGGGAATGGGAGAGGCCTCTCCTCGTACCCAGGTGGCTCTGTGTGTGGCGATCCCTCATGTGAGTGATTCCCACCCGATGGAGCCGGGGCACGAGCCACCCTACCGGACGGATCTTGCCCAAGCCATCAAGAAATTCAGAAAAAGCTAAAACGATTTGTACTGATCAGCCTCCTCTAGTGCCTCACCTCCCCATCCATGTACTTCTCCAGGCAAATGGCGCAGTCCGAGGTGGACCCACTGCTGAGTGTGTCCAGGGCACCGCAGCTGCCTTCGCAGGGCCCCTTCAGCTTGGACGTGAATTTCCGAGTCTCCATCTTTTCCAGCGCCTGCACAGCCAGCCTATTCATGGAGCTCTGCAACAGGAGACACCCTGGTGAGGCTGCGCGATGGCCCGCGGCAGCAATTCTTAGCCTCAGGATCAGAGGGCAGCCAGGGCCAGCCTGACTCATGTGGCCAATTCTCGGTCGCATTCCAGCAAGGAAGAGAAAGGAGGCTATTCCTGGCTGGAATCGGCTAGTGAAGTGACGGCTTTTCCTAGTTGGTGCCCTGTAGACGTTTCAGGCTACAACTTCCAATAACTCATTACATTTTCCAGGTTGCCTGGAGCTAATGGTCCAGTCCCAAATAGTCAAGGCCATCCTGTAGGACTGCTGCTTAGGAGAGCATGTAACGCTGCCCTCTGGTGGCACCAAAGGGAGAAGGAGAGGCAGAAGAAAAGGAAACGGAAAAGACCAGGTTGAAAGGGGTCTGTCTGGCTCTCACCTGGCTGCGACGTTGCTTCAGTTTAATCTTGATGAGAAGAACAAGGCAAACCAGAGACACCACCACAAAAAAGGCAAGGAAAATCCCCATGTCGAAGTATTCGGTAGGTTGCTTTGGAACCGAGGGTGGAGGAAGCAGCAGATAAAAAAAGGCAGGTTAGATCTCCTGCCTCAGATTTCTGACTTGATTACCTGCAACTAGAGCTGAGATTGATCGGCTAATAATCTTTCACAGCAAAGCTGGGTTCCCCATATGTCACGCTTCACACAACAAGTACAAAAATACTTTGGGTAAGTGAGTCCCTGGACAGAAGCTGAACCAATAGGACTGGCTGCAGCCCTAGACCAGAGTGGAAACTTCCTTAGAGATGGTGCCAGACAACCCATCCAATGCCAGGCCAAATAGATGAGCCTTCTGAAAAGGAATGAGGCATTCCAAAATATTACTTCCAACCAGTGGTGAAATGTAAAATTTGTTACTGACTTGGGAGGGTAATGTGACTAGGTGGGCATGGCCAACTTTCTTTTTTTTTACTTTTAAAAGCATTTTGTCTACAACCTCTTCGGCTAAAGAGGTTGTAAAAAAATGCTTTTAAAAGGCTCTGACAATCCCAGCTGAGTTGCCTGATCGTCACAGCCTTTTTTCTTTTCTTTTAAAAGCATTTTTTTTGCCTTTAAAAGAAAAAAAAAGCTCTGACGATCAGGCAACCTCTTCTGCCGGAGGTTGTAGAAAAAATGCTTTTAAAAGCCTTTGACAATCCCAGCTGAGCCACAGGATCATCAGAGGCTTTTTTTTACTTTTAAAAGCATTTTTTCGGCCAAAGAAAAAATGCTTTTAAAAGTTAAAAAAAAAAAAAACCTCTGATGATCGCGTGACTCAGCTGGGAATGGGGGGCGGGCAGGGATTTTTGCTACCGGTTCTCTGAACCACCCGCCGCCATTGCTACAGAATTGGGTGATCTGGTCCAAACTGGGAGCATTTCACCTCTGCTTCTAACTGGCTGAGTTCCTCCTCTGGGCATCTTTGAAAACACATCTCCGTTTGCAGTTAGTCCTCCTCCATTTTAGCTGCTCTTTTCTCCATCAAAGACGGAGCGGGCGGTTTGGTTGACCACCTTTTCAAATAGCCACCATCGTAAGATTTGGTAAATCCTCTGTTCACCCACCTGACCCTGTAGGTCCTTTGACCCTGGTAAACATCAAACCTCCCTTGACTACTTCTGCTGGCTTTAGAGTGATCACAGCCTCCTTTGGGAACCAAGAGACATTCCCCACCTGGGTTATTCTAACTCTTCCCTTTGCCACAATGAGCGAGTGTTGATCATTGTCTGGATTCTCTTCGGATTTTCTTAAAAAGCACCGCGATCTGATTAGTGCCCTAATGGCACTCAGGGAAAAAAATACTCTTTAATGAAATGTTCCACTAGGCTGGAGGCCAGAAAGTCCAGGGGGCCTCAGAGCCTACCAGAGGAGCTAGAACTGACAGCTATAGGCCATCAAATGACCTATCAGAACCCCTCTCCCCGCCCCTACAAATAGGGGAGCCTATGACCACAACCTAGATATGGAAACTTAAAAGTAAGAGGCAGTCTGGTCACTTAATGGGACCTGCCCTGACCTGCCCTAAGAACTTACTGGTGGTGGACGGTGCTGGATTCTGGCCCGTGCCACTTTCTGTTTGTTAACAATGTTCATCAGCTTGACTGCATCTGCCCCTTTCACGTAAACAACTGGTCTTTTCAGTGGGTCCTCCAAGCCCTGATTTAGCTGCAAGAAAGGAGACGACGTGAATGACTTTGTCCCCACCCCACCCCCTGCCCTGTCTTCCTCCTGGGCAGGAACTCAAAGGAGACCCAGTCTCTACCCTCACCCTTCACCCCCCACCCAATCTGCAGAGCCTGGAAGACTGCCTGGCATGGCCTTTGGAGATGAGCGAAGAGCTGCAGTTGGTATGAAAAGCAAAGCTGGACTCCTGAGAAGTCAGCGCCATCACGGGTGATCCAAAGTAGACCAATTCAAACCACTCCTTATGGCCCAGCAGCAGGAAATCTCAGGCACATGTGCCTGAACAGACTTGCCTGTCCATTCGGCCCTGCAGGTATGGCTGGCTGTCGGCTGCTCTCCCTCCTTCCAAAGTTCATGAGGATGTGGGGGGAGAATGGGGGGGGGAACAGAAAAAAGGCTTCCTATGGAGCCCTGATTCTACTCTACAGGCCAAAGCAGGCCTTTGTTATTTAGTGTTTTTTTACTGAAATGGGCACCAACATTATGTGAGAATCTTTACCAAATATTTTTCATTACTGCTTCTGATGGTTAAGGTGTTGGTTTTCCTGCATCCGCTGCTAGAAGTACTGAAAGAGCAATTTATACTGACCCATGCTCATACAGAGAGAGAGAAAGACAGCGCTCACCAACTGCATACCTGATCAATGGCATCTGGGTTTTCGGACACATCAAAAATGACAGCTGTGGCTCCTCTTTGAATTGCTCGCTTGGCCTACAAAGAAGAGGGAGACAGGGCCTACGATCAGCTCCCTGTCTCAGTTTCCTCTCTCTCTCTCTCTCTCTCTCCTTCCTTCCTTCCTTCCTTCCTTCCTTCCTTCCCCCCTCCTAACATAAAGGCTAGGAGGGGAGAAAAAAAGATCCAGTGGGAAGCGGGGGGGAGCATACATCAGAAGTAATGAAATGCCCTGAAAGCATAGACCAGTGATGGCTAACCTTTTTGCCGTTGCGTGCCAAAAGCGGAGGGTGGGAGCACGGGGGAGAGGGGTTGTGTGTATGCTCACATCCATAACTAATGCGCCCCACCCCCCTGTGCATGCACACGTGACACGCCCCCCCCCCCGGGCATCCCCCCCCGCTTTTGGCACACAACTGCACAGTGGGCCTAGAAGTTTCGCCCTCCCCAGGCTTTCTCGGGGCCTGGAGAGGGCGAAAACAGCCTTCCCCACCCCGAGGCCCTCTGGAGGCCTGAAGTAGCCTGTTTCCTGACTTCTGGTTTTTTTTTTTTGTTTGTTTACATTTATATCCCGCCCTTCTCCAAAGACTCAGGGCGGCTTACAGTGTATAAGGCAATAGTCTCATTCTATTTGTATATTTTTTACAAAGTCAACTTATTGCCCCCCCAACAATCTGGGTCCTCATTTTACCTACCTTATAAAGGATGGAAGGCTGAGTCAACCTTGGGCCGGGCTTGAACCTGCAGTAATTGCAGGCTACTGTGTTCTAATAACAGGCTTCTTAACAGCCTGAGCTATGCACGGCCCTTGTTGGGCTTGGAAGGCCCGAAAATCAGCTTGCTGGCGCATGCATGCACACCAGAGCTGAGCTAGGGCAATGCTCATGTGCCCACCGATATGGCTCCGTGTGCCACAGGTTCGCCATCACGGGCATAGACTCTTCACAGCTCCTTCCCCATCAGCACACGCTCCCTTGCAAACATTCTCCACCTGTTACCACTTATGGTCACTAGAGAGCAACCTTGAGCCAAGTGAGCCTTCCTTGCTTTTTCCCCCTTCTGGTAATTTGGGAAGGGGAGGGGGGGCCCAGAGCACACACACACACACACACCCTGCCCCCAGCAAAAAAAGAGCTGTCTTACCCTGACCAGGTGAGTTCACGAGCAGGGCCAAACACTGCAGGCAATGACGGCCAGCGCATCGCTTGGGGACTAAAAGTCTTCCCATCCCACCTGGATCCTGAGCCGGATTCTAGCCCTCCCCACCTCCAGCTCTGATCTGCAGAGTGGGTCTCTTCAATGCTGCAGACCCTCAGCCGCCACCCGCAGGCCCTCTGAAGGCCACCCAGCGTTTTTGTCTGTTGCTGAAAAGGCCCAGCCTTTTGGCACTCCCGCCTGCTTCAAAGGGTGCTGAGCCACAGGGTGTTGTTGTGGCAGACGGTGGGACCCTCTCCTTCGCCATCCCTAGTCTGATTCCAACTGCTTCTTGGCTTCCTCTGATCCTGCCCCCTAAAGGGGCAGTGCATGGACTTTCTTAGTGCCTGGTGAGGAAATGACACCCACAGGCAACAGTCTGGTGGGTGGGGCTCCGCTCCGCTCCAGCATTCCCCGGCTCTCCTGGTCTCCGGAGCTTAGCTGCAGCTTGGCCTGACCTTCCAGGTTTCCCTGGCAGGAGATCAAAGCGAGGAAGCCACAAACATACCAGAGCAGGAGGCAGCCTCCCCACTCCTCCTTCCCCTCTTCCCCCCAAGCCCCCCTCCCTACCCACCCAGGCGGAAGACTTGCCTGCCCCCCCCAGGGAAAGAGGCCCCCCCTCCCCAAACAAGAAAATTTGAGCCATAAAGCAGAATAATTAGACACAGAGAGACTTATTATACAAAAGATTATGAATTGCGCAGAAATGGACAAACTAACTCTGAATCTGAAGGATAAAGAGACATCAGTATTTTATGGTATATGGAAACGGTGGTATGGATGGATGGAAAGGAGATAGGAATATTTAGTTACTAAGTATAATCAATAGATAAAATAAGAACACAAATATGTATAATTTAATGGTCATTATTGCACGGATTATTTTTAGATGAAAAACACCACAAATAGCTGTTAAATGATATAAGCTTTTCTTTTTCCTTTTTTTCTATGCTTTTAATGTAAAAAAGTTCAATAAAGTACCCTTAGAAAAAAAAACAGAATAATTAGGAACCACAGAGTTGGAAAGGGTCCTGTCCCATTCCGGAAAAATGGCTGTCCAATCTCTTCTTAATCCTCTGAGCCCCCCTTCTCTGCCTCTGTACCAAGGTCTCTCACAGCCCAAGATGGGGAAAGGGTGTGGGGCAAGCAAGGCTTTCGATGCTTGGGGCAGCGGGCAGCAGGCGTGGCGACTCCAATAGCTTAGGAGCCGAGGTGAGCGACTTGTTCTGTTCTGTTCTATTCTTATTGTTTTATTCCTATTCTATTCTATTCTATTCTATTCTATTCTATTCTATTCTATTCTATTCTATTCTATTCTATTCTATTCTATTCTAATTATTTTATTCCTATTCTATTCTTGTTTTATTCCTATTCTATTCTATTCTTATTATTTTATTCCTATTCTATTCTATTCCTATATTCTATTTTATTCTATTCCTATATTCTATTTTATTCTATTCTTTGTTTTATTCCTATTCTATTCTATTCCTATTCCTATTCCTATTCCTATTCCTATTCCTATTCCTATTCCTAGTCCTGTTCTTATTCCTATTCCCATTTCTATTATTTCTATTTCTATTTCTATTCTAAACCTGTCTTCAAAAGCCAAGCTGGTCTGCTCAGCTGTCCTCCAAAGAGTTTTCCTTGAAGTAAACCTTGCTGGTACTGGGAGCCATCTGTATCCCCCTTCCTCAACCCCCCCATCCCCCAGTTCCTTGACTAGATTAAGAGTATTTTGGGGCGGGAAGCTTTAAATCAAGAGAAAAGGGGAACCCCATATATAAGATTGGGGCGCTCAAGAGCAGTTGTGGCTTAAATTACAGAAGCAGAGCTGTAAGTGGAACACCAGGAGGGATGGGGGGGGGAACGGACCGCCCCCCCCTCCAAGTGACAGATATCAAAGGCGATTCCTGTGCAGCAGTTCTCGTGCTTGAGTGCTGGCTCCTCACTCAGTGCTGGATGGGGGGTGGGGGGGAGAGGAGAGGAAATAACTGTTTCCTTTTTTTCCAAGCCAAACACACCAGAGCTGGTCCCAAGGGAATTCTGTTAATTACTCTTGTCTGACTAAATGTATTTTCTTTCACTCCCAATCCATCGAAACTATGTGAAGTGGAAGAGCTTCTGCTTCGGGAACGGGAGTGGGTTGTGGGAGAAGTGGGTTTTTCTGGGGTAGCCAGCGAAAGGCCACCACATGCTCCTTTCCCTACTGGGGTCCCCTCTTTCCTGGTCAGCACAGCATGGGTCCTGTGGCCCATTCCTCAGCCGGGTGCAAAAGAGGCAGCTTCTTAACAACTGCAGAGTCGAGCAGGGGCACTGATCTGGCTTTTACTTGGAAGTTCCCAGGACAGGTTGAGGCAACCCAGATCTGAGTCGTTAGCATGTTAGCATGTTCATTCGCTGTAAAGAGGTCTCATTACAAAGCACAACTGGAACCCTCTCCCCCCTCCCCCCTCCCGCACAAGCACAGGCAGGGCCCAGGGCCGCAACAAGGGGGGGGGTAAGAATTAGAGGAGAACAAAAACAGAAATCCTCTGCCTCTAATTAGGGGTCTTCCTTTGCCAAAGAGCCATTCCGCAGCAGGACAACTTCAGATTCCAGCCAGTTGCTCAAGAAGGAACGAGTCCCAGCAGGGCAGCCCCTTCCTCGGAGCCAATAAGGCTCGGGCTGCAGATGGAGCAGACTCGGGCAAAGGCTGCCTCAGAGGACTAGGCCCTTGTTTGGGGATGGCCGGCCCAGCGTACAACGCTAGCAAGAAAAAGCTAGCAAGAAAAAGCCACTCGTCTTCTTACAGCCCTGTTTACAGACCTTTGCAGCAGGGGTGAAATATAAAATTTGTTACTACTGGTTCTGTGTGTGTGGCTTGATGGTGGTGGTAATATGACTGAGTGGGCATGGCCAACTTTTTTTCTTTTTCTTTTAAAAGCATTTTTTAAACCTTTTTAAACCTCTCGGCCAAAGAGGTTGTAAAAAAAATGCTTTTAAAAGTAAAAAAAAAAACCTCTGATGATCATACGGCTCAGCTGGGCATGTGGGGCGGGCAGGGATTTTTGCTACTGGTTCTCCGAACCACCCACCGCCATTGGTACCGGATTGGGCGATCCGTTCCGAACCGGGAGCATTTCACCCCTGCTTTGCAGCCTTACGGCTCGCCTCCTCCTGGGGAGGCACAGGAGGCCACTATGAGAAATAAGACCTCCCCATACAAAGAGGGCAGCGCATCCCTGCACCCGACTAATAATGCCTCCTCCATCGAAGACCCACCTAGGCAACTGGACTGGCATCTCCCGACAGAGGAAGAACCGATTTCCTTTCAGCCAAACAACCTCCCCTCCCCTCAGGGGTGAAATCCAACAGGTTCTGACAAGTTCTGGAGAATCGGTAGCAGAAATTTTGAGCAGTTCGGGGAACCGGCAAAAACCACCACTGGCTGGCCCCAGAGTGAGGTAGGAATGGGGATTTTGCAGTATCCTTCCCCTGGAGTGGGGAGGGAATGGAAATTTTGCAGTATCCTTCCCCTGGAGTGGGGAGGGAATGGAGATTTTCCAGTATCCTTCCCCTGGAGTGGGGTGGGAATGGAGATTTTGCAGTATCCTTCCCCTGCCTTGCTCACCAAGCTATGCCCACCGAACCGGTAGTAAAAATAATTGGATTTCACCACTGCCCCCCCCCCTTTGGTGAGGAGTCATGCTATCATCAACCCTCCCTCGAATCAGACCTTCGGGGAGCCCCTCCCTCCACCAGCCCTGTTATCTTTGGCTCCACTCTATCTGCAGCCCCAGCGGAAGGACGACATGCACAGCTTCTCTTCCCTGCCCCCCAAATTCTCCTCTCTCTTCTTTGGTTGGCACGCCCCTGTCAAACCACTGCCTGGGCTGCTTTCCAGGTGTTTTTGAATTAACCTGCCTGGCTCCTGATCCAGTGGCCGCAGCAAGGGAGCCCCATTGAGACAATGGGAGCCGTGCACCTCATCACATGCAAAACATTGTACAAAGGAACACGTTTACCAATATCTGAGAAAGCCCTACAGGAAAGGAAGGCTCTGATTCTGGCCTCCCCTCTGAAACACCGATTCAAACAGAAATGTTACTCTGCCCCCAGCAGCATAAGCAGATTTGTCTTTAAACAATTAACTAGCCCAGGAGTCTGCAACCTTAAACATTCAAAAGAGCTATTTGTACCCATTTCCCATCGAAAAGAAAATACCGGGAGCCACAAAAACCCTTCCCACGCCTGACTATTTCTTGAGTGGCCACAAAACTAGCCTATGTAGTTGAATTAAAACATTTTTCTTTCTTCTGAAACTTTTTTCTTATCTTGGATTTATCCATTGTTGGCCTAACCGGGGCTTGAAAAGTTCAATAAATCGCATGCCGGGCAGGTGTCGCGCATTGGCGGTTGCGACGCATATTTTGAGTTACAGGGATCCACAGAAGAGGGGTGAAAGAGCCACATGTAGATCCAGAGCCAAAGGTTGCTGACCCCTGAACTAGACTTTGGAGAGGACTGGGGACTCCCTTCCCCTTAGCTGCTAATTTGCAATAATTAAAATTAAATTTCAGTTTTAAGGTTTGGTAAGGAGTGAATGGCTTCTGAAAAAGATGGATGAAACTGCAGAAATATTGAACGTATACCACCTTGCCTTGATTGCACCTGCCCATCCATCAATTTCTTGTCAATCATATGCTCATCCTCAGGCAAGCAATGCGGCACCATCATAAAGAACACATTCGTCCTCTCTTGTTTGCTGATGTCTCAAAAGTTTCCCGTAGTAAAGCCACATAAATAGGCATACCAATTTGCCTAGCTGCATCTTTCCACCACTATGGCAAGAACAGATGTTAGCCAATGGCCAACCTCCCACTGGACAAGATACTGTCCAAAAAATCTACTGAACTAACTACTTTGCATTCCTCTGGTAAGGAAGAGGTTTATTTTTGTGCCATATTGCACATCTTCGTTAAACAAACCACAATGGTTGCTTGCTACTGCAACAAGACTAGTTCGTCGCCGACTTTTGGGAAATAAATATTCTGCCATTTTCCTATGAATCCTATTACACGTTCTAGGACACCCAAACACTGGCAAATTTGCATGGGTTCTACCAGGCTGAAACTTGGCATTGTTGTGACTGGTGCAGAACTGAGTCCCTAGAGGAGCTGTGGGGTCAAGAAGAGTAGAAAGCTGTTCTGGAGCAAGTTGCAAACCACCCCACCAGGTTTTTGTCCCCCGCCCCCAAGCTAGGACCCTGCTTCAGGGAAAGTGCTCTGCCCTCCTTACCTTGCCCAGGACAGTAAGGCAGGGTTTGGGTTCCAGATCAGGCTGCTCCAACTTCACAACTCCAACCCAGCCGTATTCATATAAGTCTTCTTCATCATTGTTGTTGCAGAGTCCCAAGGGATGCATCTAAGAAAGGAGGAGAGGGCGTCTGTGAAAATGCACCTCAAAATCCCACTGGCGGGTCTTTTCCTTCATGACCCCACTGCTTTCCTGCCTCATATGAAGACTGAAGAACTTATGCAAGATGTCAGTTTCCTTGCTTCCACTCAGCAGTTTGTGGTAAAGACGCTATTTTGAAACCCAACCCCCCCCCACCCCCCACCCCCGCACAAAGTAGCTTTGAAGGTGAAATGTAAAATTTGTTACTACTGGCTTTGTGGGCGTGGCTTGGGGGGTGTAATGTGACCGGGTGGGCATGGCCAACTTTTTTTTGTAACTTTTAAAAGCATTTTGTTTTATTTAATAAAATATTTAATAAAATATTTTTATTTTTTTAAAAGCATTTCAGCCAAAAGAGGTTGTAGAGAAAATGCTTTTAAAAGCCTCTGACGATCTCAGCTGAGCCGCACGATAATCAGAGGCTTTTTTTTTTTTACTTTTAAAAGCATTTTTTCAGCCAAAGAAAAAAATGCTTTAAAAACAAAACTCTGATGATCGCGCGACTCAGCTGGGCATGGGGTGGGGCAGGGATTTTTGCTACCGGTTCTCCGAACCACCCGCCACCATCGCCACCAGATCGGGTCATCTGGTCCGAACTGGGAGCATTTCACCCCGTTAGAACAGAACGATTAATCGGGTGAACTGCTTGCCTCACAGAGCTGCGGATGTCCCATCGCTGGAGGTTTTCAAGAAAAGATTTGTCCGGGATGCAGTAAGGTCCCCACCTGCCTTGGGAAAGAGTTGGGTTAGAAGGGCTCCAAGGTCTCTTCCAGCCCTAGGAGTCTATGATAATTTCCCCCTCGCAAAATCTAGGCACAGGGAAAACCTAGACTGGTGTTAGAGAACCTTTTCGTGCATGTGTGTGTGCTGGAGTGCCAGAAACCAGAAGACCAGCTAGCCAGTGCTCACGCCTGTTTTTTGGCCATTTTTGCCTGTTTTTTCAGGCTGTTTTCAGGAACGTTTTCAGGCCGTTTTTGGCCCGAAAAAAGGCCCAAAAAGGCCCCCCAAACTGCCTGTTTTGGGGATGTTTTCAGGCCATTTTCCAGCACT
Source organism: Ahaetulla prasina (assembly GCF_028640845.1). NCBI lineage: Eukaryota > Metazoa > Chordata > Lepidosauria > Squamata > Colubridae > Ahaetulla > Ahaetulla prasina. Next base: position 19,272,753 of record NC_080553.1, on the reverse strand, counting down.
CCGGTGCCCACGAAGACCAGTTGGAAACCAGAAGAGCAACTGGTGATGGCGCGCATGCCCACAGAGAGGGCTCTGCATGCCACATCTGGCAGACGTGCCATAGGTTTGTCATCACGGACCTAGACTTTTTTACATTTCTTGAATGATACTGTCTTTGGGCATTCGGAGAAGGTGTATCCCAAACCATGTGCCTTGGGACAAAGTTGCAGGCAGAAGAAGAACTGTGCTTGGAGATTGGGGTCAGGGGTAACCTGCCTTCTCCTCTGACGGCTGATCTATTTGGGCACTTGCCACAGGAATTTCCAAGTTGGTAAGACCTGCTGCTGCCAGGGATGCCAAGCTTGTGCTGTTTGGAATCCAATTAATTCTCAATTCTTTTTAATGAATGAACACGATAATCCAGATTGTTTCTGCTTATACATCCTTGTTGCCATATTTGCAAGCAAAGCAATAACTGAGATCGATCACCTTTATTTCTTAATTTCCAGAAAGGACGGCTCCAATTCTTTTCCTTCCTTCTTGTAATTTTTGCTTTGCCATCTAAAGCAGCCTTGGTTACAGTGGCTAACACTGTAAGGCTGTCCATCCACACGGTTATATTGAATCAGAGAGGCTTCTCAATAGGTCTGGTTTCTTCAGGGTTGCGTTTGTGCGTAGCCAACGAACATTCAAATTACCTTCCCTTTGATTCCTTTGTATCGGATTATCATACCTTCCAGACTGTTTCCTCTGCACCGCTAGAAGACAAGCTTAACTTTTGTTCTCTAGTTGCACTCCCTTCTCATTCTCATTCCTTGGCATAAGGCTAATTTTTGAGTACCCCAAACGATTTTTCACATTCAAACAGCAGTTTGATGTCATCAGAGCCACCCAGCTGAAGTGGACCAAAGGCCTTGGTTGCTAAGTTTATTCTTTCCCATCTGGCATTCATGTTCTACATGCAGCCACTCATCTTAAATTGCAATGATTCATTCAGCTCATAATCAAAGTTTTTAATCTCTAGATCAGCGATTCTCAAATCATTTTGTAGACTGGGGACTAAACCTAAGAACTTTGGTTTATGTGAGCTAGAGCTATCAATATTTATTGTTTTAGAAATTAAACTGAAATATTTTAAAATATGCATTTATTTGACTTCGCAGACCCCTTTTAAGAACCTTGGGGACCTCCGGGGGTGCCCATATGACACCCTGCTCTGGGCAGTGATCTCTAACCCTTCTGAAATTGAAACTGTGAAATAACTACATCTGATTTCCAAAAGCTATCAATACCCAACAGCTCAAGTTAATATATTTTCCGTATCTTTTTTTCAGTCAGCCACTAAAGCTAAGCTGGGAGATAGGTTTTGAGTCAATTCCAAGAAATCCTGCCTAAGGGATAATTCGAAGGAAAGGGGGGGAAATGCAGAACTGAACTGGCTTGAAAGCCTCATCTCGAGTCTTCAGCATTAAACAAGGAGGGATGAACCAGCCAAGGCTACCGGTCACTTTCGATTCGAGCTTTGAACCTGGGAACAGGAAAACAATTCCTTCCTTGCCTTGCTTTACATATTTATCACGTATCCTCACACACCCCTCCCCAATCTCACCAGCCCTACCGCTGGGGTTGTTCTTTTCCTATCCCTCTCCCACCAAAAACACAACCGAAACATTAGACAAGATGCTTCTAATTCCCATCATATCACCCTGTACAATCGCAGCAGTTTTTCTGCCTATCAGGAAACAGTCATGGAGAATATTGCTCTAAGTCTAAGCCAGTGGTTAAATGTAAAATTTGTTACTACCGGTTCTGTGGGTGTGGCTTGGTGGGGGAGTAATGTGACTGGGTGGGCATGGCCAACTTTTTTTTTTAACTTTTAAAAGCATTTTTTCTACAACCTCTTTGGCTGAAGAGGTTGTTAAAAAATGTTTTTAAAAGGCTCTGATGATCAGGCAACTCAGCTGGGATCATCAGCGCCTTTTAAAAGTTTTTTTTACAACCTCTTCTTAAGAAACTGATGACTGAGCGGGCTCAACTGGGTGGGGGGGGGAGGGATTTTTGCTACCGGTTCTCCGAACCACCCGCTGCCATCGCTACTGGATTGGGCAATCCTGTCTGAACCAGGAGCATTTCACCCCGGTCTAAGCCCTCAGAAAACACATTCGGTTAGAAAAAGGAGTTATTTGCTCTGAAAAGGGCACGCTGTACAATTAATCCACAGGCCATCCTGAAATATACAGATCAAAGGGGTTAATTGTCCTTTGGGTGGTGATACCCCCAGGCAAATATGCCAGATGTAAGTGGGGGGAATTGCTCTCCTGTTTATCCACACCCCCACAGCCTTGTTCCCCAAAGTCCACTGATGGCACAGAAGATAAGAGTCAGGGTCCAGGAAGGAAGGAATGGTTCCTGGGCTTCTCAGTTTGCAACAAAGTTTGTTCTTGAATACCTGTTGTTGTTGTTTTTTAACAGATTCTAGAATTTAAATTTAGCACAGGAAACAAATACTTGGAGATACGGCCTGGTAGATGTTTGTCATTTTTTTTTCTGTATATTCTGCCAAAATATGTTCAAACCATTAATAAAACTGAATTATATGCCACCAGGAGAGCGGGACAACCCTCCTGGTAGAATTCCAGAACATGCACACCTGCTATGACCTGGCCAATATCCCTTCTTCACAAACAGACCCGCTCCCATTCTGCAGTTTGCCAGGTGGAAGAGTCCTGTTATGTGGGGGGGGAGGGGGAAGGAGCTAGAGCACCCAACTCTAGCACCCAACACCTCAGCAAGAAGATGGAAGAGCAGGGGTGAAATCCAGCAGGTTCTGGATTTCCGAGAACCAGTAGCGGAACTTTTGAGCAGTTCGGAGAACCAGCAAATACCACCTCTGGCTGGCCCCCGAGTGGGGAGGGAATGGGGATTTTGTAATATCCTTCTCCTAGAGTGGGGTGGGAAAGGAAATTTTGCAGTATCCTTCCCCTGGAGTGGGGTGGGGAGATTTTGCAGTATCCTTCCTCTGCCATGCCCACCAAGCCACCCCCCATCAAGCCACACCACGCCCACCAAGCCACATCCACAGAACCGGTAGTAAAAAAAATTGGATTTCACCACTGTGCAAGAGACACAAATTTGAACTGAGGGTCCAAATCAAGACATTTAAAAACCTTTTTTTTCTAGGGGCACAACTTATGACACCAGGACTGCGATGCCCCTGACATAAGTGAGCCAGAATCAAACTCAGGGCAGTCTCTTTCAGGTCCAGCCAGGGTTATAGCCAGGGTCACTGAAGGAAAAGGCTTCCTCCCTGGGCCTGGCAGGTACTCCCTCCTTCCTCCCTGCCCCCTCCAAAGCAAACAAGGACGTCTTTGTCTCTCCCTTTCCAAACCCAGAAACCAGTCTCACAAGCTGCTGTGATTGCATCAGGGAGCACTCTCTGTATCATTCGGCCTACCTGGCTTTGAAGGCCTCGGCCACATTGGCGGGCCGGCTTTGATCCTTCTCCAGGGCACAGACGTGAGCGGAGAGCTGATAGCATCTCCTCTGCCTTGGGTACATTTGGGGCCTGCACCCCAGAAATAGAATACAATAGAATTTTTTTATTAGCCAAGTGTGATTGGACACACAAGGAATTTGTCTTGGTGCATATGCTCTCAGCGTACATAAAAGAAAAGATACATTCATCAAGGTACAACACTTAGCAGCAGCAGCACCCATTCCTGCCAGCCGATGAGCCTGGGCCAAATAAGGCTTGGGCAGGAGCTCATCACAAGGCTTGGACACTCATGGTCCAACTGCGGCCAGAAAACACCTCCCCACCCAGCGGGTCTCTTTCTCTGCCCACCTACCCCTGGCCCAGTGCCGAAGGTTGTAGAAAAAAATGCTTTTAAAAGCCTCTGATGATCCCAGCTGAGCTGCGCAATCATCAGAGGCTCTTTTTTTTATTTTTAAAAGCATTTTTTCAGCCGAAGAAAAAATGCTTTTAAAAGTAAAAAAAATCTCTGATGATTGTGCGGCTCAGCTGGGCATGGTGGGGGGGCAGGGATTTTTGCTACTGGTTCTCTGAACCACCCACTGCCATCGCTACCGGATCGGGTGATCCGGTCCGGACCGGGAGCATTTCACCCCTGGTAAGAGGGGTGTGTGTGTGCTGCGAATTGATATAAAAGGAGGGGGATTGCCCAGTTTCTGCCTCTGTTTGAAGCTCCCTTGGCAGACAGAAGGGAGGAATGGAGCCGGGAGCAGCAAAACTGTGGCTCAGGGCTGGCTCAGGCGCCCTTCAGCTACTCTGGGGAAATCAGAGCAGCAACAGCAAACGGCTGCCGCGATCTGGGCCCAAGTTGGAGAGATTAAAGCCCCTCGCCCTCATTTGCCTTAAATAGCTGAGAGGTTTACTTGTCCTAGTTGGGCATTTGGAGGTAATTTCTGCCTTCTTCCCCCATGCAGACACCCTTGCAACTCCACTTGCAGCTGGTCTTCCTCATTTTTCAGTAGCTGTCTCTGCCTGGAGATCGGAAGGGGGCGTCCTTGAACTCCGGAGCAGGCGGGATGGAATTTTTAAGGCCTCCTGATCATGAGGAACGAGGGGGGGGGACATATCTGGACTGTGTGTGAAGAGCTTTGCGCTTAGCTCAGATACTCCTCGTTTAAACTTTGAAGAACGGAAACATGTCAGCAATGCAAAGCTCAAAGCTCGAAGGCTCCCAAGTAGATTGTTCGACTAGAAAAGCTTGCTCACAGTTCAGTCTGTGGCTTTTCAATAATTCTGTTTTTTAAGTACTTATTTCCATTTAGTTCTTTGGGAGAGGAAGAAGGTCTTTTAGTCCAGAGGAGCTGCTTCAGAAAGTGTGGGATTAGAAATCGTGATGCCAGCATGTCTCTATGAGAGAGCAGTCGCTGTACAGGTCTTGCTTCAGCTACACCATCTTGAAAACAAATGGCTAGTTTCTTTCATCACAAACAGGTTGCGTGTCGCTTTGACACCCTTGCCAAACTGAGTGGGTGGTCAATGATCCTTACTTGCAGGGAGAAGGACTGTTCTTGGTTCATTGGTTCAGCAGCTATTCTGGAAGTCTAGAGTCATCTGACCTGGAGAGCAAAGTACTCTGGATTTTACACACACACACACGCGCGCGCGCGCACGCGCGGACGCCTCAATCACACAACAGTGATTGGTCTCATTCGACACAATGACGAATCCGCATATAGACGAGAGGTCGAACGACTAGCCTTGTGGTGCGACCGAAACAATCTGGAACTGAACACACTCAAAACCGTAGAAATGTTGGTAGACTTTAGGAGAAACCCTTCCATACTTCCACCTCTCACAATACTAGACAACACAGTATCAACAGCAGAGACCTTCAAATTTCTAGGTTCTATCATATTGCAAGATCTAAAATGGACAGCTAACATCAAAAACATCATCAAAAAAGGACAACAAAGAATGTTTTTTCTGCGCCAACTCAGTAAGCTCAAACTGCCCAAGGAGCTGCTGATTCAGTTCTACAGAGGAATTATTGAGTCTGTCATTTGCACCTCTCTAACTGTCTGGTTCGGTTCTGCAACCCAACAAGAAAGACACAGACTTCAGAGGATAATTAGAACTGCAGAAAAAATAATTGCTACCAACCTGCCTTCCATTGAGGACCTGTATACTGCATGAATCAAGAAGAGGGCCATGAAAATATTTACAGATCCCTCGCATCCTGGACATAAACTGTTTCAACTCCTACCCTCAAAACGACGCTATAGAGCACTGCACACCAGAACAACTAGACACAAGAAGAGTTTTTTCCCCGAAGGCCATCACTCTGTTAAACAAATAATTCCCTCAACACTGTCAAACTATTTACTAAATCTGCACTACTATTAATCTTCTCATCGTTCCCATCACCAATCTCTTTCCACTTATGACTGTATGACTGTAACTTTGTTGCTGGTAATCCTTATGATTTATATTGATATATTGACCATCACTTGTGTTGTAAATGTTGTACCTTGATGAAGGTTTATTTTCTTTTATGTACACTGACAGCATATGTACCAAGGCAAATTCCTTGTGTGTCCAATCACACTTGGCCAATAAAAAATTCTATTCTATTCTATTCTCTTGAGGAAGATTCCCTGCACTTCCCACAGACTGGAACGCTTGGCTGGAAGTCCGTTTATTCCCATCTTGGCTGGGGCAGGGGTGAAATGCTCCCGATTCAGACCAATCTGGACCAATCTGGTAGCGATGGCAGCGGGAGGTTCAGAGAATCGGTAGCAAAAATTCCTCCCCACCCCCATGCCCAGCTGAGCCATGTGATCATCAGAGGTTGTTTTTTTGTTTTTGTTTTTGTTTTTTAAAAGCATTTTTTCTTCGGCCGAAAAAATGCTTTTAAAAGGGTCCTCTGACGATCCCAGCTGAGTTGCCTGATCATCAGAGCCTTCGGTAGAAAAAATGCTTCTAAAAGTAAAAAAAAAAAAAGTTGGCCACATTCACACAGTCACATTACCCCCACCCCCACCAAGCCACGCCCACAGAACTGGTAGTAACAAATTTTACATTTCACCCCTGCCTCTTACCCGTCCAGAACCACCCCCCAGCCAGGAGGATGGAGCACCCAATGGCCAGACCTTGCTGTTCTACCCATTACTTGCTTTGGTTACCTTCTCAATCAAATCAACTGCCCACTGTCCAAATCAAACTCTTGCTGAATTTCCCCCACCAGATGAAGCTTTGATTAAAAACCTAAAAAAAAAAGAACTGCTGGACTGCCAAAATCTTGGCCCTCAAAATCAGTTCTCCAACAAAACCCACAAGCCAGTGCCACTCACAAAAGCCAACAAGAGTCTAGTGGCCACACTTGGCTCGCTGGAAATTTCTCACCTTTGTTCTAAGGAACAGCACTGCCTGGATGTTAAAAGAAGGAGCCAAGTCATTAGGGAGTCAAAGCACCCCAGCTGAAGTAGCTCAGTACCAGATGCCTGGATGATGCCCGCAAGTGGGGAGGTCGGGTTGCATCAGCCAACCCTTGCATCACATCAGAAGAGGAGGCAAGCAGGCCGACTACCAGAGGCGCTCCATGCTGCTCCCCATCTATGGGAGCCTTGCCCGCTCCTACCAATGGACTTCCCTGCCAGTTTAGACACAGGAAAGAGGTGGCCGGAGGAAGTAAGCCATGGCTAGATGTGCTGCTTTGGGGCGGCAGCCTCTGGCTCAAGTCTTGCCATCACATTAGCCAGGGCCAAGGGTGGAGGCAACCGGGAGTCCAGTTCAGTCCAGATTTTCCCCTTATCCCCCTCTGACTACACTTCAAAGCAGGAGTATTTTTGTACAGCCCAGCAAGGAGCAGCAATGGGCCAGCTGCTTGCAAAGCACAGGGAGAAGTTAACCCTTTGAATGCAGGATCTTCCACCACTGGCAATGCTAGCTAGGGAGAAGGAAAAGAGGAAGGTAGCTGGGGAGCCTCCAAGCAGCCCTTGTGTGGCTGAAAAGCCAAGCTGACTGCCCACACTCTCACCAGGCTCAGATAGCTTGGTGTGGTGCTTGAGGAATTCAGCTTGGTGACTAAGGTGAGACTTGGTTCCTGCAGAAACCCTCTAAATAGTCAGGCTGGCTAGAGGTCCAGAGAAGGCACACGCTCCCAGAACATTCTCTGGATCCTGTGCCCAAGCCCTTTGGCTGTACCTTGTGTTGCCCACCTCACCATCAGATCGGTGGGTGGCAGGAGTGAAATCCAGCAGGTTCTGACAGGTTCTGGAGAACCAGTAGTGGAAATTTTGAGCAGTTCGGAGAACCAGCAAATACCAACCCTGGCTGGCCCCAGAGTGAGTAGGGAATGGGGATTTTGCAGTATCCTTCCCCTGCCATGCCCACCAAGCCACACCCACAGAACAGATAGTAAAAAAAAATTGGATTTCACCACTGGTGGGTTGTGACGATTCTGGAGCCCAGAGAGCAAGCCAGGAGAGCCCTGTGCGTCAGGCTAATCTTGAGGCTGTGGGGACAAGCCCTCCCAGTCCAAAAACCAAAGTGGTGCCCCACACTAACTTGCACCATGGATGGCAGAGAAGACACGAGCAAGAGGCCGGGAAGGATTCCTCCTCGACAAGGGGAGGCCAAGTGGCACTGGTGATCCAGAGGAAGCCCAAGGATCGTATACTTTTTTTTTCCTTTTCTTTTTTTTACATTTATATCCCGCCCTTCTCCAAAGACTCAGGGCGGCTTACAGTGTATAAGGCAATAGTCTCATTCTATTTGTATATTTTTACAAAGTCAACTTATTGCCCTCCCAACAATCTGGGTCCTCATTTTACCTACCTTATAAAGGATGGAAGGCTGAGTCAACCTTGGGCCAGGCTTGAACCTGCAGTAATTGCAGGCTACTGTGTTCTAATAACAGGCTCTAACAGCCTGAGCTATTCCGACTATGGTCTCATCAGCCCCCACATATGCAGCCCTCTCCCCTCCCCTGGCAACACGCCAAGGACCAGGCTGACAGCAGGAATTAGCATCTTTAAGAAGATGGTGCCTTCCTGGAAAAACAGAAGTGGGCAGCGGAGGGAGCAAAACTAATGGGAAAAGCTGGCACCAGAAGGACACCTCTCAACAGGTTCTGTCCTTCGTTGGGAAGTAGAGAGCTGAGAGGGCTCGCTTCCCACCAACTAGCTCTCTACTCAGAAATTCCTCGTCCTGCATTCTGGAGCCGAGGGTTGGTCTCCTTCAGTGTAAAATCCTTTTGTCCTTTTGAAGCGCACTGCATTTTTCCCTCCCTCTGTCTTCCCTTCCAGGGACGAAGTATAGCCAGCTCCTTCAGGACTAATTCTAATCTCCTACTCTTCTTCTCTGCCTTTCTCTGAACTAGGTGGCAGTTTGTCCAATTCTTTTTACAGCATGACATCCAGGACTTCGGTCTAATCAAAGCAGAAATTACTATTGTTATCGTTGATATTATTAAAATGATTTACTCCCACCTCAATTGGTGATTTCTAGAGACATTAAAACATAAACATAATAAGGAATATTAGACTGCAAGAATCATAACCAAAACCTATCGATTAGCATAGGTACAGTGATTTCCACAGCTAACATTACTTCCCATTATCTGGAAACTAAACTTAAGGTTGTTGCTATTATGGCTACACAACCATTAAAAATTCAAATAGTCCCTATCCAGAATATGCCTGTGTCCCCAGCACACTGGCAAAACCACTTGGCCCCAGAATTTGCAGATCTGTTCACACCATTAGGGAAACAGATTCCACAACCGTGCCCCCAGGGCTCAGCTTAATTAAGAGTTTTGTGCAACTCATGGACCAGACCCCCTTGTGGAAGGGGTAACACTCCCCTCCTCTCCTGCCTGCTACTGAAGGGAGTAAAAATGCCCTTGAGCTCTCTCGGGAGGTTCACATCCATCAGATGGCCATAAGTGGCTATGGGATAAAGTTTGGGCATCAAGTACACCACCACTCTGGGCACAGACGTCCCAGAACCCCTGTGGATGTTTCTCAGGATGCTTACAACTTCATGCGGAAACCCTTCATTTTAAAAAGTCTTACCCAGCCACTCCCTCCCAAAAATGTGTGGAGCAACAGTGCATCCAGCACCGGCTTCAAAGGTTCAAGGTAAAGAATTTTAGAAATCCCTGCCTTTGGAGCAATCCCAGACAAGGTGTTCTACAATTAAAAGCTGTTCCACCATGTGTGCTGTGGACCTTCCAGCGAAGATACTGCTACAGTAGGTCTGCCTCACCACTACTGCACAGCTGGTTCTCTTACTAGGCATTGCCCATCCGTCTCACTTGCAGAATCAGCAGAAGTCACCAATGCAAACCTCACGCCGCTACTGTGACAGAATATCCCACTTCCACGTAGCCACACAAGGACTTGAAGAGCCACCTTCTCTCACGGCACATCAGCCTCGGAGGCCTGTCTGAGCTGCTCTGTCAGAGGAGGGCGAGAGTGGTGGGAGGCAGCACCCTACATCCCATATCTGCAGGCGCCACTCGCAGGAGCCACCTGGGCACTTTCCCTCTTCTCAGAAGCGGGGCAGAGACTTTTTCATTCTTTCCTGCTCTGCAACCCCCCCCCCCAACGCAATTTCAACCTTGGAGCTGCACCGTTAGCCACCCTCTTTGGCACTCCAGATGACTGGAGTAACACTGACCAAAAATACCATTTACGTAGAGAACAAAAAAGACACTAGGATACCTGACCCACAGTTTAAAAGTGGGAAGGACTACAGAGTCCTGGCTACACTGGGTTGTTTCTACCATTTCCTGAGCCACAAATCCTGGCTTACAAAAAGCAATAGTTGAGTTGACCCAGTGTACTAAGCCAAAGACAAACCAACAACATTTGGGCTCAGCTAAGGGAACTCTGAAGCATTGCGCCCAGCCATGTTTCAATGCTCCTACTCCATGACAATAAGCTAATGGAAAGCTGAAATCAATTTTTTCTCCACATCTGACCTACCTCACAGCCATTGGGGAAAAGTGATGGATGACTTCCCAATTCAAGCCACCATTAAGCAGAAAAAGGGGAGAGAAAGGTGCCCCCTCTCCTACCCCCACCCCAAAAGGGATCTCTTCCCTGGCACCTCAATTAGAGCAGCCAGGACTTCTGCTGTGCTGCCAGCCACCTTCCTTGTATTGATGCCTATTTAAGGGGGCAGCCTCCATCTCCTGGGTGATAGGCCTAGTTTGCAGCCCTCTGCCCTCACTGCAGGCCTAGTTAGCCCCAATATTCGCCTTGCAACTGATGCAGCCTCAGGGAAACTCCAGAAACATCAGCTTAAGGAACGGAACACACAGCCCCTTCCTGAACCAAGTCCAAACCTCCAGCCCCTGGCGGGAAAAATAAGGGGCCTTCCAAAAAATCCAGGACTAGATTCAGGCAGCCATGTTGCTACAAGTCAGAGGGGCTTATCTCAGGCCTTAGTACCCCACTGCATTCACACAGCCTTCTTCGCCCTTGCAGAGAATATATAGTTTTGAGAAAGCCCTTTTCCCTTATTTTCATTCCTGCCTCTGCTTCCATTTTTCACAGTGCCCAAAATAAACAGCGTATTCACAAAGGCTTTCAAGATGAAAGAAAGAACTTCAGTTGCAGTATAAAGAAGTACAGGCTAGAGTGATCTGAGGGCTGCCTATAAATATGCAAGATCAAAGCTGGTCCTGTTAAATTAAAAATGCTGTCACACAGATAGGAACTAGCCTCTAGCACTGCCGGCTTCAACATGTGAGCCTCTGATCTGAGGCAGAGCGAAAGGGGGGGGGAGGAGAGAGAGAGAAGTTGAGCACCCCTAGAAGCAGCATTCACCTTAAGCGGAGGAGGAGGAGGAGGAGGAGGAGGAGGAGGAGGAGGAGGAAATGAAAAAAAGGTTCACCAGTAGCAGAGGAGTTTTAAAAAGGCGATTACACATTTTTCATGCAAATTGTTGGAATTTAACCGGCAGCCTCTGGGCACTTGGGGGGGGGGGGACACTTCCTCCTAATCCAGAACCTCTCAAAGCTGGAGCAGCCCTTGTGAACCGCCTCTGGCAGTGACTTCCAAGTTCCACCTCAATTCCTCTGCAGACCTGACTTCAACACACACACACACTGCCCGTGTTTCTTACTCCCAGGGGAAAAGCTCGATCACGCCAGGGCAAATGCTGCCCATCAGCCTTCGGAAGCCTCCGCGCGGGGGAACCATCGCCCCATCCATGCTTCCACCCTGCGTGAGCCCCAGGGGGTTGGACTAGACGATCTCCAAGGTCCCTTCCAACTCTCGTTACTATTAACCCTGTCCCCAGCGCCATTTGCGGGGGCTCGCTTCTCTGCAAACACGCACGCGGCTCCCGGGTCATTGACCCGAAAACCCACGTTCAACCCGAGCAGAGCAGTAGCCGCCCCCCGCCAGCCTTCTGCAGCCCCACTGACTGGCCCCCATCTTCTTGGAATCCGAACTCCCGTGGCTCGAACGAGAGAGTAGTGGGGTGTCCCAAAGCGGCATCTTCAGCCCACCCCGCGGTTAAAGAGCAGCAGCAGCAGCCCCCGCGGTCCCGTCCACGGAGAGGCGCTGCCTTCCTGGATCGGGCTCCAGGTCTCCGGCCAGACCCCCCGAGGGCGGCCGAGCGAGCCGGGACCGTTGCTCTCGGGCAGCCTGGGTAATGTTCGGCGGCCCACGAGCCGCCTTCTCCTGAAACCAAAGTCGGCGGAAAGCGCCGGGGAGGCAGCCGAGGAAGCTGCCGTTCCTGCCCGGGTGCCACGCGGATTCCCGGGCCCGGGCGCGCTCTGCAGATACTCAGGGGCGCAGCCGCTTTCCCCACCCGGAGCCATTTTGCGCCGCCGCTCACCTGCACGATCTCGCCCTCGGCGCTGAGCGTGGCCCCGGCGCGGGAGAAGCGGCCTTGCAGCCCGGTGGTGTAGGTGGTGTAGTCGCCGCCGGGGCTGGACTCGAAGAGCACCACCTCCACGAAGGCCGCCTCCCGGCCCAGCGCCGCCGCTGCCGCCGCCAGCGCCGCCACCACCAGCAGCGGCCCCGGGCCCGGCCTCATCACGCCGGCGGGCCCCCCGCGCCGGCCCCGGGCAGCGGTGGCGACGGGGGCGCCCGGCCGGGGTCGCGCATCGCGTCGCGGGCGCCGCCGGGTCTCTTCTCCTTCCGCCCGGCCTCCACCTCGGCCTAGCGTTGTGTCCCGGCGGCGGCGGGGCGGCGGGCTGGCGGCAGCTCCCTCCTCCTCCTCCTCCTCCCGGCCCAGCCGCCGCGTCCCTTTCATCCGCTCCACGTGACGGGGTATGCGGCTGTCCCCGCCTCCGCCCGGGCCCGGCCCGCCTCCCCTCGCCGCCGCCTTCTGGCCGGGCAGCGCGGGACCTGACGGGTGGCTTCGCCTGGGCGGGGCTGGGGGAAGCGAGGCTAAGCTCCGGCCGGCCCGAAAAGGGTGAACGTGGGGCGGGGTGGGAGGGTTGGGCCTCCCGGCAGGGGCCCTCCAAAGTGAGCGGTGGAAGGCCACCTTGCAGCCGGTGGCCCGAGCGGCTGGCTGGAAAGACAGCTTTCGGCTACCTGCCGCCTCCTCCTGCCCAAGAGCTGCGGTCCCCCAACCCCGGTCCTGAGCAGCAGCGTCGGCGTTCTTCTTCCTCCTCCATAACGCGAGTGGGAGAGTGGCCTGCGGACATTTAAGGGGAGCCGCTTCAAGGGTTTGAGCGAAGCAAACTTGAGATTATCAGCAAATGGGGGACGGGGAGCCAAGATGGGGATGGAGCTGTCCTGACGGCCCGGCTTTCTTAAGCGGTTTGCCGACTTAAACGCGGGACTGGGCCCCCGATGCAGCTCTCGGCAGCAGCAGGAGGCTCCTTGAACCGGCCTTCTCAGCACCCCTTCTCGGGCCAGCAGGCAGGAAGCCGGGCTTGCAGACCACCTGAGACCCGAAGGCCCCGGAGGCGAAATTCTTGCTGTTCCCTTCCCAGCGCGGGACACGCAGACTCCCTCCGGGCGCCAGAAGAGCGCTGCCCATCCAACCCGAAGGAAGTTTGAGAGGAAGGAAGGTCTTGCGGGCGGCTTGTGGTCTTAACGCCACTTCGGTTCGCTGCCCGAGTCGTCTGCTCCCTCTGCTGGTTGCTAAAAAGCCAGGGCTGCCGGCTGGAAGCCGCTCGGGTGGCGTATCGGATGCGGCTCCATAGACCCTCTTGTTCTGGCCCACTTCCCTCAAGTAGCTCTGTATGCTCCCGCCCGGAGTCCACTAAAACGGGGAGGGCTCAGGGATGAAATCCAGCAGGTTTTGGAGAACCGGTAGTGGAAATTTTGAGTAGTTCGGAGAACCGGCAAATACCATCCCTGGCTGGCCCCAAAGTGGGGAGGGAATGGAGATTCTGCAATATCCTTCCCCCTGGAGTGGGGAGGGAATGGGGATTTTGCAGTACCCTTCCCCTGCCACGCCCACCAAGCCACACCACACCCATCAAGTCACGCCCACAGAACCGGTAATAAAAAAATTGGATTTCACCACTGGGTGGGCTGCAAATATGTGGAGGAAATATTAAAGTGGCTTCTGCTCTGGGGTTCCAAGATCGCTAGGCAGATTTCCCCGGTTAGATTTTGCAAATTTTTAAAGTTCCTTTGAAGCACCATAAATGGCAGGTCAAGTACAGCAAAACAGAGTTCATAGGAATACGAGTGGCATTTTCAATAAAATACAGTCTGAAACTGCTGCAATAGAATAGAATAGAATTCTTTATTGGCCAAGTGTGATTTGTCTTGGTGCATATGCTCTCAGTGTACATAAAAGATATGTTCATCAAGAATTCTAAGGTACAACACTTAATGATAGTCATAGGGTACAAATAAGCAATCAGGAAACTATCAATATAAGTCCTAAGGATACAAGCAATATAATACAAGAATATAGAGATATCCTATTTCTCCTGGGTATTCTGGAAGGGAAAATGGAAAAAAATACACAATATATATTACACATACTGATGGGGAGTAGAATTGTGATAGCACAGAATTGGAAACATCCAGATATACCTCTGGACCAAATTATAATAAAAAATATATATGAATGTGCAGAAATGGACAGATTATGGAAATGAAGGAGAGGGAAGACACTGAGTACTATTTAATATGGAATAGATGTTATTCCTGGCTGGAGAGTAAATATAAAACTTAAGGGAGATTTTTGTTATGAGATCGAATTGTGAATAGAAGTTAAGATAATGTAAACAAGGATGTAAGTTTAAGATATATTTAGAAGTAGAATCTATATAGAGGTTCAATAGGATAGAAATACCAATGTAGAAAAGCTGTTACTAGTATTGTAATTTTGCTGCGTATTTCTTTGTTTATATTTTTTGTGTGTATTATGTTTCTTTTTGTACTGTGTATTTTAATGTTTGGAAATTTAATAAACATTTTTTTTAAAAAGAATATAGAGAGATCATTGCTTTTTCAGCGGACTAATCTCAAAGGATCCGCCGCCCATTTCAGACGAAGTCCAGCAGTGGCATCCGACGGCTGAGGACCAGAAGCCTGGCGACCGCCAAGGGTAAGAAGGCCTCTGCCGCTCCCCGCTCGCCCGTCGGAACCTTCTGCCGGTCGGAGCGCGGAAGGGATCCCGGCGCCTACCCACCGCCGCAAAAAGGACCAAGCGCCCCCGAGTCGTGCCTGTTGCGTCCCTGGGGACGCGGACCGAGTCACGGCTTGCACAAGGCCAGATCTCCCGCTAGGACGGCAGCCGTCCAACAGCGCTCTCTGGCAGCAGCGGGGTGACGGCCGGCAGAGCTCGGGCCGAGGAACCCGCCTGCCGTTGCCGCTCCTAAACGGACATGTGGCCGCACTCTTCACTGGGCGTTAATTCGGGGTTCTCCTTCTTGCTACACGTCGGGAGCTGCGAAAAGTCCCCAGTGCGTAACGAGGTGGAATTCCCCGGACTAAGCCCCGGTCGCGTCGCTGGCTGCAGGGAACCCCGCCCAGTTAGGATGAGCGGAGGCCGCCGCCGCCGCCGCTTCCTCGAAGGAAGCGAATCCGCGGCTGCCGCCCGAGCCCTCCCTGACGAAACCAAGGGCAGGGAGGAAACGGTCGCGCGCGTGCGCCGACGAGCCAAACACACACACACCCCGACTCCCTCGCCGCCGTCATTCTGCGGCTGCGCTGGGCTGCGGGCGGCCAGCGTGGCGCTCGGCGAAGGCCAGAAGCTTGCGTCACGCGTCCCTGACGCAATCGCGCCCCGCCCCCGCCCGCCGGAGGCCAATCGCCAAGCGTCCCCATAGGGGTGTCTCCCGGCGGCAGCCAATCGATGAGAGCCACGACGTGAGATATGCGCAGGAGCCGCGGAGGGCCGCAAGCGCAGATGGCTCGACGCATCGTCGGAGCCGGTTGCTTCGGGGCTCGTCGGTCGTGAAGGAGGAGGGCGAGGCCGCTACCGCCGGCGGGGATGGCTCCGCTGCCGAGCCCTGCAGTGCCGCCGCCGCCTCGGCTCCTCCTGCTGCCGGCCGCATCGACGGCCGCTCCAGGGGCTCCCTCGCCTTCCCCGCCGCCCCGTAAGCGGCAGCGCCTGGCGCACCTCAGCCCGGAGGAGAAGGCCCTACGCCGGTGAGGCCGGAAGCGGGGACGCGGCGCGGCGCGGCGTCACACGAGCGCCTCTCATCCGTCTCTTTCTCTCCCCTCCAGGAAGCTGAAGAACCGTGTGGCGGCGCAGAGCGCTCGCGACCGCAAGAAGGCGCGCATGGGCGAGCTGGAGCGGCAGGCCGTCGAGCTGGAGGCCGAGGTGGGGCGGGGAGGCCGGGCCGGGTGGGGCGGGGAGGCCGGCCGGCCCCTCGGGCTCCCCCTCACCGCCTGCCTCTCCCTCTCTCACACACACACAGAACCAGAAACTGCTGGCCGAGAACCGGCGCCTGCGGGAGCGTGCCCACAGCTTGGCGCGCGAGAACCACGATCTGCGCCTCCGTCTCGGGCTTCCGACGCTGAAGGTGAGGGTCGGACGGGTCGAGGGGGGCCCCGCCAGGGCTCTAGCCTCCACCCGTCTCACCAAGGACCCTTCCCCGCAGGTGGAGATGCAGGAGGAGACAGCAAGCATCGCCCCTGGTGGGGCAGAGACCGGGTCTTCTGAGTCCGCAGCACTTAGACTACGTGTTCCTCCGCAGAAGGGACAGGCCCAGCAGTCTTCTGCCTCCACAGTGGGGGAGAGGAGGAGGAGGAAGAGGATGATGGGGGCCTCCCTCTGGGCACAGACAGCCTGGCTTCTTCAGATGCTGAGGTGGGTAAAAAATAGCTGCTGCCCTTCCTGTTAATATCCCGCTAGAAGCAAATGTGAGGGGGGGGGGTCCTCTGAATCACCTGTCCTAACCAGCAAACTGGTGTGTGTGTATCTGTTCTCTTACAGTCTGATCTCCTCTTGGGCATTTTGGATAGTCTGGATCCAGACATGTTCTTGCACTGTAGCAGCTCCCAGGCAATTTTCTTTGAGAAGCTGCAGCAGGAAGTGTGCGGAGAAGCACCTGTTCCCTTACCTGCCTCCACCAGTCCCTCCTTGGGGCCTGCACCACTCAGGCAAGATGCCATTAATGAACTGATCCGCTTTGATCATGAATACACCAAGCCATTCTTCCTGGAGATCATATCTGAAGCGGCCACCCAGACCAGTGCACTCCTGGAGGAAGTGGTTGCTTCTCCTCCCCTGCCGGCCCCCATCTCTGTGAAGGAGGAGCCTGCAGATACCCTTTTGCCTGACCTGGGCCTCTCCCATCTGCTCTCCTCAAACCACAGGCCTCCCTCGCTGCTGGATGCAGCCAGTGACTCAGGCTATGAAGGCTCACCCTCCCCGTTCAGTGACCTGTCCTCTCCTATGGACACAGATTGCAGCTGGGAGGAGGCCTTTGCCAAGGAGCTGTTTCCTCAGCTGATCAGTGTGTGATACCTGCTTAGCTTATGGACAGCCCTCAGATGGACAGGTGTTTTGGAAGAATGTTCCTCTTGAAAGTGTTTCATCAGATTCTTAAGTATTGCTTTTTTTGTATGTCACCTCTGCCTGGCACCTGCCTCATCAAGGTGTTTCATGGCCCTTCCAAGTCAGCTTTGTTGGACAGAAGGGATCCTGCGTAGGGAGAAATTGTTAACCCCTCAGTAGCTTCTCTTCAGTGTGTAAATAAAGGCGGTGGGGTCAGATATTATGTAAATATACACTTACTGATCTTTTTTGAAAGTTATTTTCCTGCAGCATATTTAAAACTTGCTGTAATTAAAATGCAGAGCAAGTGATCTCTTTTTCTTACCTTTATTCTAAAGTGGGAGGGAGGTAACAGTGGAAGATCATTCAGAAAGAGGGAGAAATTGGTCCCTTTAAGCTTCTGCACAAATTTTGCCATTCATATTAATTTGGCAAACTAGTTCAATTAGCTTGAACTATTTTAGTTCAGTTCGAATCCCTCGTGCCACATAACAGGGTGAGCTCCCGTGATTTGTCCCAGCTTCTGAAAAACCAGCAGTTCGAAAGCATGTAAAAAATGCAAGTAGAAAAATAGGGACCACCTTTTGTGGGAAGGTAACAGTGTTCTGTGCGCCTTTGACGTTGAGTGATGCCAGCCACATGACTATGGACAGCGCTGGCTCTTTGGCTTTGAAATGGAGATGAGCACCACCCCCTAGAGTCTGGAACCACTAGCACATATGTGTGAGTGGAACCTTTACCTTTAAATATACATGCATTCTTGGCCATATGAACTATTACTTGAAATAGAGCAATCTAAACCAGTGTGTGTGCAAAATTTAGGGAAGGTTAAACCTTGGCCAGCCATCACACAAAAGTAGCAGCTGTGTAGAACATACAAAGTTTTCTTCTTCCCGTCTTCCTGCTACTAGCTCCTGAGTAATATATAAGGGTTGTCTCTCTGAATGCTTGCTGCCCAATTGTATACTTGAATGTCCTTAATTAAGTGGGAAGTGGTTCAATTCTGCACTGATGGAATGCTAGTTACAGACTTGCCAAATATTACAGAAGCAGGAAGAAAAGTTCTCATTTGAACGAGGGAACCATAGGAAGCACCCAGTTAAAGCTTCCACAAGCTGAGCAACAGAAGGCTACAGTGCAAAGTTGTCAGTGCAAAGGAGGGCTATGTGGCATTTATCTGCATAGGTGTGGAAAAGGGTTAGCTGAAATCATTTTGGGATTTCCACGGAGGGTCTGTACAACTACATCTTGGCTATAGACTAAAATGCTTGATTACCTCAGAAACTTTCACCCTGGCAGCTCACAATGTGCCAAAACATCCAACAGAGATCAAAGGGATTTTGCAGCCCCAAAAGTAATCTTAAAACCACTGAGAGTAGAATTGATTACAGCAAAGTAAAAGGTATTGACAAATCTTCAGCAATGTACACCATTTTACATTTTTTTTTAAAAAAAGTTTATTGACATACAAATTGTGATTTGGCCCAATGGCAGGCAGACCACAATGCAGTGTTGCTGGTGTCTATATTAACTATCCAACAGAAACGCTCCCAGAGTTCCCATCTCAAGCAATTCTTGTTCCATCTATCCCTCCAAAAATTACACTTTTGGATACACTCAAAAAGATTTTTTTTTAACCCTCGAGTGAAGGAGGGTGGGTAATTTCAAGGCCAATCCAACAATTGGGGATGTTACTTTATGTACAGTTGAAGAAACATGTCCTTTTTTACACCAGAGCAAAATCTAACCAACATTAACCTGAAACAGCTCTGATAAAAGTCAGATTTGGGTTTTGCAGGATGTAGGCAAAGCCAATTCCCACCTGTGGTTGCTTAGCACTTGCTGTGCTCTCGCTGGGAGAGCTGGAAGGGCTGTCTGGCTCCTTCCCTAATTTAAGATTAGAAGCTTTTAGAGTGACATGGGCTTGCTATTCAAACAGAAGAGAGGCACAAAGGCTTTTGCTAAATGAAAAGGTTACTTAAAAGCAGAGACAATTTCACAAAGTAGCAATATAAAAAATTGAGTTGTAAACATCAGAATAGATTTGCTGAGATCTGCACAATGTTAAGTTTAAACAAGATGATTAGCTACGAAAGCTAATACATTTTGGAACCAAGAAAGTATCGGCAGAAAATTGAAAATCAAACTCAAAATGCACAAGCTACTTTCAAGTCCTCCTTCACAGGGAAAAAAAATCAACTGAGGTTGCCTTTCCCAGCTTTCTCGTAGGCAGTGTGCAAAGCTTGAGCTTTTCCTAGAAAAACTTATTTCCTATACATAAACATTCCTGCAATAATTTTCATTTGCAGTGGTGCTCCCAGAATTTCAGAGCGCTAGACTGCCAATTGGCTCCTTGAACACAAGAAGCTAAAAAGTGCATAATATGACAGCTTAGGCAGTCTGATGTTTTAACTGGTACATTTTCTACCAATAGCTGTGCTCAGCTAGGTTGCCACAACCATGATCTATTTCCCTCAATGCTACTAGTGCCCACTGAGATTCTCAAGAGAGGGACCGCAGGGCATAGAGGCCAATGTGAATCACTCCTGGCTCAATGGCTCACATGTTCTGTTCTTACAACAGAGTCTGCAAGTCAATGCCACCAACTGATCTTGAGTTGGTGAAGACGGATCTGTATCCCCATGCCTGAAGAGACATTTCCTGTGAATAGCTAGAAACAACGGAACTTCAGGTTTGCCTACTCAGCTCAAATTTTGAAAGGCTGTAGCAGAAATGAATGCTGCATTTGTCACAAGCAATCAAATTTCATAATCAAAAAGACCCAAACTCTAGACTGGTGCTCCAAGAAAACAAGGCTTCAGGCTTAATGGGCATAAAGGATGAGACATAAGGTTTGGCATCTCGCTGTGTAAAAAGATGACACGAAGAACCAGCCAGCTTATTTTCAGGAGCCCCAAGTGCCTTCTCCACATCCTAGATTTTATAACTAAGCCCCTGGATTCCTAACGAACGGCATCTTTCAATCTCTGCTTGTCCAGAAAGTAAAAGTAAAGCACTTGCTTCATTCCCTTCTACAGCTCCATCTCTTCTTCCGCAGGCCCACCTGATCCAACTGCCCCGAAGTGGGCCAAGGGCATTTCTGCCTGCTGAGACTGTGTCGGGAATTTGTCTGTCTGTGTGGGAAAGGCAGCTTCCAGGGCTGCCAGCTTTCCAAGGCGTCTTTCTGTGACCAATGGCTTGTAGCTCTTAATACAAGCCAGACCTTCTTTTTCAGGGAGAAATTCAGGGAGAGGCTTCCAAAGCACCAGCTCCATTGACGGACGGCTCCTGAGAGAGAGAAAGCACCAGGATCAAAATCAATCTCCAGGGAGCAGCTCTTGCTCAGGCTCCTCGGGGAGGGGTGGGGGGGTCTCTCCTCTGGGGCAGGGGTGCTACCGCACCCAAGGGGGCAGCTGGTAAAATGGCTGAGATGCAATTCCCCCCATCCCTGTTGCAGCCACTGCTAGACGTACATGGACTCAATGATTTTCTTGGTCAAGGTCCCTTCATAGTCCTGCTTCAGTCCGGTTTGTAGCGTGCGGGACAGGACCAGGGTGGGCAGGTGGCCCTCGGGCCGGCCTGCAGGTCCTCCTTCCTCCTCCTCCTCCTCCTCCTCCTCCTCAGTGATCCTGGCGGGGAAAGGAGGAAGCCCAGTGAGAGCGGCGCAGGTGGAGGGCGGCCTCTACCGCGGGCAAGCGGACGGGCGGCTCACCTGTTCTCGATCTCCTGCAGCCTCCGACGGGCAGCCTCGCACTGCTGCTCCGGCCCGACCTGTTCCATTTCCTCGCAGGACGCTTCCGGCGGGCCCGGGGTTGCCCTCGAGCAGCACGGCCACCCCGCCGCCGCCTTCTTGCCCGGGGGACACCTGGGGAGGAAACAGCGAAGAGGCTGGCACCCGGCGCCGCGGCGGACACCCCGCCTGCCTGCCTCCCTGCCTCCCTGCGCCCGGGCCCGCTCACCCCTCCGGCTCTTCCTCCAACCGGTGCTTCCTCCAGACCCGCGGCGTTGCGCAGGCCGGCCCGGCAGACGAGGCCCGCGCGCCGAGCGGCCCCAGGACGGCGAGGCGGCGGGCGCTGGGCCCTGGCGGGAAGGCGCTGGGCAGCGGCCCCGAGGCCATGGCGGTGCTGGCCGCTCCGCTCCGGGTTAGTTAGGGGTGCCGCCACCGCCAGGCGGGCTCGGGGCACGTGACCCAGGCGCGCCGCTAGACGCCGGTGGGTGACGGACTCGCGCGCGCGTGGCCTGCCGGGAGTCGTAGGCGCTGCGCGTGCCGGGGGGGCGGAGGGAGGACGAGGAGGAGGAGGAGGGGCCGCGGCCGGGGCCGGCATAAAGCGCGCTGCTCCACAGGCTGCCTGCGTGTAACCCAGGCGGCTCAGATGGCAAGCGCGGAGCGGCAGCCGCTGGTCCGCGGGGCCGGAACCCGCCGGAGTCTCCGGCACCAGGTGAGGTGGGGCGACCTCCGCTGCTCTTCGGCGGGACGGCGCTTAGTTGCTTTCCGAGAGGCTGGGAGAGCCTCCCTCTCATTTGGCTGCGGGTTGTCCGGGAGCTTCCAGCCCCGTTCCCCGGCCGGCATCGGAGCCGTCCTGAGGCCGCAGCATTGGGGTTTCGCCCGACCCGCAGCCGAGTCCTAACCGAGGCTGGGAGCTTTTTTGGAGGGCGGTGGGGTAGACTTGGTCAAAGCTCCGTCCCTTTCTTTGATTTTTACCTCGCCTTTATGACTTTGTAAGTAATTCAAGGCAGTGAGTGAACGTACCTAAAACTTCTTGCTCCTCTTTTCTCCACCACAACAATCCTGTGAGGTGGGCTGGGGCAGAGAGAGAGAGAGAGGGGGGGGGATGTCCCAACGTCACCCCGCCTTCTTTCGTGGCTAAGATAAGATGGGTCTCTCGGTTTCTAGCACCTTCATCACTGCTGCGCACCAACAGCCTAAGTGCTGAGCTTCTCTTTGAGACCTAGATAGGTGCCGTCTCATTTTGCACCAGCGTTAGCCCAGCGTAACCATGTGCTGCGCGAAGAAATGCTTCCCGTTATCCCGGGATCAGTCTGAAGGAGGGAAAGGGTATGCCATTTTCCCATCCTGGAAATATTTCTTCCTTTCTCCCTCCCTCTAGTATGCACATCTCTGACTTGCTGTCTTGTAAGGAAAATCCCCCCCCCCGCGCCCCATTTTCTTAAAAGGAACTGTTGCAGCCCTGGATGATGTTTCTTTCCCTCTCTCTCAACTTAATCGTGTATTTCTTCAGTTGCTTTTACCAGACCCCTGCCAGAGAAAAGGGATGTGCCTCCAGATGGATAGAAATAGTACTTATGGTCTTTGGGGCAGAGTAACTATTGCCTCTGCATTAAGGGAAGCCGGATGCTGGAAAGAAGATCGAGTGACTTTAGACAATCCACCTGCATTATTACAAGCAGGTGTAATGCAGGGGTGAAATATAGCAGGTTCTGGAGAACCGGTAGTGAAAATTTTAAGCAGTTCGGAGAACTGGCAAATACCAACTCTGGCTGTCCTCAGTGTGGGGTGGGAATGGAGATTTTGCAGTATCCTTCCCCTGCCACACCCACCAAGACACACCACACCCACCAAGACACGCCCACAGAACCGGTAATAAAAAAAATTGGATTTCACCACTGGTGTAATGGGATTGTTGTCTGCTCTTGGGAAGATGGTTGCTTGAAATGCTGAGGGGGCAGGGTAGCGGGGTGCATCGAAAACTTGCTGGTTATCAGGGCAGTGATGAAGCAGGCCTCACCTTCAGTTTTGGCTTCTGCAAATTCTCCATGGGGTTCCCTCTGCATCATTTTCCATGGATTAGCCAGGTGGAAAAGATGTCAAAATGAGTTTCTCTGTGTTTCTTGGGAACAGCTGAAGCTTTGGGGTTTTCTAACCGGAATACCTCTAACTGCTACCTTCTCACTTTTTATCCTTTGAAAAATATTCTAGCTGGCGGTAAAAGGGAGGCTACCTTCACCTCCTGTTCTGCCTGCCCTCTGATAATTCCTCCACCTCGCTCCCCCAGCCAAAGGAATTTCTCACATGTATGAAAAGGCAAGATATTTGGGTGTCCCAACTTTTAGTCTAGACTGATCCAGGAGAACTACTATGGGAAGGAGTATGAAGGTTGCTGCTGAGTAGGAAAAAAAACGACCACAAAAATTGGGAAAAGAAATAATAGCATGATCTTCTTCTGCTGATCAGTTGCTCTGTTTGCTTGTTTCTGTTTTGACTTATTTGGTTAACATTTAATAATGTATTAAAAAAATTACTTTCTTATTGGCTTTCTACTTTGTGGTTCAGACCTGAGGTTGTTACTGATGGTCCACCCACAAGCTGTGATTTCCTTCTTCTGATGCTTCTTTTTTGGCTAGGGAAAACAATAGCTCAAGATTTTTATAAAAGGCTTACCCTCCGCCATCCCACGCACCCACTCACGGCTCCGACAATCTTATGCTCTGCCGAGGCCAAACATCTTTTGCTTGAGCTAGAATGGGCGCTCAGGGTTGCCAGTTTCCCAGTAGTCCGGCCCTCCTTGACCATAGCATTTGGGACTTCCTCTTTCTATAGCTCCCAACCTGGACCCTTCTTGGTACTGTGTGTGCAGCTGGCATTGGAGGGACCTTTCAATATGGATACAATATTTCTCTCATCAATGCCCCCACTCAGGTAAGACCTCCAAAGCATCTTGAAGGGCTGTTTGTGGCTGCTCTGCTGTCGATTCTTCTCTTCACACTTACCCAACTCAGAGAAAGCAGGGTGGAAGGGGGCATGAACCAGCATAGACTTTCCATTGTCCACGATTTATTTGAAAAAGGCTCCGTGTCCAGCTGGGTTGAAAATGCCCAAGGGCCATTGCCTGATGATGAAGAAAATGGCAGGAGATATGGAATGATTGCCAGGACCCACATAAGTGAAGCTCTTCCTGGATGCAAGAGACGTGGTCCCGGAAGGTTTGGCCGCAAATATCTGCCACATTGGCAGGAATATTGTGTGGGCATCACTAGCAGGGCAACTGAACCCCTTTCTGCTATGGTCCCCCATTCAGGTTCATCTAGCCATTTTGGGGGAGAAATGCCAAGCCACGGGATGCCATCCTTTCCCAGATTAACACGTACTCCGCCACCCCCAGCATTACTTGACAAGCCGCCTGGAGTAAAGCTCAGAGCAACAAAGCCAAATGGGTCTGGTGCCAAGGCAGCTGACACTCTTCCTGCCTCAGCTGATTCCCTCACTAATTAAACTGCAAGATTGATTTAATGCAGTGTTTCATGCTTCCTAAGGCAATTAAAAACAAAAGTAACCATGGAGGGACAACAGCATGTGCTAAACACATGCGTATGCATAGTTCACACGGAGATGGAGACTGACAGGCTGAGCTGCAGCAGTTCAAGGGACCAATCATAATACAGCTGGATGGGACCTTGGAAGTTTTCTAGTCTAACCCTCTGCTTAAGCAAGGAGACCCTATATCCTCTGCTCCAGTTTGTTTGTGTGTGCCGGCCAGGACCTTCCGGGCCCACTGGAAGTCAGGAAATGGGCCATTTCTGGCCTTCAGAGGGCCTCCAGGGGTTGGGGAAGGCCATTTTCGCCTTCCCCAGGCTCCTAGGAAGCCTCTGGAGCCTGGGAAAGGTGAAAAACGGGCCTACCGGGCCCACTGGGCCATCATGTGCCAAAAGTGGGGAGACCGCAGGGGGGGTCGTGTGGGCATGTGTGGGAGGGTGGGGCGCACTGAATTGGGGTGTGGGCACACACATGCGTGACCCCCACTTTTGGCACGTGGCGGCAAAAAGGTTAGCCATCACTGGCCTATATCATTTCAGATAGGTGGCTAATAAACAGACAATTCACAAAACGGCACTGAAATCCAGAGGCTGCCTCAGGGCTCTTTCTGTGAGACGCATCTAGCAAGCCCAGAAAATGCAGGAAGAGGGGCGAGGAATCTCCTCAAACAGGCCTTCTGCAGCCAGGACCTCTGGAGGAAGTGGAAGGAGTCCATGGCCATTCTCTACCCACTGGGCGCATAGCATGCTAGATCTTTCGGTGGCAGCTGACTTTTTCCCTGAACGCGTTTGCAGGCATCTCTAGCCCAGTGTTTCTCCATCTCGAATATTAAGAAATCTGGGGACTCCACCTCCCAGAATTCCCCAGCCAGCAGGTGGGGCATGTCAGAGATCAGGTCTCCAAGATGGGGAAGGAAGCAAAGAGGCGGATTGTAACAACTCATTTGGCCTTTCTGACAAAAGAGTTGTGCTGCTCTGCTTCTGATCAAGGGTGTGTGTGTCCGGCCCAGGCAGCCTATGTAAAACCCTTAGCTGAGGAAGAGTGAAGCATTTGACCCATACTGGCAATGGGAAGTGGGCAGCACCACCGTTACCACCACCCCCATTATTCTCCTTTTGGGTTTTCAGCACATCCACAACTTCCTCAATGAAACCTGGCACAACCGTTACCGGACTGAGCTGAGCTCCAGCATGTTGACTCTTCTCTGGTCCACCATTGCTTCTATTTTTTCCCTAGGCGGGTTCTTTGGGGCTCACCTTGGGCCCATCATGGCTGGTTGTCTGGGCAGGTGAGCGAAATCATTCCTAGAGGCATGCTTCCTTTACTCTTGGGCAATTCTTCCTCCTCCAAGGAGTTGGAAGGAAGTGGACAGGCCCGTCTGTCCTTTGTCTTTGCCTGGCCTGACTTGAAATTCCCTGGGAACTGCCCCGTTCTGGCAGGGAAGAGACACTCCAGGGATGGGTTTCATGCTGTGGCTGGAGGGGAAGGGAGCCTGAGCAAATGGCAGCCATGCACCAGTCCCTGCAGGGAGGAAACCACCTCTCTTTGGAAACCCAGAGTCGCCACCCGCTTTTTCTGCTGACCAACCTTCTTGCAGCCGTCAAGACCTGTTCCGGGGGGGTCTCCTCCTTTCCCTTCTTCAGTGGCTCTTCTGACTCCCTTCTCCTTTGGCAGGAAAGGAGCTCTGCTGATGAATAACCTCCTTGCCCTCTTTGCTGCTACCCTGATGGGGGCCAGCCTCCCAACAGGGCTCTTCGAATTGCTGATCATTGGGAGGTTTCTCATCGGAATGAATACAGGTAAAGCATTTGGATTTTGTCTCCGGAGCCATCCCTAGTTAATGAATCTGTTGCTTCCTGGGAGAGACCCACCTGCACCAGGTGTGCAGTTCATGGAGGACAGTGGCGCTTTCTTTCTATTAGCGGCAGCCTCTCCGCTACAGGTTCTTTCAGAAACGTACGGGAGGAACCCTGCCCCTTCGACCCTCTTCTGTTTTCAGGCATTGGACTCTCTGTGCAGCCTCTCTATATAGGTGAAAGTGCCCCCAGACACCTTCGAGGGGCCATGGTGATAGGCAGTTCCATCTTCCTGACAGGAGGTGTTTTGACCGGGCAAGTGATGGGTCTAAGGTGAGTGTTGAATTCTGGGTCGCTGAGGCCCCAGCGCAGGGACCAGTTGGCTTGCTAGGGGCCTGAAGAGCTGCCTTTGTGCTGCTTCCCACAGGGAGCTGCTGGGGGGAGAGGAATTCTGGCCCTTCCTGCTCTCGAGCTGTGGCCTGCCTGCCATAATCCAACTCCTGAGCCTTCCCTGGTTTCCAGAGAGTCCCCGTTTCACATTATTGGACCGAGGGGACGAGACCAAGGGTGTCAAAGGTACAGTGGGCTGTGGCCTTTGGCAGCCATGCCTCCCAAACCTTCCAAGAGAGAACTGGGCACATTTTTTTCAGGCCAGGGAGCAGCTCCAAGCCAGCAGCTCCTTCTGCCCACCAGGGAGTTTTAGCCAGAAAGAAAGGCTCCTGAATCTCGCCCTTGTCTGCAGGACAAACTAGGGGTGGGAGTGCTCTGGGCAAATCAATCCCCATCCATCTCAGTAGAGTCACAGCCAGGGAGGAGAGTGGCAACTGCAGAAGGTGAACTCAATCAGAGGTTCCAGATGCTTTGCCTCCTGCTGGACCTGCCAGGTGGGCCTGAACACCCCTGCTCCAGAGGCTGAACCCTGTTTTCCTCCCAGCACTGAAGCGCTTCCATGGCCCTCTGCGCTACCACAAGGAGCTGGAGGACATCCAGAGAGAGAGGTTTGCCCTCCAAGGGGAGAAGGCAAAGAAGCCCTGGGAGCTCTTTGCCGACCGTAGCATCCGCTGGCAGCTGATTGCAGTCATCTGTCTGACCATGGGCCAGCAGCTCAGTGGGATCAACACAGTGAGTGCCAGGGCACCCTTTGGCAGGAGCCTCCATCCAGCTCCTGCCACAGGCAGATTCCCCGACAGCTTGGAACCAAGAGCAGGTTGGGAACTGTCCACATCCCAGTTGCGTGCTCAGCTCTTCCATGCAACGGTTGCTCTCCAAGCTCCTCTGGCAGAGATAACTGGGGGCACATAGCAGGTGTGGGAGTCGGAGCTCATTGGCAGCAAAGTTCAAAGGCAGAGCTCAGGCTGTGCAGTTTAGTTACAACAGAGCTATTCCCTGCTGGTGGTCCCATTGGCAAGCAAAAACGGGTATCCTCTTGCAGCATTTTCCCTTCCTCATTGTGTTTTTTTGTACTTTCAGATTTACTTTTATGCCAGTTACGTCTTTGCAGAGACGGGGATTCCCCCCGAGAAGATCCCCTATGTCACTTCAGGTACAGGGATGTGTGAATGCCTCACTGCCCTCACCTGCGTAAGTAGTAGAATGCAGGCTTTCCGTCTGGCCACAAAGGGGTTCTTTTCTCACAGTGTGAGCAAGTGGCTTTACTCTCCTCCTCTTCCTGCAGGGCTTGCTAGTTGAATCTTTGGGGAGGAGAGCTTTGATCCTGGGAGGCTACTGCCTTATGATGTTTTGGTGCATCATCCTGACCATTTCCCTGACCTTCCAGGTAATTGGGGAACCTAAGGAGGTGAGCGTGCCCATTGCTCACTGCACCCACCTGCAGGAGTTTTTGCAGCAGTGGTTGTAAATGCTGACCGTCACCTACTACTGGCATAGCACTAGCAATGCCACCACCTCCTTGGCTCAGACTTTTTCCACTAGTTAGGAAATACGTAACCTGCTGTCCTATGCTTTCTCCTCAGATGTATGCATGGGCACCATATCTGAGCATAGCTTGCATATTCGCCTTCATCTTGAGCTTTGGCCTTGGACCAGGTATTCCTTTTTATGATTACGGTGAAATTCACACATGCAAACCTGCAGGGCCCGACAGTTGACTGTAGAGACTGAGGTGGCCTACCTTAAGTAAGCCATGTTTGCAAGTGGATGTGGGGAGGGGGAGACCAGGAGCTCTTGTTGCTTGTGTTTTTTCAGCCTGGATAACACATCTATCTTCTATACTCTTAGAATCACCAACCTGGAGGTACTGCATGCACCCATTTATGCTGGTCTGACTATAATAAATATTTGCTTTTGCATGCTTGCCTAAGGAGTTAAGAGGTGGGTAG
The DNA here is from genome assembly GCF_028640845.1 of Ahaetulla prasina. Lineage (NCBI taxonomy): Eukaryota > Metazoa > Chordata > Lepidosauria > Squamata > Colubridae > Ahaetulla > Ahaetulla prasina. Next base: position 19,243,956 of record NC_080553.1, on the reverse strand, counting down.
GGAATGGCCTTCCAAGGTGTTCACTGGCCGGATGGATTTACACAAGATGTCTTCAGACACCTCCATTCAAAAATTTTTCTGACGAGCCCAAGGTGGCAGCTATTGAAGTTCTTCGCTCTGCTGTGGAATAAAAAAATTAGCTTCATCCATCTTTCTGCATAGACTTGAAGACTCGAGGGTGAAATGCTCCCGGTTCAGACCGGATCAGTCAATCCAGTAGTGATGGTAGCGGGTGGTTCGGAAAACAAGTAGCAAAAATCCTTGCCCACCCACCATGCCCATACAAATGCCCGCTTGCCACTTCTTTCTGGCTCTCTCGCTTTTCCCGCCCAAATGGTAGGAATAGGTTGTAAAAAATGCTTTTAAAAGGTTAAAAAAAAGGCTGACGATCACAGCTGAGCCGTGTGATCGTCAGAGCCTTTTTTTACTTTTAAAATCATTTTTTTACAACCTTTTCGGCCAAATAGGTTGTAAAAAAATGCTTTTAAAAGTAAAAAAAAAGATAACGCGCCACAGCTGATCACCCCCCCCCCGTTCAACTTAACCCATGCCTCCTTTTGACATGCACTGGGTGCGCACAACACGTTTGGCACACAGTGTGCATGCGCAGCCAGCGAATTGGTAGTAAACCAGTTAAGTTTTCACCGAGTAAACTTCCCCCAACAAGCAAACCCATAATCTGTTAGCTTTCTGCTTTGTTCTACCATGCCTGCCAGAAGGTTGAACTAACCTATGTCCTCTGCACTGTGCCTCTTACATAATTCACCACGTCCACTCCCTCTGTCTAACAAGGGCCCCTTCCTTCAGGTGGTGTGACAAGCATTTTGACGACCGAATTGTTCACGCAGTCCTCACGCCCTGCCGCTTACACTATTGCAGGATCAGTGAGCTGGCTGAGCTTCTTCACTGTTGGCATGCTCTTCCCCTTTATTGTGGTAGGTTGGTCCTTTCACGAGACTCTGGTCCCAGCCTTGTGCTTTGGACTATCACTTGTGGTTGACTTCATCCCCAGCTGAAGCTTCCCAGGGGTGTGAAGGAGTTGACATGATCAAAACACTTCCTCTGCACACCTTCAGAGGAAACGACACTAGGGCAGGGGGTTGGACTAGAAGCCCTCCAAGGTTCCTTCCAGCCCTATGATTCTATGGCTCTATACTTTGTGGAGATGATTTTAGATATTTGATTATCAAAAGGTGGTCCAAGTTTAAATAACATTCAGCCTATGATCATTCGCTTTGCCAAGTCGGGCATAAAGTGAATTGAAGCTCACCCCAGTGCAACCAATCTGGTTCAGGCAAGATGTTTCCCTAACGGTCAGTCCAAGTATAGTTTGGTGGGCGGACCCCTCCTTCCAGCTGGGTGACTGAGGTGGTACTTACTTTTGTTTCCCCAAGCATTCCCCCTCCCACAGTTCATGGCACTCTGTCACTGCATAGCAACGAAGCACAAGGAAGCATAATGAGGTGGCGGCTGACAGGAGGCCTGAAAAAGGCTATGGTGGAAATTGTGCCATCTGTGGGCATCTATGACCAGAAAGGTTTTGGTTTGGGACAGCCAGATCTCCCTTCTGCTCTGTTAGAAGCTGCTCTTAGTATAGAAGTTGGACAAGCAGGTTAATGAAAACGTATTTGTGAAATAATAATGACCAGGACAGGAGGCTTGGCTGGCTATAGCCAAAGACTACAGTTAACACTGGTCCAACTTCCCCAGAGGGGATGGGTAAAATGGAGTCATTGCAGCTTTTTGTGGTCATTCAGATTTTAATTTTTTGCTTTTTTCCCCAGAAAGGCCTGAAGCAGTACTGCTTCATTGTGTTTTTGCTAGAATGCGGCGTGGTGGCCACTTTCATTTTCTGTGTCATTCCCGAGACAAAGAACAAAACCTTTCTAGAAATTAAGAGAGAATTTCGCAAGCTCAACTTCAGGAGAGCCAAAGAGCCGGAGGAAGAATCGCACGAGAGACAGCTGCTTTGCCGGGAGGTCTAAGAGCTGGTTTGGAGTTGGGCAATCGGCGGCTGGGTCCAGAGGAGCTGCACCACTCTGAGCATGCCAGATACCCAGGCAGACCCTGGCAGAAGGCAGGGGAGTCTGTGCATCGAGCATATCCCCCCACCCGGCTTCTCGAGAGCAGGGCCTGCTCAATAAAGGGCTGCTTTTCACCTGGCTCCTGTCTTCGCATTTAGAACATAGCTGAGCTGTGCCAGTCAAGGGGATGAAATCAGGAAGAGCTGCTGGTAGGGCTGACATGGCAGCTGACCTCCAAAATACCATTCACCAATCAGATTTGTTCCACACAGTAGGGACGTGCTAGAAATAGTGACAATTGGGAGAGAAAATCAAGAGGGAGAGGCTCACATTGGGGAATACATGTTAGGGTAATAGCACTCCATATATAATACGTTATTTATAACATGGGAAGCTCTTCGCTAGTTAGTTCTCTGGGCAGAATAAAAACTCACAGCATTTTAATTAGGAAATCATGAAGGAAAGAAAGAGGCTTATAAAATATGCACAACTTGGAAAAAATGAAGTTGTGAGAACTCCAGTATCAGTACGAGGGGACCCCGCATCTTGTTTGTAGTCCTTGAGTGAAGCCAGTCTTCACCCCTGACATGGCTTCAGGGAACATGCGACAAGAAACTTTCCTCAACCGTTTTGGGCAGGAGACCACATGCAACCTCTGTGAATCCACCCCAGCATGCTTTAGAGTTCCCAGCTGCAGGGAATAAGGGGGACGTCCCCGCTTCCCTGCACTAAAGCCTACCATCCTGCAGGGCAGTGAAAAATCTCTCCAAGCATGGTTGGGCCACTTCTGCCAAGAGAGATGCAACAAGTAGGCACCACCACAAGTGGCCAAGCGCCTTTCATATACAAACCGAAATGGATCCCCAGAGCGCCTTTATTTTGATTTTTGGGCTCCCTCACAGGCAGCTTCTCAAGCAGAGAACAAGGTTGCTTCCTGCCCACCCCCCTTCCCTCAGTCTCCAAATGTCTCCTTCCTTGGTGGCTCACAGTGTTGTCCTAAACAGGGGGAGGGATCAAGAAGGGGCTTTCTTTTCCTTCACCTTCTCCTCTAGGTTCGCAAAGTATTTCATTTTGCTCAAGAGTCTTCTGGCCTTGTGAAGGTCATCTGGAATTACAAGACCAGAACAAGCCTTAAAAAGTTAACAGTGATTCCAAACTCCACCCCCCCCGGGGGGGGGGGGGGCTGTACTACGCTGGAAAGTTAGGGGAAAACTTTGGAAAGGAAGTCAGGAGAAATGGCCATTGTTAAGGAAGCTGCATGGTTGTGCGGAGGGACAAGAGTGGAATGCAGCTGGCCGACTGGCCTGCAGTCAGACCGGCCAACGCTCCAGCGGCCCACCTGGCCTCCTACCTTGCTCGAAGGCCCTGCTCACTTCCTGCACAAGAGCCTCTTGCTTTGCTGGAAGAGAAAAGAGGAGGAGGAGGAAACCATGCAGCCTTTGGCCCAGTGGTGAAATCCAATTTTTTTTAACTACTGGTTCTATGAGCGTGGTATGGCAGGGGAAGGATACTGCAAAATCTCCATTCCCTCCCCACTCCAGGGGAAGGATACTACAAAATCCCCATTCCTACCCCACTCCTGAGGAAAGGATACTGCACAATCCCCATTCCCTCCCCATTCCTGAGGGAAAGATATTGCAAAATCTCCATTCCCACCCCACTCTGGGGCCAGCCAGAGGTGCTATTAGCCGGTCCTCCTAACTACTGAAAATTTCCGCTACCGGTTCTCCAGTAGATTTCACCCCTGCAAGTTCGGCCCCTCTCGCAGGGGAGCTGAGAGGAGCCTCCTCTCTCGCCGCCCAGGCTCCCACCGACCTGCCAGAAGGCTCTCCAGCCCAGCCAAGCTCGCTTCGGAGTCCGCGGCCGCCAGCTGCTCGTTCAGCTCCAAGACTTCGGCGAGGAAGCCGGGCTCGGCCTCCGCGTCGCTGCCCGCCGCCAACTCGACTCCGCGCAGCTCCAGCTGGGAAGGGGAGCAGAGAGGCGCGGTTCAAAGGAGGACCCCCCCCCCCTCCGCCGCTCACACCCCACCCCCGATCCCGTCGCCTTACCAGGTAGAGGCCGCGGCTGAGCGGGCTGCGGAGGGTGCCGTAAGCCAGGTTGATCAGGGCGGCGTGCTGCTCCGAGAAGCCGCGCTCGGCCTGCAAGGCACGGGGAGGGTCACGGCGTCCCCGGGGGTCCTCCAGCCCAGGGATCTCCAACCTTGGCCGCTTTAAGCCTGGCGGACTTCAACTCCCAGAATTCCCCAGCCAGCCCTCCAGGCTTAAAGCGGCCAAGGTTGGAGAGCCCTGCTCCGGCCCAGCCCCGGCGTCCCGCTTCCCATTACCGGCTCCCACCTGCGGACGGCGGCTGAAGCGGTCCGGGTGCAGCGAGCGCTGCAGGGCCAGGAAGCGCTGCCGGAGCCGGGCCAGGTCCAGGGAGAAGCCGCGCGGGCTGCAGGGAGGAGGGAGCGTCAACGAGCGCCTCTTCTCGTGTGCGTCTCCCCCTCCCAGCCCCCCCCAAACACGCATGCGCCCCCCGGCTGCCCCTCACCAGCCCAGCACCCCGAAGAGGTCCGCGCGGGGCTCCGGCGGCTGCAGAGCGCGGCACGACGGGCAGAAGCCGGGCCCCGGCGCCTCCGAACCCAGCGGGGCCCCGCAACTCCAGCAGCGGCGCCCGGCCGCCTGGGATCGGGCCCGACGCGGAGGCCTCGCGCGCAACGCCCGCCGCCACATCTGCCCCCGTTGCTTGACAGGCGGGCGGGCGCCCCGCCCGCTTCCAACGCCCCGCCCCGTCTCCGCGCAGGCGCGATGAAGGTGTGCCGCGGCCGCGGCATGTCCCGTCGGGATCCGTCGCCGCCGCGGGCGAGCGGGACGCAGCCGAGCCAGCCGCCGTCGGGCTCCTCGAACAGCTCCTCCTCGGGCACGCTCAGCTCCCTGGAGACGCTCCCCGCGCACGACCTGCCCGCCATCCCCGAGGACCAGGAGGAGGGCGACGCAGCGGAGGAGGCAGCCCGGCCGTGGGGGCACCTCTTCGGTCTGGCCGGGGGCTTCCTCGACTGCGGTGCGTAGGCGGCCGCGGGGGCTTCGGCTCGGGAGGGACGGGTGGGCGGCTGGGTTTGGGCGTCCCTCTCCTGACCGGGCTGACCGGAGCCGCTCTTCTCCCCGCCCAGTCTGCCTGAAGGACGAGTATTGGTTCGGACGCGATCCCGGCTGCGACTACAGCTTTGCCAGGCTGGATCTGCCCAGGGGGGAAACCTACCGGCAGTACAGCAAGAGGCATTTCCGCATCTTCAGAGTAAGGCCCGGGGGGGGGAGGGAGGGGGGCTGCCTCGGTGGTGAAATCCAATTTTTTAAAAAACTACCTGTTCTGTGGGCGTGGCGGGGCTTGGTGGGCGTGGCAGGGGAGGATACTGCAAAATCCCCATTTCCTCCCCACTCCAGGGGGAAGGATACTGCAAAATCTCCATTCCCTCCTGGGGGAAAGATACTGCAAAATCTCCATTCCCTCCCCACTCTGGGGCCAGCCAGAGGTGGCATTTGCCGGTTCTTCAAACTACTCAAAATTTCCACTACTGGTTCTCTGAACTACTCAAAATTTCCGCTACTGGTTCTCCAGAACCTGCTGATTTCACCCCTGGGCTGCCCCTTTGGGGCGTTGGGTCCGCTACCTCCCTCCGGCCGATGGGAGCTGACCAAAGTTTCGTCTTCTGCTAAGGAACCGGGACCTCGGGGCTGCTTTGTGACTTACCTGGAAGACCAAAGTGCAAACGGGACCTTTGTCAATGACCGTGTGGTGGGCAAGGGCAGGAAGATTCCTCTGGCCCATGTGGCCAAAATTGCCCTTTCACTGCCCCACAACAAAGGTAGGCAGAGCTTGCTCGGCATGCCCAAAAGCAGGAGGCATGAAAAACCTACTTTTGTGATCGGCACACAGCACCCCTTTCAACATTTGTTCTCTGGGGCAGTAGATCCAGAGCAAACTCAGAAGCGGTCTTTCACTCACCTGGCACGCCTCGCATGCTCAGGGCTGCACACCCCACCCCACTCTGCCCCAAAGCGATGCGGCCTAAACATAAATGCATGCCACAGGCGCTCCAGGCTAGAACCCTGCAGAGAGTGTGCCAAGCCCTACTCTCCGAAGTGATTGAGGCAGGGCCTTTGCAAGACCACCCATTTCCCCTTCAGGTGATCCAGTCCAGGGCATGCAGTCTAATTGTCTGGGGCTGGATCCCCGGGCAGCAGGGTGCTACAAACTCTGCCCTGCTCCTCCCACCCACACAAACTACCCCCTGCCAACTACATTTCCAAATGCCTGTCTAGGAGAACAGGAGGAAGTTCTGACAAGATACTCAAGGCTTCAGATAGTGTTTGTGATTCCCCCACTAGCTTTACGGAAAAGGGGTGAGGGTATGAAGTAGACCTATGGTTAGATATTTGGGGGTAAAACCAGATGGCCACAATTTGCCTTGAATATTTCTGCATTTGATGGTTTGGACGGCCCCTGAAGATAGCCTTGCCCTTTAGCCATTGTCCACATTCAGCCACATTTGCAGTATGGCATGGCAGCGGTTGGGTGGTTGTGCAAAGGAGCATCGTCGTTTGTAACAGGGAGTGCCCTCTCTGCTGCCTTCCCAGTGTTTGTGTTCTCTGACTTGGAGGTTGGGCATCAGCTGGAATACCCCAAGGACATGCAGAAGAAATACATCGTCTCAAAGACACTGGGCAGGTTGGTCGGAGGTTGGTTGCTTGGGGGTCAGGTTGGTTTCAGTGTGGGTCTCCCTCAGCTGCTTCAGCTGCTCTCACACTGTCTGGGCAGAATAGATCACAACAGAGAGCTAAGCTAAAGCTGCCCATAGCCGTCCTCTCACTGTGGGTCTGCCCTTGAGTCTCCCCTGGGCCCATGGTGGTGGGGTGGGGGGCAGGAGAGTAAGAACAAGACTGCTTCAGCATCTAGGTCTCCCATACAGCAGCATTTCCTTACTTCTATTTCTGTTAGTGGGGCCTGTGGAGAGGTGAAGTTGGCCTTTGAAAGGGACACCCATAGGAAAGTTGCCATAAAAATCATAAGGAAATCAAAGTTTATGACTGACGTTTTGCCAGAAACGGTAAGTCGTTTTCATTTTGTTTGTACCCTGGAGTATTGCTTCCCTAATTTTAACATATTGGTTGCTCCCTGACTTTTTATATATATAATAACCCGAATAACCAAAGACCTACATACAAACATATAAAAACCCGAATAACCAAAGACCTACATACAAACACCCACGAAAATCTCAGAAAACATACATACATAAATACATACATACATATATATATATATATTTCTTTTCTGAGGTTTTCACGGGTGTTTTATGTTCTTCATCTCTCACGTAAAATTGGAGTGTCTTGGCGACGTTTCGATGAATGAGACTTCGAAACGTCGCCAATACACTTCCAATTTAACGCGGGAGAAAACCCGAATAACCAAAGACCTCCATACAAACACCCGTGAAAACCTCAGAAAACAAATATATATATATATATATATATATATATATATATATATATATATATATATATATATATATATATATATATATATATATATAAATACACACACACACACACACATATACACACACACAAACATTTAATACATTAGTCATTCCTCCTTCCGTGTGACTTCTCGGTGTTTTCTTCATGGTTCCATCTTTTTGTTGTTACTTTTTTCTTCATTTCAATTTAATCTATTACAATTTTTTTCACAAGTACAATATTGTAATTATACCATTTTCTTACGTAACTATCAATTGCTTATGTATATCTTTTTTCTAACCAATGGTAAAATTGATCCCATATCTTAAAATATTCTGAATCCTCTCTTTCTTTGATCATCAAAGTTAATCTATTCATTTCTGCACAATCTAAAAAATTTTTAATAACTTCTCCTTCCAGGGGTATTTTCTGTGTTTTCCAGTTTTGTGCAAAAACAACTCTTGCTGCTGTTATTACATGTATAATCAAATAAATATTTTCTTTACTGGTTTTCTCTGGGAGGATACCCAATAAGAACAGCTCTGGTTTTAAATCAGTCTGTTTTTGGGTCATTTTTTCTAACCATGTCTTAATTTTATTCCAGTAATTTTTAGCTTCCGAGCATGTCCACCAACCGAACGTGGAATTTCTCTGTGTGGCTGCTCCCTGACTTTTGATGTAACATGTTTATGCATTATTTGGCTGGGTGTTTGTGGGCTTTGTGTAGCCTCAATGCCTTTTATTCTCTCTGTGTGTATTTTTCATTAGAGGCTGATGCAGGAAGAATATGTTGATGGTCTATTATCTCACTCAAACCCCTTACCTTGAACCTTGAGCAGGGGTGTCAAACTCATGTTGTTGTCCAGGACTTTTCCTCCCCTTCACTAAACTGGGCGTGGCCAGTGTGTGATGCATCCGGCCCGTGGGCCGGAAGTTTGACAGCCCTGACTTTGAGGGAACCACTTTGTAAGACCGAGGGACTTAAAATTTCATCGAAGTGCATAATTTTTCAACAAAGCTCTTAAACTGCCCCACTGCCAATCCCCCCAGCCACTCAGTGGATGGGTAGAGCCCTGTAGAAAATGGGCAGTAACAGATTCACTGCACAAATAAGCTTCATTTACCAGCCTCTGTTCTCATTTTTTAAGGCAAAGATCTTTTTTCCAAGAGCTCCTTTGTCTGTCTGTCTCCCCTTTAAACTTAATTTGCAGTTCAGCACAGACATTTTTATTTATTTTTCCTCTGGTTTTTGCTTCATTACAGCAGCCACTCTTACCACTATCTTGGGCCCTGTTTTGTTTTGAAAATTGCTTCCATTTAAAGAGATGAGTTCGATCTGCAGGGGTGACTTTACCTTTTGATGTCTATTGTTTAACAGCAGGACAAGCCCTTTAATGTTGAGACAGAAGTGGGAATCTTGAAGAGAATCAACCATGTGAGTGACACTTAAAAGCGAATAGCATATTCTGTGCTGGTTTTGTTCCTCTTCTCTTTTGATTGGAACTAAGTTACTGGTAAGGTTTCTGGAGAAATTTATTCATTTTAAAAAGACTGATTTTTTTTAAGCATACTTAGTCAGGTGACACGTATCTGTATGAATGGATTCACCATCCCTCTTCTTAAAAGCAAAACAAAATCGCTGTTTTAAATGCTTTTTTTTGCAAGAGTCACTTCTGAATATTGTCTGTCTTTTTCTCCACAGCCCTGCCTAATCAAGATAATAGATTTCTTTGAAGGAAAAGACTTTTACATTGTGTTGGAATTGTAAGTTGTAGTTCTAGGTTTCTGTCTGCGACTCGTTGCCATTCAGATGAGAATCTGGGATTCCCAGAAACCAACAATATTTAGAAGATGAGCTGGTAGTATCTCAAGGCCCAATTAACTGTATAAAGTAGAGCCTTCTATGTCCAAATGCTGCTTGAAGGCTTATCTTGGAGCTGATTTTGGAGGTCCAGGTGAGGTGTCTGATGAATGATCCCTTGATCGCAAATGCTTGCAGCTCAAACAACTCTAGCAAGCCAGGAAATTGATCAGGTCATCTGGCGTCATCTGCAAAGAACCCCCCCCTCCCCTTCTAATTTCAATCTGAAGAGTCTACCTTTCCTGGTTAGCTCTGGGTCTCTGTGCATTACCTTGACATGTGCTTCGCAGGAAGAAAACAAAGCCCTTCACCTTCCCTCTATAATCTTTTCAGGATGGAAGGTGGGGAACTGTTTGACAAGGTTCAGCGACCAGCCCGGCTGAGTGAAAGAACTTGCAAACTTTATTTTTACCAGATGTTGTTGGCTGTGCAGGTAATTGTGACAAACACGAATTGTATTTTCTATGGCATCTGCTGGGTTTGCTGTTAGAGGTGGGTTTATGCTTTGCATTGCATCAAGAAGAAATGGAGGGGTTAGCCCATGGGGAACTGTCAAAGAGGCATTTCATGGCTTTAAGCTCAAACAGAAGTTAAGTAGAGCTGTGAATAGCAGTGAATGGTAATCAGCAGACCACCAAAGCTTATAAATAAACCATGTCAGTTTGAATAGGCGAACATATGGCACGCATGCCACCTGTGGCACATGGAGCCCTATCGGTGGGCACACAAGCTCAGCTCCGGTCAGCTGATTTTCGGGCCTTCTGGGCCACCACGAAGTAGGGAAACAGGCTGTTTCCTGCCTCTGGAGGTGTGGGGAAGGCCCATTTTTTGCTCTCCCCAGACTCCAGAGCCTCTCTAGGAACCTGGGGAAGGCAAAAACAGCCTGTTTGGCGATTTCCGGTCCCACCGGAAGTTGGCAAATGGGCTGTTTCCGGTCTCCAGAGGCCCTCCGGGGCGGGGGGGAGGCCATTTTCACCCTCCCCAGGCTCCAGAGCCTCTCTAGGAGCCTGGAGAAGGCGAAAATGGCCCGTTTGCCGATTTTTGGTCCCACCGGAAGTTGGCAAATGGGCTGTTTCCAGCCTTCATGGGGATGGGGAAGGGCTTTTTTCGCCCTCCCCAGGCTCCTAGAGAGGCTCTGGAGCCTGGGGAAAGCAAAAAACAGGCCTACCAGGCCATCACGTGCCAAAAGTGGGGGGAAGCGGGGTGCGGGGTGCATAGAATTATGGGTGTGGGCATGCACATGCATGACCCTCCCCCCCTCGCGCTCCCCCTGCTTTTTGGCAAGCGATGGAAAAAAGGTTAACCATCACTGGAATAGGGGCTACCAAACTCCTGTCTTTCATCTTTTTAAAGCCTATTTATTTCATGATTCTTCCCCTTTTTGGTATCCTGCAAAGTATCTTCACAAACATGGCATAATTCATCGGGATTTGAAATTGGAGAATGTGCTTTTATCATCTAGGGAAGAGAACTGCCTTGTCAAGGTAGGTAAGGAACTGTCTTCCACTATATGCAGATTCATTTTATATCAAGTTAAGAGGGCAAAGTAAGATGTACATTTCTGATGAGACTCTTAACAGGCGCAGAGAAAAGTCTAATTTCAAGCTCTGAACCGTTTCCAACTTTCCTTGTACAAGATTACAGATTTTGGGCAATCCAAGATCATTGGAGAAACTTCTCTTATGCAAACATTATGTGGCACTCCTGACTACCTTGCTCCGGAGATTCTACATTTTGCTGGAACAGCTGGATATGGACGGTCTGTGGACTGCTGGAGTCTTGGAGTGATTCTCTTTATGTGGTAAAAAAGTTTAGTATGGCTGGTAAAATACTCGGTTTCACATCCCATCTTTCACAAGAAGTACTAATGCTGTACCTTGGTGTAAACTCGCTGAGATTGGAATGTCTGGATGAGTTTTCCCCTCCCCCTTGCTCCCCAGGATCGCAAAGCATAGCAACCCCAGACCAAAGTACAGATCTCTTTGGCATTGCGACCTAATCGTTCATGGCCAAAGGGTGACCTTTGTTTTAGGATTTACAGCTACAGTTGTCATATTTCATGTGACCTGGCCAAAGGCGGCTTTGAGGACTAGTAAAAGTGGGGCATGAGCTTCAGTTGTCCCCGTTATAAAAGGAGTAAAGCAGGACATTTCTGTTCTTCTTTTTGCTCAGTCTTTCTGGCTACCCACCTTTCTCCAAGAAAAGTGCCCGGCTGTCTCTGACAGAGCAGATCACCAGCGGCAACTACTGTTATGTTGAAGAAGTATGGAAGGATGTATCCAGAGATGGTATGGCAGTGCTCCCCAAGGAACTGGGACGACACAGAAACAGGGTGTATGTGGGGAGAGAGTGAGTTTGACTACTTTTGGGGGACCAGTCAGCATGCCTTTGTCTTCACTTTTGAACTTGCCCAAACGTTTGCGGGCTTCCTGGCCTTGAAATCCCATTGCCTTACACACTGTAAGCCGCCCTGAGTCTTTGGAGAAGGGCGGGATATAAATGTAAATAAAAAAAAAAATTCTGAGTGAACCTCCAAGGAAGGGCCCTGCAGAGGCACCCAGGCCTCTCTGGCCTGAAGAGAGCTGACCGGGAAGCTTAGACGCTGCCATTGATTAGTACTGTTAACCTTGAGAAGGTACCAAGATGGGGAAGTCTCATATCAGGCACTGGGGAGGTGAAGCTGAAGGAGAATGGCGAAGGACGATCCAGAGTGCCCCTCTGCTCGCTCTGTCGGTGGCTTTGGGGAGATTGGCAGGAGCTGCACTTGGAGACACTCCAGGGAGGGGTAAATGCTCCCGGTTCGGACCGGATTGGCCGATCCGGTAGCAATGGCGACAAGTGATTCAGAGAACCGGTAACAAAAATCCCTGCACCCCGCCCATGCCCAGCCGAGCCACGCGATCGTCAGAGCCTTTTTTTTTTTTTTACTTTTAAAAGCATTTTTAAAAGGTAAAAAAGCTGAAGCCTGCTAGGCAAAAAATGGGGGGTGTAGGCAAAAAATGGGGAGGTCATTTGAGAGAGAGAGAGAGAGAGAGAGAAAGAGAGAGAGGGAGGGAGGGAGGGAAAAGGAGAGGAAGAAAGGACTACAAACCTGGCACTAGACGCAGCTTCAGAGGATAATCCAGGGCTGGAAGAGACCTGGAGGTCTAGTCCAATCCTGCTCCAGCAGGACATTGTTAGTGAGTTTCTGTCTTTTGATCCCCCAATCATAGCCATGCCCACCCAGTAACATGACCCTCCAACAAGCCACGCCCACAGAACCTGTAGGAAAGAATTTAGATTTCACCACTGACTCCAGGGTAAAAGACAATATCTTCACCAAGTTTAGTTTCATTTCTGCAGCTACAGGAGAGAGAGAGAGAGAGGACTTCCATGTTTAGATGGTACAGAAAGGTGAGGAAAAGAAGTAGAGGTGTTGTCTCAACTGATGGGGGATCTCTGATCCTTTCTCTCCCGTTTTGGGCTCATGTTTACAGAAGGTTAATCATGGTATGGTTATTTTATCTATGCAATTTGGAGGCCAAATGACACTGGACAATTTACATTTTAAAAGCAAATAATACAGATGAAACGGAAAGTGTGCATCCAGAAGAAAAACCATATAAACAAACCCCAAAGCCCAACCACGTGGCCTGGGAGCACAGCCAAGCGTTTAAAGACTTTCATTGGGGGTTGGAGCTGCTGTTCCAAAGGGTAAGACAGGCCCCCTAGATCCTGATAGATGGCATTGTTTGGGCAAGGGGATTAAGTTCTCAGTTGCTGCCACAGTTCTGGGACAAGGAAAGCCTCCATCAGCAGCATTTATGCACCATAGGAAGGAGGAGCTTCCCTGACTTGACAGCAGGGGTGAAATGCTCGCGGTTCGGACCAGATTGCCTGATCCGGTAGCGATGGCAGCGGATGGTTCGGACAACCAGTTGCAAAAATCCCTGCCCACCCCCTGCACATGCCTAGCTGAGCCACATGATCATCAGAGTAGTAGTTGTTGTTTTTTTACTTTTAAAACCATTTTTTCTTTGGCTGAAAAAATGTTTTTAAAAGTTAAAAAAAAGCCTCTGATGATCGCGCAGCTCAGCTGGGATCATCAGAGCCTTTTAAAAGCATTTTTTCTACTACCTCTTCAGCCAAAGAGGTTGTAGAAAAAATGCTTTTAAAAGAAAAGAAAAAAAGTTGGCCACGCCCACCCGGTCACATTAACACCCCACCCCACCCCCATCAAGCCAGGCCCACATTACTGGTAGTAACAAATTTTACATTTCACCACTGCTTGACAGTCAGTTGTTTCCTCGTTGCAGCTTTTGACCTGGTTCAGAAGTTTCTAGTTGTGGACCCCACCAGGCGCTTGAACATAGAAGAGGCCTTGGAGCACCCCTGGCTGCAGGTAGGGGCCAAGCTGGCTTGCCTGTCTGCGAGGATCCTGGCTGCTTGTTGAGGGGAGGCAGGAGGGCGAGGAGGAGCGGGGTGGTGGTGGTCCTGCAGGAAGAGGAATGAGGCAGTGGGTGTGCCTGAGCCCTGTTTTGTATCAGATTCTGGCCCAAAGATGAAGAGGTGGCAGTGAGCCAAATTGGGAAGCCAAATCTGACCAAGGCTTCCTTTCCTTCTGTGGCCATTTCCCTTCTTTGCTGTGCTCCGTAGAATGCCATTTAATCAGAAAGGGACTCCTGTTGTTGCTACCCAAATGTGTGTACAAAGAACAAGGCGATGAAAGAAAATGCTGCCTAGAATAGAATAGAATAGAATTTTATTGGCCAAGTGTGATTGGACACACAAGGAATTTGTCTTGGTGCATATGCTCTCAGTGTACATAAAAGAAAAGATACGTTCATCAAAGTACAACATTTACAACACAATTGATGGTCAGTATATCAATATAAATCATAAGGATTGCCAGCAACAAGTTACAATCATACAGTCATAAGTGGAAAGAGATTGTTGATGGGAACTATGAGAAGATTAATAGTAGTGCAGATTCAGTAAATAGTTTGACAGTGTTGATGGAATTATTTGTTTAACAGAGTGATGGCCTTCGGGAAAAAACTGTTCTTGTGTCTAGTTGTTCTGGTGTGCAGTGCTCTATAGCGTCGTTTTGAGGGTAGGAGTTGAAACAGTTTATATCCAGGATGCGAGGGGTCTGTAAATATTTTCACGGCCCTCTTCTTGATTCATGCAGTATACAGGTCCTCAATGGAAGGCAGGTTGGTAGCAATTATTTTTTCTGCAGTTCTAATTATCCTCTGAAGTCTGTGTTTTTCTTGTTGGGTTGCAGAACCGAACCAGACAGTTATAGAGGTGCAAATGACAGACTCAATAATTCCTCTGTAGAACTGAATCAGCAGCTCCTTGGGCAGTTTGAGTTTACTGAGTTGGCGCAGAAAAAACATTCTTTGTTGTCCTTTTTTGATGATGTTTTTGATGTTAGCTGTCCATTTTAGATCTTGCAATATGATAGAACCTAGAAATTTGAAGGTCTCTACTGTTGATACTGTGTTGTCTAGTATTGTGAGAGGTGGAAGTATGGAAGGGTTTCTCCTAAAGTCTACCACCATTTCTACGGTTTTGAGTGTGTTCAGTTCCAGATTGTTTTGGTTGCACCACAAGGCTAGTCGTTTTACCTCTCGTCTATATGCAGATTCGTCATTGTCTCGATTGAGACCAATCACTGTTGTGTCAACTTCAGTAGCTTAACAGATGGATTGTTGGAGATGCAGTCATAGGTATACAGAGAGAAGAGAAGTGGGGAGAAGTAGGGCTGGGGTCTTCATTTCAAGCACTTGGGCTGATGCCCTTTCCCCTGCAGGTTCTGTCCCCTCTGTCCAGCCATTCAGCATCCCTCATTGGCCAGTGTGCATGTCGACTGTCCAGATTTAAGGGCTTCCCTTAAATCTGTGTTCACGTGTGTCCCTCATAGGATGAACATATGAGGCATACTTTTCAACAGTTGCTTACTCAAACACAGGACACGAGAGTTAAACCCGAGCCTCTGACTTTGGTAGGTATTCCTGACCTTTGCTTTTGTTCTTGAAGAAGGGACCAAGCAGTCCCGCGATTTTAAACCTGGCTTGCCAAACAACAGTAAATCCACGTCTGGCGCCCACGGGTGCCATTGAGCGTGGGCTACAACGGGCCATTTCTAATGCTGGGGGACTTTATTCTGTCCCCCCCCCGTGTTCTGTTTGAACATCTGAAGGCCTTTTGGGTGGGTGGGCTCAGCTCGGCTGGGATGGCGACTCAACATCCCCTTTGGCTCAGTCTCCGTTCCCACAAGGAGCTAACTGTCCTGGGCATCACACCACATGCACAGCTGAAAGAAACGAGGAGGGACAGACGGATGTGGCCTGGTGTCTAGTGAGGGCATGGAGATCCAGATCTGGGGGGGGGGCAGCTGTTCTTGGGCCCTCCCTAATCTGGCCATGGTTCTTGTTTTGGGACACGGGGTGTGTGTGTGTATGTGTTTGTGTCATGCACCAGCCTCTGGCCAGCAGAAAAGGGGGGGGGTTGCTCTGCCAGAGGTGACCGGTGGCTTCCACCCCTTTCCAGGGACTCCCAGACAGAAAAAGAGACTTCCATGATGATGATGAGAAGGCTGGACCTTCCAAGAAGCAGAAAGTGCAGCCCGGGCCTTGATTGCTCAACCCCCCCCTCCCCTTTTTTTATACACTGTAATAAAACTTGACACCCAGGGCTTTGATGCCCCTTTTTCAAGCCCCCCCCCTTTTTTTATACACTAATAAAACTTGAAGACCCAGCTGCGCCTTCCTTTTTTCCTTGCTTGCTTGCTTGCTTTCCTGGGCTGCACAACTCGGGTCAAGCGGCGGTTGAATCCTCCGGACCCCCGGCGGGGAGGTGGAGGCTGGAACCGCGGACCGCCCCTTCCCTGGCAGCCGAGCTGGGGAGGGCTCCCTTCAACTTGAGGAAAACTCCGCCAGGAGTTGGGAGGGAAGGAGGGACGAGGCGGGGCGGGGTCCTGCCTGGCTATCCTGCAAGGCGGCTCCCCCTCCGAGCGGCGTCCGGACCCGAAAATGGCGCGGGGGTCGGCCGGGGGCCGGCGGCGCTGAGAGCCATGCAGCGGCGGGAGGCGGCTCGCGGCGCGTGGCGGCGGCGAGGAGGAGAAGGAGAAGGCGGCGGAGGAGGAGAGCCGCCACTCGCCCGGGTGAGCCGCGGGACCGGCCTGGGGCTGCTCGATCCAGATCCGCGCGAGATTCCGCCCGCGGGCATCGCTCGGCTGCCGCTGGTCCACTGGCGGCGGGGGCGGCGCGGCCAGGCAGCTCCGGGCTGGAGCCGGAGGCCCCGCGAGCGGGGAAGGCGTGGCGCGCGGCTGTGCTTCCCGGAGGCGATTTTAGTCGCCGTAGGTTGGCCGGTTGCTTTACGCCACGAGCCAGGTGCGAAGCTTGCCCGCCAAGGAGGCCCCCGGAGCGGCCGCGGAAAGCCTCTCCCATGGAGTCGCGGCTGCTTGGCCTCCCTTTGCCACCTCTCCCTATCCACGATTCGCTGCTCCCTCTCCAGACCCGAGTTCCCGTTTGGCTCCACAAGCCGCGAATCCTGGTTAAGCGAGAGGCTGTTTCGACCCCTTGCTCGGTGGGTTTATGGGAGGCCTGGAACGTCCCCTTGGGCTGCAGGAGCAGCGCCGCTGTCGCTCACCCGCCTGCCCAGCGGCGGCCGGGAACTCTCTTTCTGAGCAGCCTAGGCGGCCTGTCTTGCTTTGGAGGACCGCCTTAGCCCCTGGGGGGCCTTGTCGCCACAGAAGCCCCCCCCCCACCCCCCCACCCCCGTTCACAGATCCGGTCTTCCTTTGCCATTCATCTTTGGGGAGCTCCAGTGCTGAGTTTGTTGAGGGAACCTTCCTGTTTTCTCCCAAAGGTGCGACCGGGAAGTTGGAAGCTTGCAGAGCTGAAGCGCTCAGTCCAAATCAGGGGTCTCCAACCTTGGCCGCTTTAAGCCTGGAGGACTTCAACTCCCAGAATTCCCAGCCAACTTTGCTGGAGTTGAAGTCCTCCAGGTTTAAAGCGGCCAAGATTGGAGACCCCTGGTCTAAATGTTATTCAAACATGGAGTAAAATCGAGTTGTCGTTTCACAACTGGGGTGATGCTCTCGTAATAGGGTTTTAGTGCTACTCCAGACTGGAGAACAGCCTGTCTTAAGCAACTCTCTCTCCAAGGGCAGGAAACTCCCCCACCCAATCCCTTTTGTCTATGTAATCTGTAGGGATTAAACATTCAACAAAGCCAAGGGGAAGGAAGGATTTTTTTTCTAAACTCCCTTCTCACCTGCCAGTAACCTTCTTGGATCTTCGGTTTTGATTAATCTAAAGCAAACTGTGCAAACTAATCTAAAGACTACTGTGACACAGTAGTCCTCCCTTGAAAGATTTGATTTCGCTTGAGGGAGCTCTCCCAAAATGTTACCAATTTCAGCCTTTCATTTAATCATGCTGCATTTTCCTCCTAGGGGAACATACGAACTTTTACTAATTTGACTCAGGAAGTTGCTGCTCCCTCTTCCAAGATCCCTGTGCAGAAAGAGGGGGGGGGGAGGAGGAGGAGGAGGAGAAAGCCATATTACATCCAATATTACATATTTCATCCAAGGAGCACCATAGGGGAAAGACCCAAGGGACATTGCCTATGGGGTGAAGGGTGGGTAGGCTACAGGCCTTGGGAGGTGGCTAAGAGATCAGCTCTCTTCCTGCCATGGGAGATCTTCCTACAGAGGTAGAATAAGGGGTGAATCCAAGCTTTCCAGTTCCCACGTCATAATATTAAAGTGTCAAGAAATAAGTTTCTTGCCAGTGATTCCCTGAGGGACTGTGGTTTGAGGGTGGGCAGCTTATAACTCTTGAGTATCTCATTTGGAAAGGTTTGCTCCAAGGGAAACCCAAAAGGGAGAGGGCCCACTTACATATGCCCTGGCCACAGGGTGAGCTTCTGCTCCAGGGCGGAAGCGGCAAGCTGACTACAGCTCACCCCACGGCTCCTGTATGCTTGCTGATAGCACAGTCTCTAAGTGAATGCCGCTTTCCCCTTGCCAGATGACTCTGTTTGGGTCAAAAAGCCTTGAGGATAAAGGGTGCAGCGGGCCCACCCTGAGTAAGGCTGAGTTTGTGGAGAAGGTACGACAGAGCAACCAGGCTTGCCACACGGGTGACTACCATAGAGCCATCCTGCTCTATGGTGAAGCCTTGGGGGTCGATCCCCAGAACTGCATCCTCTACAGCAACCGCTCTGCAGCATATATGAAGATCCAGCAGTACGACAGAGCTCTGGACGATGCCATCAAGGCCCAGCTTCTGAACCCCAAATGGCCAAAGGTAGGGATGTCCACGCTTAAGCGTGTCTAGGGGAGGTGTGTGTGAGGAAGGGAGGGTGGGAGCCCCACAACGCCAGCTCGAGGGATGGGAGCATCCTACCAAGCTCAGGGACCTGAGGGTGGGGCATGGCAGCCCCAACTGGCACCACATGGAGAGCCATCTGCACCCCCAACCTCCCTGCCTGACTTGCCTTCTTTACCTCGAGGTGGTGGATACCCTTGGGTTCCTGAACCAACAGCAATCCAGCTTTCTGTCCCACCATCTGGGTACCAAAATGGCCTTTGGGTTGATCTCTCAAAGAACTCCATGAAATTCCTAAGACCAGGTGCTGCCCCTCCTTTCAAATTCTCCTGTCAGAACTGCCCTGAAGAACTCCCACAGAGTGGCTGTAATTCATCCCAGAGTTTGTGTGTGTGTGTGTGTGTGTCCTAAGTCCGTGTGTTGCTGGGCAGGGGCCTTCGGGAAAACATGCTTCCCATTCTCTCCAGAAAGCTGCTGTGGCAAGGCGAGGCTTCCCAGCAGGAGTGCTAGCAAGCCCTGTACATGGAGCTGGAAGCAAAGCTAGGATCCTGCTTCCCCCATTGTGCATGTTTTCCCTTAATTGCAGCTTTGCTACACTCCGCCCATCAGGAACAGAGCACAGCATAGTAGATTCTTTAATCCATTGTGGCTTGAAACAGAGTCCGTCTGCCTTCTTGGGCACCCTTTCGTGGCTCGCATAGCTTGGTTATTTTGTTGATTTACACATGTATGGTGGTGCCTGATTCAGTGCACCTCCCTCCTGCAAAGTGGAAGAGCCAGCCAGCTGAGGAAGGGGGAGGAATGCTTGTAAATTGCTCTGAGAGAGACACACAGAGAGAGAGACGGAGACGGCTGTGGTGGCGGGAGGGATGGGTGGGTGGAAAGATTCGGCTCATGCGTACTTGTACTTTGTCAAGCAGCCCCAGGAAGTCTCTGGGATATGAATCCTGTTCTGTGTAGACAGCCATTTTCTGAAAATCTCTGGCTCTTGAAATAGCCAGAAACAAAATGGGAAAGGGGTCTTCAACTAAGACATAAAAGGGAGGTCTTTTCTGGGGGAATGTCCAGTTATAGCTTCTTCCTCTGCAGAATTGGGGGGGGGGCTTGCTTTTGCCATTATAATGTCCTGTATTTTACCACTGCTTGGGTCCATTGGGGAGGCGATAACCAGCTGCATAGGAACTCTCTTGTTCAGTAGAGTCCACAGGTTTGGAGTCACTGTAAGCCAGCCATGATACATGGAGAGAACAGAGAAAGCATTGGGCTTTGTTCATCACTGGACTCCATTGTCACTTTCTCTTCTTCCACCTGAGTGTGCAGGAGAGGCCTTTTCATCTGTTGTGACCCAGGCCCAAGAAGGTAGTAGGAAACTCAGTCAGTGTAAAAACAAACAAACTTTATTCCAACAGCTGAGAATTACTTAATTCTCAACGTAGTTCAACTAAATTAAAGCAAATTCTTCCCAACACAAATTCCTCAGTCCTATCACCAGCCTTGGTCCAATTAGGCAAACTGCCAAAGGCCTTTCTTGCCAAAAGTTCAGAAGACACAGATACAAATGCAACAAGGCAAGGCTATCAACGTTGTTTTCCGGCAAAGAGCCCAAACGCTGTTGCTGGTCTTTTAAGCCTTATGGGAGGGGCCAATCATCTCTTGGCCCGAGTCCTCTTTGCTTTAGCTGCTCTTGCCTTCTGGCAGCTCTTCTCATGCATGTATTAGGAACAGGCTCCTCCTGCTCTTCTGCCTCACTACTGTCAGCCTCTGGAGTCCGCATCTCATTCCCGATAGCCCTGGCCCCACCTCTGCCTCTGACGCAGAGCCCTCATCTGGGCCTTCCCCAGCCCTCCAGGACTGACCCACACTCTTCCTCAGCCTCATCACCGTCCAACTCTGTTGCCAGCTCCTCAGACTGCTGGCGGACCACAACATCAGCTGCTACAGATCTTTGCCCCTTGCGCAACTTTTGGAGTCCTCTTTCGTTGCTGATGGGCTACAGGGCAGGAAGTACCTTGCTGGGAGGCTCATCAGATTCCACCCCCTTCCCCAACCCCCAGTCACCACATCCACCAAGACCCTCTTGTTCTAGGAAGCATTCAAATGCCTTCCCAGTAGCAAACAACGCCAAAGAGCGCTTCCCTTCAGTTGGCATCTGAGCCATTTCCCTTCTGCCTGGACTGGAGTATGGGGAGGGGGGGCAGGAGGCTGGCAAGTTCCTTCTGTGGTTTGGCTTCCTGAGGTCTCAGATTGGGGGGAGCAATTTTCCCACCAAGGCTGATTTGCGGCCAAGCTTCCTTTTCCATGGAAGGCAGTTTTCTTCTCCTGCCTCAGCCAGAGGAAGCAGATAAGACTCCTGGGACAAACGCCTTCCAGGGCAACCTGAGTCTCAGCCTACGATCTCAGTGTACGGATAAAGAAGCTAAGCAGCCAAGGTGGTCAGTGCTTGGAGGGGCAACCCTGAATGCTTCTATATCTGAAATCTCAAAAATGTTTCTGAATGATGGTAACCACTATCGCCTAAACAGAAAATGAACGGTTTTGGAGGCCTCCTATTTAGACTCTGCTGTTTCTGGACGCTCGCTGTGTTCTGCAGGTTTTTCTTTGAAAGCTGTTTGGCCAGGATCCAGGTTGTATAAATAGCGGGCTGCATTAATATTTTATGTTTTGAAAAAATCATCAATGCTGGTAGTCGAAGAATCCTCTTTGATAGTTGTCCAGTCACTGAGATGATGGATTCTTTGGCTCTTGTGGCTTGCAGTTGAAAGTCTCTGTTGGATCTCAGAAGGATGCCAAACGCAGTGCCCAGGAGAGCTTCCATCCTCAGGGAGACAACTCCATGCCTGGGGATACCAACCTAGGAAAGCTACCTACCCAGGGGTGAAATCTAAATATTTTTGTTACCGGTTCTGTGGGCATGGCTTGGGGGTGTGTCATATGACTGGGTGGCCGTGGCTATGTAACCATGTGACTGGGGGAATCAAAAGAAAAAACTTAGTAACAATGTCCTGCTGGAGGAGGGTTGATCAGGGGTCCCCAACCTTTCAGACCTCAGGGACCACTAAGTTCATAATTTTAAATCCCATGGACCACCAGTATGATCTGCCTAATGACCGGCTGGGTGGGTGTGGCCAACTCGATGTCCAACTTGATGTCACTCACATCAAGGGGCGCCTCGCCAGCCTCTGCTCACCCCTCCCCACCCAGCCACTCCTTGCCTGCCCGCCCGGGCTCCTTAGGGCCCCAACAGGAAACAGTTATTGGAGCTAAGCAACCACCACGAGAAAGAGTTGGCAAAACAGCTCAGTTCAAATTGGATCTGGGCGAGAAGGAGGCTCAGCAGAAGCACCTCACTGAGGACTAGGAGCATAGGCTTTCAAGCAGAGGGAAGACCTGCGGAAGGGCAAGGCCAGGTACCAGCACCTGGAGGCTCAGCGGGCTGGGATGGTCAGCCAGTTCCAGGCCATGATGCAGTCCCACTGGAACAAGGCCCTCTGGCTCTTTGCCACCAGCAGCACTTCCCTCCAGAAGTTTCACCCAAAGCCCCACACCAGGAGACGGAAACAGACCCCAAGTCGGAATTTCTGCCCCCTTCCAACCCACACAAAAAGACTCCGAAGGAGGAGACTCTGCAGCAATACAAACGTTCATTGCATGTATCTGTCCCAGGGGCTGTAGTTTGAGGACCCCTGATTTAGTGCAATATAAAAAAATGCAAATAATTTTTCTGCGGACCACCAAAATTTTCTTGTGGACCGCCAGTGGTCCATGGACCACCAGTTGGTGACCACTGGACTAGATGACCTCCCAGTCCCTTCCAGCCCTGGATTATCCTCTGAAGCTGCGTCTAGTGCCAGGTTTGTAGTCCTTCCTTTTCCCTCCTTCCTTCCTTCCTTCCTTCCTTCCTTCCTTCCTTCCTTCCTTCCTTCCTTCCTTCCTTCCTTTCCTTTCCTTTCCTTTCCTTTCCTTTCCTTTCCTTTCCTTTCCTTTCCTTTCCTTTCCTTTCTTTCTTTTTCTGTCCTTCCTTCCTTCCCTCCCTCCCTCTCTCTCTCTCTCTCTCTCTCTCTCAAACGAAACCCCCCCCCCATTTTTTGGTTATACCCCCCACTTTTGCCTAGCAGGCTTCAGTTTTTTTACCTTTTAAAAGTAAAAAAAAAAGCCTCTGATGATCAGGCACCTCAGCTGGGATCGTCAGAGCCTTGTTTTCTGCTGAAGAGATTGTTAAAAAAACCTCTTTTAAATCTTTTAAAAGTAAAACAAAAACAAAAACCTCTGATGATAACATGGCTCTGCTGGGCATTGGGTGGGGGCAGGGATTTTTGATATCAGTTCCCTGAACCACCTGCTGCCATCGCTACCGGATCGGCTGATCCATTCCGAACCGGGAACATTTCACCCCTGCACCAGCCAGAAGGGGAAGAAGCTCCATCTAGTCTGGTGGCTTTCTGCTCTTTCCATTTGGAGACTAAAACGATCAGGGATTTGCATCCCGAAACATCCCCTTTGGCTGAAAATATTTCTGGCCCTGGAAAAGGGGAGGGATTGTTAAGAACTGCATGTGTGCCAAAGCATTCTGGCCTTTTCTTGGCAAAAGGCCGTCAGAACCCCTGCAGAAAATTTCAGCTCCAGATGAGCTGAAGACGTCTTTTGTGGGCACACAGTGTAATTCAGAGACAGAATGGAGGTCCCACTCAGTTTTTTCAGCTCTTTGTCCCGATTGTAGCTGAACCCCCTTCCCATATGCCCTTGCTGACCCCTCCAGGATCCTCCGCCACCCTGACAGCCCCAAATCCTTTGCTTCTTTCTCTGCTTTTTTTTTTTTTTTTGGTACATCCCAGGAGAACACCACCTGCCCCTTTGCCTGTCCCCCGGAGGTTCAGCAGGCGCTTTGAGAAGAGAGGTGCTTTGCCCCAGGGAGGGCCTGACCCCCGCCCCCCACTCAACTGTGTTCTCCCAAAAAACATCCTGCTTCCTCCAGGAAGATGGGGGGTGGGAAGAGGAAGAGGAGACTTGTCTTGCTTTGTCAGCTCCGCACCTCTGGTTTTTGTCCTCTTCTGTTCTGCTGAGGGAAGGGTCCTCAGTGGACCAGGCCAGGTGGAGCTTCTCTTCCTGAAGTGCCAAAGAAACATTTTTTGGCAGTGAAATAGAACTGGAATAATGTTTTCATGGCTTGCACATGGGTGCTGAAAAAAAGAAGTGATTGTTGTGACCCAGGCCCAAGTAGGTAGTATTAGATGCAATCAGTTCAAAAACAAACAGACTTTATTAGAACAGCTGAGAATTAACTCATTCTCAGCGTCGTCCAAACTAAATCAAAGCAAATTCTTCATAACACAATTCTTCAGTCTTATCTGAATGCACTTGCTGAAATGGAGATGGCCAGGATGAGTCCAGCCACAGAACAGTGATTCCCCCCTCGTGCTGAGCCACTGAAGCTGGACTGGCCAAGCTATCCTGATTCATGCCTTCTGTCCTGAACGGATTGGACAAGTTGGCTGAGGTTGCGTCTTCAGACTTCTGAAGGGGACGGTGTGAAATGCTTCAAATGGTTTTCAGGCTCAATGGGAGCAATCAGAATGACTCTCTGGTGCCAGCTTATTTAAAAGTCATTTTGACACGTCCAGATTGAAACAGACTACAGTGTTGCCAATGCTGGCCAGTTGCCTTCCCAGACCGTAGCTGCCCTGCTGGCAAGTCACAAGAAATGCTAGAAGTAGTACTTGTTGAAAGAGAAGTCTCTGGGGCAGTGGGGAAATCCATTTGTTTATTTTTTTGCTACTGGTTCTGTGGGCATGGCTTGGTGGGCATGGTGTGGCTTGGCGGGTGTAGCAGGGAAGGATACTGCAAAATCTCCATTTCCACTCTACTCCAGGGGAAAGATACTGTAAAATCTCCATTCCCTCCCCACTCCAGGGGAAGGATATTGCAAAATCTCCATTCCCACCCCACTCCAGGGGAAGGATACTGCAAAATATCCATTCCCTCCCCACTCTGGGGCCAGCCAGAGATGGTATTTGTCAGTTCTCCAAACTACTCAAAATTTCCGCTACCAGTTGTCCAGAACCTGCTGGATTTCACCCCTGTTCTGGGGGCATGAAGACTTTGCCTGTTCTTTGAGCTAGACTTCCTGGGAAGAGGTTTCTGAATTAGTTTGAGGATCCTGGATGCAGCCCACAAAGCACTGCAGCACCACTTGTCCTGGCGTGCCCCATTGCCACTGAGGGTAAAGGTTGCACATCTTCAATGAGGAAGTCTTTAGGGAGACTGGCTGGCCCCAGGAAGATGACTCTGCATGTCTCTGTCAAGTCTTGTTAATACTGCTGGAGAGATCCTTGCAGGAGAATTAAAAAATCCAGAGGAAGCAGCGGTGGTGGTGGTGGTGGTTTCTTAATTCAGTAAAGCCCTGCCTCTGCCGTAGCTTCTTTGTGATCTGCACAAGGTTTTTCTGTAGTTTCCACAGACTGACCAGCTTCCCACAGTGATTCTAAGGCAGGTTCATTCACCACTCCAGGAACATCTAACTTTTGGCAAAAATACTTTGGTTTGCCTCCCAAGAGAGTCTCTGAACCCTGGACTGAGGGACGGAGCTGGTGTTGTGACCCAGGCCCAAGTAGGTAGTAGGAAACTCAGTCAGTTTAAAAACAAACTTTATTAGAACAACTGAGAATTAACTCACTCTTAGCATATTCCAATCAAAGCAAATTCTTCCTAACCCAATTCCTCAGTCTTATCACCAACCTTGGTCTCATTAGGCAAACTGCCAAAGGATTTTCTTGGCAAAAATTCAGAAGACGCTGATAAGAAACAAATGCAGCAAGACAAAACTATTAACCTCGTTTTCCGGCAAAGAGGCGCAGAGCCGTTGCTGGTCTTTTAAGCCTTATGGGAGGGGCCAGTCATCTCTTGGCCCTACTCCCAAGTCGTCCTCTTGGCTTGAGCTGCTCTTGCCTTCTGGCAGCTCTTCTCATGCGTGCATTAGGAATAGGCTCCTCCTGTTCCTCTGCCTCACTATTGTCAGCCTTTGGAGGCTCCAGAGTCCGCACATTACTCCCCGATAGCCCTGGCCCCATCTCTGCCTCAGACACAGAACCCTCATCCTGGCCTTCTCCAGCCTCCAGGACTGGCCCATGTTCTTCCTCAGCCTCATCGCTATCTGACTCCGTTGCCAGCTCCGCAGGCTGCTGGCGGACCACAACAGCTGGGCCCAGGACAGGCTCCTGGCATTCTGCATTGTTGCTACCTCAAATGGCTGTGGCAATTACCCTCTGCCTCCCAGAAGGATGTCCCTGCGAAGTGATCGCCGGGGGAGTAAGAGCCAACAGGAGAATATGTCCAGCGGCCTTGGGTTGCTCTTCAGTGAAGAAAATTTGTCATGAACGTGTGTTTCACTGCAATTTTAACAAGGCTATTTTACTTTTCTGTGAAATCAAAAACAAGATAACTGAAAGGAAATAAAACAATCAAAAATATAGACCAGATATTGTGGAAAGGCTTTGAAAGCTTGCAAACTCTTGCCCGCCAATGAGATGGAAAGGTGGAGAATCTCCTCCAAATCTCTTTTATTTGGCTTTCTGCTCTGCTTATCTCCAGCATTGCTGGTTTTTGTCAGTTTTTCAGGCTGTTGTTGGTTGGTAAAAGTGGTAGAGACCAGCAGGTTTCGCAAGACTTCCTGTTGTGTCTTGCCCGCTCTCACCGCAGCCGGGGTCTGCTTATCTGCTTCCGAACGCTGAAGAATGTCCTCCCGGCCCCAGCCCTGGCTCCATGCCCAGACAAGCTGAAGAGGAGGGGGCATCTCCCGGTCCCAGCCCTGGCTCCATGCCCAAGCAGGCTGCAGAGGAGGGAGCAACCCCCGGCCCCAGCCCTGGCTCCATGCCCAGGCAAACGGAGCAGCTAGACCCCTCCCCCTCCTCCACAGCATGTGAGCCTGAGGAAAGTTTATTTCCAACAGCTGCTGATTGGAGTGACCCTCCATCAGAAGACTGGATAGGCGGAGGCAACAGAAGGAAGGGAGGGGCAGGCCTTAATGAGTGCTGAGTCATGGAGCCACACCCCATGGCCTATATAAAGGATCTGCTTTCGGGCAGTCTCTGAGTCAGGCAAAGTCGAACTTATCTTGCTGAAGTCACTTTTTGGTCTCCTGCCTGCTCTGAGGGCTTTGCTAGGACTTTTGGCAGAGCTGCAGAGGCAAGCCTGATTCGGATTTCCCTGACCCGGCCGTCAGCGGAGGAGTGGGACACGACACTTCCTTTCAGCCCCAGGAATGCTGAGCCGGCTGTCAGCAGGTCTGGTGCCCAGGAAGAAGCCTGTGCAAACCCCTTCATTTTGTTGCACTTTAGGCTGGGTGATTTACAGTGACTTGGAAGCAAAAGGATGTGCTCCCAGTGCCCAAAGCTTGTTTGTTCCTTTGGCCTTTTGTCTGGTAGGAATTTGAACACCATGTACAGTCCCTTGTGCCAGCCATGCTGTGGTGGGCTCAGGCCTGGCAGTGAATCTGCCAGGTTGCTGCTGGTATTTCCTAGCATTGCATCTTGAACAAAGACAGTTCTTTGTGTTCTAGAAAGCAGGACCTGGGGCACTACCAGATGCGGCTTTCATTGTGTCGTTACCCTGCCTTGAATACAGTGTTTAAATTGGGGTGAGGAAGTCCAGTTGCTTAATTTTATTTCTGGAAAAAACTGGTTAAGGTGGAATAGAATAGAACAGAATAGAATAGAATAGAATAGAATGGAATAGAATAGAAATTGGAATGAAGAATAGAACAGAACAGAATAGAATAGAATAGAACAAAACAGAACAGAACAGAATATAATTTTTTATTGGCCAAGTGTGATTGGACACACAAGGAATTTGTCTTAGTGCATACATTCTCAGTGTACATAAAAGAAAAGATACCTTAATCAAGAATCATAAGGTACAACACTTAATGAAAATCAGAGGGTACAAATAAGCAATCAGGAAACAATATCAATATAAATCGTAAGGATATAAGCAACAAAGTTACTATCATCCAGTCATAAGTGGAAGGAAATGGGTGATGGGAACAATGAGAAGATTAATAGTAATGCAGACTTAGTGAATAGTTTGACAGTGTTGAGGGAATTATTTGTTTAGCAGAGTGATGGCGTTTGGGGAAAAAATTGTCCTTGTGTTTAGTTGTTCTGGTGTGTGCAGTGCTCTATAGCGTCGTTTTGAGGGTAGGAGTTGAAACAGTTTATGTCCAGAATGCGAGGGGTCTGCAAATATTTTCACAGCCCTCTTTTTTGACTCGTGCAGTATACAGGTCCTCAATGGAAGGCAGATTGGTAGCCATTGTTTTTTCTGCAGTTCTAATTATCCTCTGAAGTCTATGTCTGTCTTGTTGGGTTGCAGAACCAAACCAGACAGTTATAGAGGTGCAGATAACATACTCAATACTTCCTCTGTAGAACTGTATCAGTAGCTCCTTGGGCAGTTCGAGCTTTCTGAGTTGGCGCAGAAAGAACATTCTTTGTTGTGCTTTTTTGATGACGTTTTTGATGTTAGCTGTCCACTTTAGATCTTGCAATATGGTAGAACCTAGAGATTTGAAGATCTCTACTGTTGATACTGTGTTGTCTAGTATTGTGAGAGCTGGAAGTTGGAAGGGTTTCTTCTAAAGTCTACCACCGTTTCTACAGTTTTGAGTGTGTTCAGCTCCAGATTGGTCCGGTCGCACCACGAGGCTAGTTGTTCAACCTCCTGTCTGTATGGGAAATGGCTGGCTTGAGGCCGAGTTAGGGAGCAGCAGCTTTTTCAGCAGACAGAGAGCAAGGTGAAGACCCCCTTCCTTAACCTGCCTATGGGGTTTCTGTTGCGCTTTCAGCAAAAAGTGCCGTTCCTTGCTCTGCCTCTCTCTTGGGCAGAGAAAATTTGAAGCTGCTGACTGGGTCTCTCTGCTTTGGCCCAAGAGGTGGATTTGTTGAGAGTTAGGGTTAGGAGTTGTGTTCAGTCCAGTAGATGGAAGGTGGGGGGCTGAGGGCTATGCTGCCCCTCCCTTCTTAGCATACAGTTGATCAAGAATACTGGGAATCCATTTTGTGGGAGAGGAAGGTGATGGAGCTGATCGTGGAGGCATGGGGGACGTGCATATCATTTTTTGAAGTAGTCATCCAGATGTGACTGCTGGCAAGAAGAGTATGCTTGGTGCCATTAGCCTTGAATTATTCTTAAAATCCAGTGTTTGATTTGCCCACACCTTGAAAGCCAGACGTTCTTCCATCCTGGAGGGGGGGAAAGACCTGCCTCACCGCCCTTTTGCATTGGGTTAGTCTTGTGGTGCCATGTATTTCATCTGAATCCAGCCAAGGATTGCTTAGCAACCTTCTTGACTTCTTGGAATCTCAGTCCTATCTCTGTGTGTGACATCTGTCACTTAGATGGCTGGGTAAGTTAAACTTTGGGCAAGATCCAGAGGGATGATGGATCTCAGACACTCACCCCCCCACCCCCATTTTTTTTTTGTTAGGCTGCAGGTGGTTTTCTGGCACTGGAGCTAATTTGCCCCTAGTTTAACTTTGCGAAGGAGTTGTGTTGGGG
The DNA here is from genome assembly GCF_028640845.1 of Ahaetulla prasina. NCBI lineage: Eukaryota > Metazoa > Chordata > Lepidosauria > Squamata > Colubridae > Ahaetulla > Ahaetulla prasina. The sequence continues at coordinate 19,214,702 of NC_080553.1, read as the reverse complement.
AATGCCTGCCTTTAAGTCCATCTTACTTCCAAATTATATGGACAAAGGGGGTTGCCACTGCGGCCTTCTGAGGCTGAGAGAAAGGGACTGGCCTCAGGTCATCCAATCAGCTGTGGTCTAAGGCAGGATTACAGGCCACATTTTTTGGCTGCCAGTCAAGCCCTTTAACCATTAAGTATTGTACCTTACGATTCTTGATGAACGTATCTTTTATGTACACTGAGAGCGTGTGCACCAAGACAAATTCTTTGTGTGTCCAATCACACTTGGCCAATAAAGAATTCTATTCTATTCTATTCTATTCTATTCTATTCTATTCTATTCTATTCTATTCTATTCTATTCTGTAACTCCTATTCTGTAACTTCTATTCTATTCTATTCTATTCTATTCTATTCTATTCTATTCTATTCTATTCTATTCTATTCTATTCTATTCCAATTAATTCTAATTTTTTCTAATTCTAATTCTATTCTATGCTATTCTATTCTATTCTATTCTATTCTATTCTATTCTATTCTATTCTATTCTATTCTATTCTAGAGACCCTTTGCTGCCCTGGAAAAGTCACGTGCGTTGCTAATTAAAGAGTTGTGGCAGGAGAAGAGAGATGCTGGGACAATGTGAAATTGCAACAGTATAGCCGCTCTGGGCACAGTGTGGATGGCCCCAGCTGAGTTTGGAAGTTAAGCCAGTTCTTGGCTGGAAGGTCACCTGGGAAGGCCACGGAGGTGTGCCGCGCCAATCGGAGGTGGGGAAAAAGTTCAGGGAAGAAGGCAGGGCAACTTCAGGAGTTGAGCTCCAGGCTAAGAGGGCTTGGAAGCAGGCAAGAGGAAGGTCCTGCTATTTACTAAATCTGCACTACTATTAATCTTCCCATCACCCATCTCCTCCCACTTATGACTGTAACTTTGTTGCTTGTGTCCTTATGATTTATATTGGTATTGTTTCCTGATTGCTTATTTCTACCTTATGACTATCATTAAGTGATGTACCTTATGATTCTTGACGAACATATATTTTCTTTTATGTACACTGAGAGCTTAGGCACCAAAGACAAATTCCTTGTGTGTCCAATCACACTTGGCCAATAAAAAATTCTATTCTGTTCTATTCTATTCTATTGCCGACCAGAAGCGACTCAGAGAGGCTGGCGAGGCAGGAGCAGCTGCTGCTTGTCGCCGCTGCCCCTTTCCATTTATCAGCCTAGGAGGGACTGGGCAAGGGTAGCTTTGCGGGAGCGGAGCGGCTTTGGGTAGATCCGCGCGCGGCGGCCCACAGACGATGGCCTCGGCGTGTCGATGCATCAGCCGGCCGTCTGCGGAGCCGGCTCGGAGGACCAAGCGCAGGAGCTGCCCCGCTCTCTCGCCACGCGGCGGGCGCTAGGGCCGGGCGGCTCCGGAGCGGGCCGAAAGAGGCTGTTTGCCTGGGCGGCGGGGGGCGGGGGAGAGGAAGTCATTAGTGCGGCGGAGGGAGGAGGCGCGGCCGAGCCAAGAGGCGGCGGCGGGGGGGGGGGAGCCGCGGGGCTCCCTCTGGTCCGCGCTCTGGCTGCCGAGCCTGCCAGGCGCCCGGCCGGGGCTCCCGCGCCCCGCTTCTGCTGTCGACGGAGCAGCGGCGAGGCTACGGCCGGGAAGGGGGCGCGGCGGCGGGCTCGGATGTCCGCGGGCGGGCGCGCTGCTGCTGCCGGGGGCGCTGCCCTGAGCGGCGGGCGTCCGGGATGAGCGGCGGCCCTGGCGAGCCCGCGCCTGCCCCCGCCGCGCCTTGATGCCCGAGCCCCGCGCTCCACAAATATGATGAAATGGCAGCCCCGAAAGAAGGTGAGCCAGCGCGCCCGGCCGCCCCTCTGCGCCCGGCGACTCCGGGCCTTTGCCTTATAAGGCCGCTTTGTTGCTTGCTTGCGCCGCGGCCGGGCCGGCGGGGCCGTTCCCTCCTGGCTGGCGCGCCTGCTTCCCGGGCGGTTTCTGCTGTGTCTGGGCTGCGTCGCCTTTGTTAGCCGCCTGCGCCGGTTTGCGCCGCCTGCGCCCGAGCTGGGCAACGGAGGAGCAGCGCCGGGGGCCGGTAGTGGTGCTTCTGTCAGCCTTCGGGTCCTCCTGCTGCTGCTGATCTGAGGAGGCGCCTTGCTTTCCGCCAGCGCTGTCCAGGGCTTCTGCGATCCGAGACGCTCGGCTGGCGGGGCCCGGGAAGCAACTGGACAGCGCCGCAGGTGCCGCCGGAACATGGGCGGGCGAGCGGCCGGCCGGGCTGCGGGTCTGCCGGGTGCTGACCTGCCCGGAGCCGGAGGACGGTCGAGCCGGGACGTTACTGCGTTCGTGGCAACCTTCCCTGCGCTGCTCGGCGCGCTGCTTATAGCCGTTGCCGGCCGCGGGGCCCGTCATGCAGGGCGGTGGAAGGGCACGGGTGCCGGTTGGCTGATGCTGCCGCTCTGGCTTTTTCTGGGTTATTATGTCCGTGGAGATTCACGGCCATAGTTGTCTCAAACTTTTTTTTTCTCAAAAGGAAACGGCACTATTTTTTCCTCGAGGAAGAAGAATAGAATAGAATAGAATAGAATAGAATAGAATAGAATAGAATAGAATAGAATAGAATTGAATTGAATTGAATTGAATTGAATTGAATTGAATTGAATTGAATTGAATTTTTTATTGGCCAAGTGTGGATGCACAAGGAATTTGTCTTTGGTGCACAGGCTCTCAGTGTACATAAAAGAAAAGATACCTTCATCAAGGTAGATCACAACACTTAATGATAGTAATAGGGTACAAATTTAACACTTAATGATGCAACACTTAATGATAACCATAGGCTACAAATAAGTGATCAGGAAACAATATCAGCATAAATCATAAGGATAGAAGCAACAAAGTTACAATCATAAGTGGAAGGAGATGGGTGATGGGAACCATGAGAAGTTAGGATTGGGATAACCCTTGTCATTTTTTACTTTTAGCACACTGGCACACATTAAAAATGAAATTCTGTTACCTGTTCTCAAAAGAAAGTATATATATATCTACCCATACACATACATAACATACATGTGCATATGCTATCTACATACATATACCCATCCTCCTCAATAAAATAGAATTTTTTATTGGCCAAGTGTGATTCAACACACAAGGGATTTGTCTTGGTGCATACACTCTCAGTGTACATAAAAGAAAAGATACCTTCGTCAAATATCATAAGGTACAACACTTAATGATAGTCATAGGTTACAAATAAGCAATCAGGAAACAATATCAATATAAATTGTAAGGATACAGCAATAAAGTTACAGTTGTACAGTCATAAGTGGAAGGAGATGGGTGATGGGAACGATGAGAAGATTAATAGTAGTGCAGATTTAGTAATAGTTTGAGGGAATTATTTGTTTAGCAGAGTGATGGTGTTTGGGGAAAAAACTGTCCTTGTGTCTAGTTGTTCTGGTGTGCAGTGCTCTGTAGCGTTGTTTTGAGGGTAGGAGTTGAAACAGTTTATGTCCAGGATGCGAGGGGTCTGTAAATATTTTCACAGCCCTCTTTCTGACTCGTGCGGTATACAGGTCCTCAATGGAAGGCAGGTTGGTAGCCATTGTTTTTTCTGCAGTTCTAATTATCCTCTGAAGTCTGTGTCTGTCTTGTTGGGTTGCCGAACCAAACCAGACAGTTATAGAGGTGCAAATGACAGATTCAATACTTCCTCTGTAGAACTGGATCAGCAGCTTCTTGGGCAGTTTGAGCTTTCTGAGTTAGCGCAGAAAGAACATTCTTTGTTGTCCTTTTTTGATGATGTTTTTGATGTTAGCTGTCCCTTTTAGATCTTGAGATATGGTAGAACCTAGAAATTTGAAAGTCTCTACTGCTGATACTGTGCTGTCTAGTATTGTGAGAGGTGGAAGTATGGAAGGGTTTCTCCTAAAGTCTACCACCATTTCTACGGTTTTGAGTGTGTTCAGTTCCAGATTGTTCCGGTTGCACCATGAGGCTAATCATTCAACCTCCCGTCTGTAGTTGCTTTTTGAAAAGTTTTCTCTGACCGTTGACATATTTGCCTGATTAATTTTATGTCTTCTATGAGCATAAGAGGAAAATAGGGAGTTAATTTTTGTCTTGGAACCAGAGTTCAGGAAACATTCTGGAAACCATCCTGTAATGCCCACCTGTAAGCTGACCTGTGTAAGGTAAAGGTAAAGGTTCCCCTCGCACATATGTGCTAATTGTTGCCGACTCTAGGGGGCGGTGCTCATCTCCGTTTCAAAGCCGAAGAGCCAGCACTGTCCGTGGTCATGTGGCTGGCATGACTCAACGCCAAAGGCACATGGAACGCTGTTACCTTCCCATCAAAGGTGGTCCCTATTTTTTCTACTTGCATTTTTACGTGCTTTCGAAACTGCTAGGTTGGCAGAAGCTGGGACAAGTAACGGGAGCTCACCCCGTTACGTTACAGTAACACAGGTTACTGACCTGTGTAGTTGGTGAAATTCCCTAGAGCCTGCGTCTGTTTTGGGGAGCTGACTGTCCTTGGGAGGGATGAAGGTCTCATGGCATTGTCTCACACTTCCAGATTGGTTTTTGTTGAAATGGCTAGGTTGGAGCGCCCCCCCTCCCAAAAAAAAGTACTCATATGGGGTGCCTTGTAGTGATTTCCCGACTTGGAGCAGTGTGCCAGTTTCGCTTTTGATGGAGCATCTCACACTCTCTGATCTGCAGCTCCCATAAGAAGCCCATGCAGCATTCTCAAAAGATTGGTGCCCAATATGCCTGTTCCACAGATGCTGATGCCAAGCTGATTCTGGGGTCTGGCCTCTTGCAATAACACTTATCTGCCACCCAACAGTCTGTGCTGAGAGTGGGCATTGGGCATTGGGCTGGAGGGCAGCTGTCACTGGGCCCCTGTTGGTGAGAGACCTGTGTGACATGCGGGACTCTGGCGGAAATGTTTGTAAATAGCACATTGCCAGTAATTAACTATCAAAAAACCAGAGCTGAAATCTATGGGAGGATCCCTAGCTACCCCTTTGCTGCTGCTCCTGGCTTTGCTTCTGCTTGCTTTTGACTGGGGAGACCAGATCTCCCTCCTGACCTTCCTGTTGGTGGTTGGGAGGCAGGAAGCAAAGCATCTTGATGCTGCCTTGTTATGCAGTCTGGAGAATTCTGAGCTTCCTTTCTTCCTTCCTTCCTTCCTTCCTGAACAGAGGTGCCAGAAGTTTTAATGGAGGCGTACTCACGTGCATAGATGGAACATGAGCAATTGAGCACAGAGGAGGCTCCAACCTCTGGGGATGTTTCCAGTTTTTGAAAGAAAAGAGGTGTCCTTGGAGCATGGGCGGAATGTGCCCCCCTCCCCACCTCGTAGCTCCTGCTTTATGCTACTATTTCCTCCATGGTGCTGCTTCCTGGCAAGCCACCCCCTCCCCAGGACCTCCATTGGTTACTAAAAAAGCATAGATTGAGGAAGGGGTGCAGGAACCTACCTTCCTTGCGTTTGTGTCCTGCAGCTGAAAATTTGGGTCAAGCAATGGGGGGGGGGGAGGAGGAGGAGGAGGCTGTTTTTCAGCTCAGCATTTCTGTTTTTCAAAGCCAGGTTCAATTAGCCCAGTCGATTTGTAGCTCATAGTCTCTGCCCTGCAAGACTTTTTGTGGCCGATCATGCCGGGCTTTGCTTAGAGCAAAGGGTCTTGTGGCTTTCCCTTTTCCCGAGCCCCGAGTCTGAAGAAGCCTGTGCTGGCCTCCCTTTTTTTGCAAGAGCTTCATCCTGGCATTTCTCTTGAAAGGCTGATGCCAAGGCAGAGATGCCAGGTAACTGAGTGTCAGGTCAGGATTCTAGTGGGAGAGGATCTTTTGAGAGTCAAGGTGGGGGGGCGGGAGGTGGACATGTTTAGCTTTGGGATGCTGAATTTAGCTCAAAAGCTCCATTTTTTTTCCAAAGCAGACAAGTACAGGGATTTAGAGCAATGGGACACTCTCTGCAAAGATAGAGGCATTCTAGGTCAGTGAATAAGAAGGCCTGAGAAATCTGGTACTCCAAGCTCTTATTTTCTCCCACCTCCAATTTTGTATGATTAATACCACTAGTTTGCAATGCTGCTATGCCCTCCTTCCCCCACCCCCCACCCACCCTGAAAGCAAGCGTAGAAGAGAGGGAGATCTTTCCTCAATCCAGCATAACAAAATGAGCCTTTCACACTACACTGAGAAGTAACTATTGACCTTCCAAGACAGAGGTAGCAAAATTGGGCTCCCCCCTTCCATCTTCTGAGCTAATTGGAATGATTGGCTCAAGAGGCTACCATCATTTCAGGTTCCAGTGACATTCACAAACACTTTCCAGTCTAGAGCCTCTGATCGCCCAGATGCAGAAGAGAACCTGCCGTGGCCTCAGAGTGGAAACGAGGAAGTGAGCCTACGGTAGGAGGCTGACAATATTTCCCGTCCTTCCTATGGAATGGTGTCAACCTTTTCCTGTTGACGTCCTTCATTCTGGAATCAATTGTTCTTGTGTTTGCAGGCAGCAAGACCAGTCCTGCGTCTTGAGAGGAGCAATCTTGATGTGCAGCAGGAAACCTGGCAGTCTTGTGCAGCCAGCCTTGTGCTCCGGGCTTCTACCCACTCAGCGTTTCCTTTTCCATCAATTGCAGGGTTGCATCAGGAGCTCCGCTCCAAACCTAACAAACACTTTCCTCCACGGCATCCCACTGAATGACCCGCCTGCACTAATTAGGGGGAATCATCTCCAGGGCCCAGCTGCAGAATTTTGCGGTTGTTTCCCCCCCAGAGGTCCATAGTGCCCGGGTGGCTTGGTTTCCTTAGAATGCACGTGCATTCAGAGAGGAACAGAAAGGCTGACCCCGGAGTTGGAAGGAGCTGCCAGAAGAGAGGCTGTGGGTTTGGGTAGGAGCCCTTTGTAGCCACTCGGCCCAAGGAGAGTGCTTTGCCGTCCACTGTGGCCTGATGGCCCTGTCTCTCAGAACCCAAGGTGGGAACAGCCCTGGGCAGTGTGGCTTGGAGAATCCAAGCGGGTGGCCAAAGGTCAGTTATGTGGCTGGAGAGGCAGGATGCTGTTCTGATTGGAAATCTGGTGAAAAGGAGGTTAGCAGGTCTTCATCAAGAGAGGGAACAAGTGTCTGCCTTCTGTCCCTTAAATCAGATCCCTGGTGCTGGTACCTGGCCTTGCACTTCCGCAGGTCTTCCCTCTGCTTGAAAGCCTATGCTCCTAGTCCTCAGTGAGGTGCTTCTGCTGAGCCTCCTTCTCGCCCAGATCCAATTTGAATTGAGCTGTTTTGCCAACTCTTTCTCGTGGTGGTTGCTTAGCTCCAATAACTGTTTCCTGTTGGGGCCCTTAAATCTTGTGGACCACTGGTGGTCCACAAGAAAGTTTTGGTGGTCCGCAGAAAAAATATTTGCATTTTTTTATATTGCGCTAAATCAGGGGTCCTCAAACTACAGCCCCTGGGACAGATATGTGCAATGAAAGTTTGTATTGCTACAGAGTCTCCTCCGGGGTCTTTTTGTGTGGGTTGGAGGGGGGGCAGAAATTCCAACTTGGGGTCTGTTTCAGCCTCCTGGTGTGGGGCTTTGGGTGAAACTTCTGGAGGGAAGTGCTGCTGGTGGCAAAGAGCCAGAGGGCCTTGTTCCAGTGGGACTGCATCATGGCCTGGAACTGGCTGACCATCCCAGCCCGCTGAGCCTCCAGGTGCTGGTACCTGGCCTTGCTCTTCCGCAGGTCTTCCCTCTGCTTGAAAGCCTATGCTCCTAGTCCTCAGTGAGGTGCTTCTGCTGAGCCTCCTTCTCGCCCAGATCCAATTTGAATTGAGCTGTTTTGCCAACTCTTTCTCGTGGTGGTTGCTTAGCTCCAATAACTGTTTCCTGTTGGGGCTCTAAGGAGCCCGGGCGGGCAGGCAAGGAGTGGCTGGGTGGGGAGGGTGAGTAGAGGCTGGCGAGGCGCCCCTTGATGTGAGTGACATCAAGTTGGACATCAAGTTGGCCACACCCACCCAGCCGGTCATTAGGCAGATCATATTGGTGGTCCGTGGGATTTAAAATTATGAATTTAGTGGTCCCTGAGGTCCGAAAGGTTGGGGACCTCTGCCTTAAATCATGGTGCCGGCAGGGCCTGACTTCTGAGCTGTTCATGAGGAGAGCGGTGCTAAGGTACAGCGAGTCTCCCTATGAAGAACTCCATTCACCTGTGCTATTGGTACCATCTCCCCAACTCTGCATCTTTTGCTGGGTGGTCCCTGGAGATGCCCATTGTTAGCTAGCCATGCATGCCTGTTGCAAGCCCCTGGTACTGCATCAGTCACAGCTTCTGCCTGGTGCTTTTTAGTAGCACAAGAAAGGCCAGCTCAGAAGCTGCAGAAGGATATGGGCAGAGTAGTTCCTCCTAGGATAGCTTCCCTTCCTCCTTGGAGCTGAGAACAGAACTGTGCAGCTCTTTGGTATTTTGCACAGTTTGGCACACTTACTGGGAAGATAGGCGAAACTGGCACTGGTACCTGCAGCCCTGGGTGACCTGACCTTGCTTGCAAAGCTTGGACTGCCCCTGTGGGGAGACACAATGCTCTTTGGAAAAGAAGGAAGTGGCGGCATTCAGTCCCTGGTGATCTCCTTTACCTTTTGAGGATGAAAATTGATGATTCCTTTGGGAGGGGGGGAAACAGGTGTCACAATTCTGTGTTTAGCAAGATTTTCCGGCATGGCTTTGGATCAAAATAGTAGAGCTTAAAACGTTCTCAGAATTTGAAAAATAAACAATGCCTTACATAGTACACGCATATATGTATCTGAGGGAAGTCCTTCTCAGAATATTTTTGTAACCGTTCCGTTTTTGTTTTTTTTAATATAGCTCATTTTGCCTTCAGCAATGTTTGCCAGGCAAGTTTATTGTGTCATTTTTCTGTGGGGATTGTTTGTGGTGATACTTAAGCTCCCCAGAAGCAAATCAGGAAAAGAAGTTGATTGGACACAATCCGTCTCTCGTTCCTGACGTGGAATCTGGTCTCACTTGATGGACAAATAGCAGGCAGGCAGCAGGCTATATTTTCCGTCTACTTTGTACGTGTGAATCAGTCAATAGCAATAACCCTGGACCAGGGGTGAAATGCTCCCGGTTCAGACCGGATCAGGCAATCCGGTAGCAATAGTGGCAGACGGTTCGGAGATCAGTAGGAAAAATCCCTGCCCCCCCCCCCACCATGCCCAGCTGAGCCAAATGATCGTTAGAGGTTTTTTTGTTTCTTTTACTTTTAAAAGGTAAAAAAGCTGAAGCCTGCTAGGCAAAAACTGGAGGGTGTAGGCAAAAAATGGGGGTGGGGTTCGTTTGAGAGAGAGAGAGAGAGAGAGAGAGAGAGAAAGAAAGAAAAGAAAGAGAAAGAAGGAAGGAAGGAAGGAAGGAAGGAAGGAAGGAAAAAAGGAAAAAGGAGAGGAAGGAAGGACTACAAATCTGGCATTAGATGCCGCTTCAGAGGATAATCCAGGGCTGGAAGGAACCTGGAGGTCATCTAGTCCAACCCTGCTCCAGCAGGACATTGTTAGTGAGTTTCTGTCTTTTGATCTGCCAGTCACATAGCCATGCCCACCCAGTCACATGCCCCCCCAAACAAGCCACACCCACCAAGCCATGCCCACAGAACCGGTAGGAAAGAAATTTAGATTTCACCACTGCCCTGGACTCCCCAGAAGAGCAAGGAAAGGGGTGGGATCCCAAAGGAGCTTGGTCTCAGGCTCTGTCTGCTGCCAGGGGTCTGCACCCCTCTCCACCACCTGCGGTCTGGCAGGTGAGACAGACTGCCCCTCTGGTGGCCGAAGCACATGTTTGTCCACTGGCAGAAACAAGAGCTTCCTGCTATTCCGTGGACTGCTCCGAACCTTATGGGGGAAGCTTTGGTTCCACTCTTGCCCTCCCAAGGCCAGGCAAGGCGGGTGTCTGCTCCCTTCAGTGAATAGGAGCATGTCAGAGAGGGTGCAGCTGCAGGGTAGGCAACCCTGAAATGACACTAGTTTTTCTCAGTGGGTACCAGGGGTGGGTTCTACTTACCTTTACTACTAGTTCGCATGGTGCCCGTATGCGCATGCGCAGAAGAGTTTTGATGACATTTGGGTCAGTGGGCAGAGCCTCCCACCAGTTTTACTACCGGTTCTATAGAACTGGTCCGAACCAGGGGCAACCCACCACTGGTGGGTATGGATAAAATTATACTTGTGTTCCTGAAATGAGTGTAAGTTGTGTGTGTGTGTCTCTGCAAGGTTGTGGACCAGAGGTGGGTTTCAGCAGGTTCTGACCAGTTCTGGAGAACCGGTAGCAGAAATTTTGAATAGTTTGGAGAATCGGTAGTAAAAATTCTGACTGGCCCCGCCCCCATCTATTCTCTGCCTCCTGAGTCCCAGCTGATCGGGAGGAAATGGGGATTTTGCAGTATCCTTTCCCTGGAGTGGGGAGGGAATGGGGATTTTATAGTATCCTTCCCCTGGAGTGGGGTGGGAATGGAGATTTTGCAGTATCCTTCCCCTGGAGTGGAGTGGGAATGGAGATTTTATAGTATCCTTCCTGTGCCATGCCCAACAAGCCATGCCATGCCCACTACGCCACGCCCACAGAAATGGTAGTAAAAAAATTTGAAACCCACCACTGTTGTGGACTCCTCTGCCACTTTTCCCCCTCCTCTGGGTGTGTCTGTGCACGTGTGCAGGTAGCTGGTAGGGTCAGAGGGCAGCCTTGGGTTTTGTTGGCTGGGAAAGTAGTGAACGGCTGGCTTTTGAGAGTGAATGCCCAAGGGGAGGCGGTTGGCCTTTTGGAAGGTCCTGGCTGAAGTGACATCCTTCCAGCGGGGAGACCAGCTTTCAGAGGCAGCTTTTGGTAAAGAAAGGCTGCGTTATTGTAAATTTCCCTGGGAAGATTAAGCAGTGTTCCTTTAAATTGGCATCAGATGCAGCTGCCAGACTTGCCAGCATAATGGATGCCCTGGTAATTGCTATGGTAGTTCCTTTTATAGATCAGACGTCTTGGAATAAATTTAATTACTTGCAGCTAAATCCAGGAAAAACTCTCATTTTCCCAGAGCCTCTGTGGAGCCCAGCAGAGCCTGCCTGTTCATACAGTCAAGGTTCCTTTGTGCTACATTGTCCCATTAAAACTAATGGGACAATGTAACTATCCCACCTTTATTATTTTTTTATAAATAACTCAAGGTGTCAAGTGTACCTAATGCTTCTTGCTCCTCCTATTTCCTCCACAAGAACAACCCTGTGAGGTGGGGTGGGCAGAGAGAGGGACTTGGCACTAAGTCATCGAGCCAGATTCTATGGCTAAGGCAGGACTAGAACCTGCAAACACTTGTCAGACCAACCCTTGAAGGGCTGTGGATTGATTCTCCCAGGACAAATCTTTACAGAGACTGATCCAAGCTTGAAATAAGGAGAAATTTCCTGGCAGTGGGAAAAATTTAAGCAGCGGAAGAGCCAGCCTGAGTCGCAAGGCTCCACATTAGTGATGGTCGGATAGCCATTTGTTTGGGATAGGAGGAGGATTTCTGCCCTGGGCAAGGGTTTGGGCTCCATTCGGGCCCTCAGATTGGGTGTTCTGCCCCTCCTCTGCCAGGTGCCATCTTGGGACAGCAGCAAGCTGCAATAGCTGGGCAGCATATGTGCTGGAGAGTTTCTATTTTTACCAGTCTTACCTATTTCTGCCAGTTTTGCTCCCTGTAGAGTGTGTGGAATTAAGCTTCTTGGGATGGTTGCAAGCAGCAATTTGCACATTTCTCCCTTGTCAATTTTCTACATCCATTTATTTGTTTAGCTTGTCTTGACACTTAGAATAGATTTTTTTATTGGCCAGATGTGATTGGACACACACGGAATTTGTCTTTGTGCATATGCTCTCAGTGTACATAAAAGAAAAGATAAGTTCATCAAGAATTCTAAGGTACAATACTTAATGATAGTCATAGGGTACAAATAAGCAATCGGGAACCAATCAATATCAATATAGATCTTAAGGATACAAACAACAAACTTACAGTCATCCAGACGTAAGTGGAAGGTGATGGATGATGGGAACGATGAGAAGATTAATAGTAATGCAGACTTAATAAATAGTTTGACAGTGTTGAGAGAATTATTTGTTTAGCAGAGTGATGGTGTTTGGGAAGAAACTGTCCTTGTGTCTAGTTGTTCTGGTATGTGCAGTGCTCTGTAGCGTTGTTTTGAGGGTAGGAGTTGAAACAGTTTATGTCCAGGATGCGAGGGGGCTGTAAATATTTTCACAGCCCTCTTTCTGACTCGTGCGGTATACAGGTCCTCAATGGAAGGCAGGTTGGTAGCCATTGTTTTTTCTGCAGTTCTAATTATCCTCTGAAGTCTACATCTGTCTTGCTGGGTTGCAGAACCAAACCAGACAGTTATAGAGGTGCAGATGACAGACTCAATAATTCCTCTATAGAACTGGATTAGCAGCTCCTTGGGCAGTTTGAGCTTTCTGAGTTGGCACAGAAAGAACATTCTTTGTTGTGCTTTTTTGATGACATTTTTGATGTTAGCTGTCCATTTTAGATCTTGAGATATGGTAGAACCTAGAAATTTGAAGGTCTCTACTGTGCTGTCTAGTATTGTAAGAGGTGGAAGTATGGAAGGGTTTCTCCTAAAGTCCACCACCATTTCTATGGTTTTGACTGGGTTCAATTCACTTCAGCACAATGCTACAGTTAAATAGCTTGGTAGTCTGCCAGTCTACCAAGGGGCCTCTGGTGGCTCAACAGACTAATGCAGTCTGTTATTAACAGCAGCTGCTTGCAATTACTGCAGGTTCAAGTCCCACCAGGCCCAAGGTTGACTCAGCCTTCCATCCTTTATAAGGTAGGTAAAATGAGGACCCAGATTGTTGGGGGTAATAAGTTGACTTTGTATATAATATACAAATGGATGAAGACTATTGCTTGACATAGTGTAAGCCGCCCTGAGTCTTCGGAGAAGGGCAGGATATAAATGCAGATAATTAAAAAAAAGTCCTCTGTGTTCAAATGCCTTCTTGCTGGCATAGGGCGATTTGCAAGGGGGGGGGTGTCATCCGGAACTCACCATTCCCCAAAAGTAGATGAAAAGACTTATTTGGAAGCCTTGGCAGTGGGTCGTAGGAGCTTTTGATCCAAGAATTGCCTGGACGGGAGAGGTCCATGTGGCTCACTGCTGGCATGTAGAGTTCCCTTGACCTGCCCGGCATCAAAGCATCCAGCCTGGATGAGAAGCACGAGTGGTCGATAGGACGGGGGCTGTTGCAGGACAGCAGTAGAGCCCTAAGGCACGAGGCTTCAATCATGCTGGCACAATGAGAAGCATCTCTTCCGAGGTGCCAGCACTGCTGCTTCAAGGCACCCCAGCTGACCTTTGCTCATGTTGTCACAGGCCTACTTCCGGCAGGGGGTTGCCCTCCAGTACCTCGGGCGCCATGCCGACGCTTTGGCAGCATTTGCCTCCGGCTTGGCCCAAGATCCCAAGAGCCTGCAGCTCCTGGTGGGCATGGTGGAAGCTGCCATGAAGTCTCCCATGCGAGGTAAGAGGAGGCTGTTTGGCTAGGGTGGTGGAGGAGGGGAAGAGTTGGAAGGCCCACAAGACGCTCTCTTGTTGGATGACTGCTCCCATGATTTTGGAACATGGGCTATGCCGTTGGAGGATTTTGGGAACTGGATCATAAGTTCCCATCCCAGTGGTGTGAACTAGCCTCTGCTTTTTCCTTAAGAGTCCCTCGAGCCAACGTATCAGCAGCTGCAGAGGATGAAGCTGGACAAGAGCCCCTTTGTGGTGGTTTCCGTGATTGGGCAGGAGCTGCTGACAGCTGGCCATCACGGTGCCTCCGTTGTGGTCCTGGAAGCGGCCTTGAAAATTGGCACCTGCAGCTTGAAACTGAGGGGCTCCGTCTTCTCTGCCCTGAGCAGCGCATACTGGTCTCTCGGCAATGCCGAGAAAAGCTCAGGCTACATGCAGCAGGACCTGGACGTTGCCAAGACCTTAGGTAGCCACATGATGTTATGAAGGTGGGAGGGCAGTGCCACTGGGATCTGATGGCTGGTGACGGGTTTCCTTGGGTTTCCTTCCCCCCCCCTCCCCAGGAAGTTCAGGTGTCTCTTTGTGCGTTGCCACAATGATTGCTTTCTGGGCGTTAGAAAGTAATGTCTAGGGGGTCAGCGGCAGAATTGTAGCGGACACTGTGGGCCTGCCAGGACAAGCAAAGGGGCTTGGGTATGAAAGGAAAGACAACCGGGGATGTAGGTGGCACCCTTTCATGTTGCCCCAGACTGAACCAGGGGATGGGTTTACCTGGCAGCCTCTTAAAGGTGCCTTCCAGTTCACCCTCAACTTTGTTTGCTTCTCCTCCAGGTGACCAGATGGGCGAATGCCGCGCTCACGGCAATCTGGGCTCTGCTTTCTTCTCCAAGGGAAATTACCGGGAGGCCTTGACTAACCACAGACACCAGCTGGTGCTTGCCATGAAGCTCAAGGACCGAGAGGTAAGAGAGGAAGGCAGGAGCATGGAGGGAGGGATCTCTTTGTGGTGAAAAAGGCTGAGGCAGCACCACGGAGCTTTGGAGAGCCAGAGCTGGCCTAGGAAGTTGACTTTGTAAAAAAAAATATACAAATAGAATGAGACTATTGCCTTATACACTGTAAGCCGCCCTGAGTCTTCGGAGAAGGGCAGGATATAAATGTAAACAAAAAAAAAAAAGAATGCCAAATCTACATCAGGCTTGGTGAAGGTAGCCTGGCAGAAGAGTTCAGGTAGCCTTGGCACCTGCTGGCCACAAATCCTACAGCAGTGCCAGCCCTGACACAGGTGCTGGGAAGACGAGACGCTGGGTGACAAACTACCCTGTGCAGAGCTGTCTCTTGTGCAGAAGTGCTGTGCAATGTGATCTCCTTGGCAAGGATGAAGATCAAGGTTAGTGGTTGGCATCTTTGGCTCACTGGTGGACCAGGATTCTGCCCAATCATCATCTTTCCATTTTTAATTACTCTGAGTTTACAGTTACAATCTATCGCGAAACCACAGCCTCTGTTGTGCCAAACTGTAACCCTTTGGGGAAGCTGGAGTGTGATAAAAAGGTGCCCCATTCTTGCAGCTCTCCAATTGCCCAGTTCTCTTGCAAATGAGGAGTTCCTTGGGAGGGATTGATCCATCCAGGGATACAACCTGCCTCTCGTGTGGCTCTGCAATGGTGTTGCCCAGGAGGCTTGCCCAGTTACCTCTGGGGTGGTGCTTGCATGGACTACTAGGCGAGACCAGATCGGAAGATAGCCCAGAAACAGATGCTGGGAGTGGGGAGGGCCTGTCGGGGCTCAAGCAAACGTGGCGCAGCTGTTCCACCAATCTTTGTGCATGCCTCAGATAACTGTCCAAAAGAACCTGTGTGCTCCCATGTTTCTTTTTTTTGTAATTAGATGGTAATTCTCCTCATATGGGAGGCTGTGGGCATTCGGTCCCCGTGGGCCACAGCTTGGTGCATTCAGTGCAAAACGTGCAGGCCGGTGGGAGTCTGCCTGGCTTCAGGCCATTCCTCTAGCAGAGGCCAACCTGGCTCAGGGATGAAGGTAGAGGGACTGGAGGGCAGCGCTGCAGCCCCCCTGAGGCGGTGATCATCTGGCCTTGGAGGGCTGGCTGCATTGTGGGCATGACGCAGTGGGACCAACCTTGCCCTGTGAAGGAGAGCCATGCCTATCTGCCTTCTAAGTGACAAAGCGGGGGGGGGGAGGATGGTCAGGAGGGCAAGGAGCAGTGGACCAAGTGGGCAAACTAGATGATGAATAGCTTGTCCTGAAGGATCTGCTGCACGATGGGAGGGCAGAGCTCACTCACAATCACAGTGAACCTGAACCAGGAGTGGCATAAACATTTCCAATAGACACAAATGACTCAGAGCTACGGGTGGGGTGGGGTGGGGTAAGGATCCCTATGTGGGACAACTGCAGGCAGCGGGAGAGCCATGTCTGCCTGGGCTTGGGGAGGAAGCGCCCTCTTGCTTGTTCTTCCTCTCTACCCCGGTTGCCATGCTGTGCCAGGTAGCTGTGCCAGGTAGCTGTGCCAGGAGACAGGCAGTCCTGCCCAAGGAGGTCTCCACAAGATGTGTGTCCTTGTGGGAAACTCTTGGGGACTCTGGCTGAGCTCCCAAGATCCAGAATGGTCCTCTCTCTCTCTCCTTGAGCAGGTGGCCCTCAGGGGCCCGTGTCTCAGTTATCAGGGCGTTAGGGTGTGCCTTGAGGGCTGTAACCACCTTCCCTTGAGGGCTGTAACCACCTTCCCTTGGCTCTTCCCCACAGGCTGCCTCCTCCGCCCTCAGCAGCCTTGGCCATGTCTACACTGCCATCGGGGACTACCCCAACGCCTTGGCCAGCCACAAGCAGTGTGTCCTTCTCGCCAAGCAAGGCAAAGAGGAGCTCTCTGAAGCGCGGGAACTGGGCAACATGGGGGCCGTCTACATCGCCATGGGTGACTTTGAAAATGCTGTGCAGTGCCATGAGCAGCACCTGGGGATTGCCAAGGCCCTCGGCAACAAGCGGGAGGAGGCCCGGGCCTACAGCAACCTGGGCAGTGCCTACCACTATCACCGCAATTTTGACAAGGCCATGTCTTACCACAACCATGTCCTGGAGCTCGCCCAGGAGTTGGAAGAGAAGGCTATTGAGATGCGCGCGTATGCCGGGCTCGGTCATGCTGCCCGCTGCATGCAGGATCTGGAGCGGGCCAAACAGTATCACGAGGAGCAGCTGCAAATCGCCGAGAGTCTGCAGGATCGAGCTGCAGAGGGCCGTGCCTCTTCCAATCTAGGTGAGGATCCTTTCAGAAACAAGCTTTGCTACGCTACGCCCCCAGTGCCAGCCTGTATGTTCAACAGGGACCCCTGCTCAGACAGGCAGCTGATCGAGCCTCTCTCTTGGTAGCCTGGCACAGGGCCCTCTGGGTAGTGAATAGTCTTCAGGCAGAGCTGTGCAGCAAACATTCATGGCTCAGCCCCCTTGGCTTTCATCCAAGTTGGGTTTGTTGCTCCCTTCCCCCAATTCCCCCAGGCTTAACCTTGTCAGTTTGGAGAAGAAATTCCCTTGGCTAGGATTTAAACTCCCAACTGCATGCCAAGGCTGTTGATGGTACCATTCCTCCCCTTTGCTGAAAATAGTAAGAGAGGGTGCCAGCCCACAAATCAGGCAGACAGCTTGGGCAAGGGCTCAGGGCTAGGTATCTGGGGGGACCTGTGCAGGTACGCCCACAAAGCACCATGGCAACTTCAGTGGGCACCCCAGGACTCAGCTTGGGGGAAGACTCTGGGCTGAAGTTACACCGTGCAAGATGGCAGCAGGCACTTCCTTTGAGGAAGCTGAGACTGAAAGCGCAGAACAAGCCAGATAGGTGCATTTTTGGGGGGGCTCGGGTTCCTTTGCTGGCTCTTGTTCCCAACGTCGATTCTGGCCCTGTGTTTATGCCAGGAACGAAAGCCAGCAGAGGAAAGGCCCTGCAGCCTCCTTCAAAAAGCATTTCCTCTCCAGCTACCTCTATGGGACAAGGGCATCTGGGAACGATCCTTTTGCACATGCTCTCAAAGAAGCAGTGTAGCTGTTCTGATGATGATCGGATGTGTGCGCGTGTGGGCAGGCCTGCGCTCTGTAGGACCAGAAGCCAGGCAAGATTAGGCGGCGGGGGGGGGGCACCCTTACTTCAAGCCCAGGAGACCACGTTCTGCCTATCTGCAGTGACCAAATGTCTCTTGATCTCTCTCAGGCCAGAAGGGAAAGAGGCAGGGGGTGCTGGCTGAACCTCTCCTAGCTGCTAAGAGGCATGCAGGGCGATCAGTTGCCAAGCCATTATCCTGGGGATCTCAAGGGTTGGGTGCAGGAGATTCCCAACTGGGCTGTATCTTTTCCTCCTGTGCTGGCAGAGTCCCACTTTTTCAGCTGCCTCCTGGCCTGCGCTCAAGTGGGCTCCAGGACAGAGGCAGCTCTTTGCTATTCCTTGCAGGGATCATCCACCAGATAAAAGGGGACTACGAGATGGCCCTGAAGCTGCACAAGGGGCACCTCTCCATTGCACAGGAGCTGAACGACTACGCAGCCCAGGGAAGGGCCTATGGCAACATGGGCAATGCCTACAACGCTCTGGGCATGTTTGACTATGCTGTCAAGTATCACCGTCAGGAGCTGCAGATCTCCATGGAGGTGAACGATCGTGCTTCCCAAGCCTCCACTCATGGCAACCTGGCTGTAGCCTATCAAGCTCTGGGGGCCCATGACCGGGCGCTCCAGCACTACCAGAACCACCTCAACATTGCCCGGGAGCTGCGGGATGTCCAGAGTGAGGCCCGGGCTCTGGGCAACCTGGGGAACTTCCATTGCTCCCGGGGAGAATTTGCCCAGGCAGCCCCGTACTACGAGCAGTACCTGCAACTTTCCCCGGAGCTGCAGGACATGGAGAGCGAAGGCAAAATCTGCCACAACCTAGGCTATGCCCAGTACTGCCTGGGCAACTACGAGGAAGCCGTGAAGTATTACGAGCAAGACCTGGCCCTGGCCAAGGACCTGCACGACAAGCTCAGCCAGGCCAAGGCCTACTGCAACCTGGGCCTGGCCTTCAAGGCCCTTGGCCACTTCTCTGAAGCGGAGGAGTGCCAGAAGTATCTGTTGTCCCTTGCCCAGTCCCTCAGCAACCCTCAGGCCAAGTTCCGAGCCCTGGGCAACCTGGGGGATATTGCCATCTGCAAGAAAGACGTGGGCAGCGCTGTCAGGCTCTATGAGCAGCAGCTGAGCCTTGCCCATCAGGCTGCAGACAGGAAGCTGGAGGCGAGCGCCTATGCGGCGCTCGGCTCAGCCTACCGTCTGCTGCAAAAGTATGACAAGGCGCTGGGCTACCATACACAGGAACTGGAGGTGTATCAAGAGCTGGGTGAGATGCTGGGAGAATGCCGGGCACACGGGCACCTGGCAGCGGTCTACATGGCCTTGGGCAAGTACACCATGGCCTTCAAGGGTTACCAGGAGCAGCTGGAGGTGGGCCAGAAGCTGAAGGATCCTGGCATCGAAGCCCAGGTCTACGGCAACATGGGCATCACCAAAATGAACATGAATGCCACGGAGGAGGCCATTGGCTTCTTTGAGCAGCAGCTGGCCACCCTGCAGCAGCTGAGTGGGAGTGAGGCCGTGCTGGACAGAGGCCGGGCCTTTGGGAATTTGGGTGACTGCTACGAAGCACTGGGTGACTACGAGGAAGCCATCAAGTATTACGACCAGTACCTGTCCGTGGCCCAGAGCCTCAGCCGCATGCAGGACCAGGCGAAGGCCTATCGGGGCCTAGGCAGCGGGCACAGGTGAGGTGAGGGGTTCTCATGAACACGCTGAGCATAGAGGAAGAGGGCAATTGACTTGGGGAGAGAGATAAGGTTGGCAGAATGGCTCTATTGATCTTGCTGCACCCCACTGCTAGGTTTGGCTAACCCGGGCATGCAGCATGAGCAACTGTTGCTACGACGGGCTGCTCTCTCATGTGGGGAGTGGGGGGGGGGGAAAGAAGGGTAACCCTGGCATTGCCTTCCCATAGGGCAATGGGCAACCTGCAGCAGGCCCTGGTTTGCTTCGAAAAAAGGCTTGTGGTGGCCCATGAGCTTGGAGAAGCCTTTGATAAAGCCCAGGCGTACGGCGAACTGGGCACTCTGCACAGCCAGCTGGGCAACTTCGAACAGGCAATCTCCTGCCTCGAGCGCCAGTTGGGCATTGCACGGGATATGAAGGACCAGGCCCTGGAGGGCAACGCGGCTTGCGGCTTAGGCAACGTCTACCAGCAAATGGCAGAATACGACACAGCCCTTCAGTACCACCAGATGGACCTCAGCATTGCAGAGGAAACGAACAATCCAGCTTGCCAAGGCCGGGCATACGGCAACCTGGGCCTGACCTACGAGTCGCTGGGCACTTACGAGAGAGCCGTGGTCTACCAGGAGCAGCACCTCAGCATTGCAGCCCAGTTGAACGACCTGGCAGCCAAAACTGCCTCCTACAGCAGCCTGGGCAGGATACACCACGCCTTGCTGAACTACCCCCAGGCGGTGATGTACCTGCAGGAAGGTCAGTAGCCGCGCAAGGCCTGCAGCCAGGACACGCTTGAGGCAGGATGTGGTTCCGAGGGGAAATGCTTTTCCTTGGGTGGGGGAGCTCTTCCTTAGGAGGGCGGTGGGGGGGGGGAAGCAAACCCAGAATCCTCCTCAGTGGTGTGGTGATGGGCAAATTAAGCCACATTCTGGGAGAGGTTACTGAAGAAAGGAGGGGAATCTGGTGGCAAACCAGAGCGCAGCAAGAGAATGGTGGGCCGTCAGATCTTCTCCTCCTCCTTCCTGCAGGGCTGAGGCTGGCCGAGCAGCTGGGGCGCAGGGAGGATGAAGCCAGGATCCGTCACGGCTTGGGCCTGTCACTTTGGGCGAGTGGAAATTTGGAAGAGGCTCAGCATCAGGTGGGCAGTGGGCGCCTAAAGGGACGCCACCGTCCTTGGCTGAGCGGCAGAGACTGACCTCCCAACGTTGCTTCCTCTTACAGCTCTACCGGGCTTCAGCCCTCTTTGAGACCATCCGGCACGAAGCGCGGCTGAGCATCGACTATAAGCTCTCACTGTTTGACCTGCAGACCTCTTCCTATCAGGCCCTGCAACGGGTGCTGGTTACGCTGGGTAAGAGGGTGGACTTTGCGGGAAAGGAAAAGGCAGGGGGTTGGATAGCACGACTTCAGCATGTGCTTGGGGCTGCTGTGGGTCAGCATCTGGGCAGCCTTACAGGACCGCCTGCTGCCACCGTTTGCCTCCCATCGACCCGTGCGCTCCCATAGGGAGGGCCTCCTCAGGGTGCCGTCAGCCAAACAATGTCGGCTGGCGATCCCCAGGGGGGGAACGTTCTCTGTGGGGGCACCTACCCTCTGGAATGAGCTTCCCCCAGGACTTCAACAGCTCCCTGACCTCTGGACCTTCCGCCGCGAGCTGAAGACGTATTTATTCTTCCGTGCAGGACTGGCATAAAATTAATTTTATTTATTTATTTATTTATTTATTATTCATACTTTTATACCGCCCTATCTCCCTAGGGACTCAGGGCGGTTTACAGCCATATTAAAAACATATATATATATACAAAGTAAAACATTAATTTAAAAAAACTTATTACATAGGCCGAATATTTAAAATAAAGATATAAATAATAAAACCCCATTTAAAACCAAATTTAAAATTTAAACATTTAAAAATTTAAAAAATCTAGTCCAGTCCTGCGCAGATAAATAGATGTGTCTTAAGCTCGCGGCGGAAGGTTCGAAGGTCAGGAAGTTGGTGAAGTCCTGGGGGAAGCTCGTTCCAGAGGGTGGGGGCCCCCACAGAAAAGGCCCTTCCCCTGGGCGTCGCCAGTCGGCACTGCCTGGCCAACGGCACCCTGAGGAGTCCCTCCCTGTGAGAGCGCACAGGTCGGTGGCAGCAGACGGTGGCAGCAGACGGTCCCGTAAGTATCCCGGCCCTATGCCATGGAGCGCTTTGAAGATCATTACCAAAACCTTGAAACACACCCGGAAGACCACAGGCAGCCAGTGCAGTCTGCGCAGGAGAGGTGTTACGTGGGAGCCACGAGGGGCTCCCTCGTATCACCCGCGCAGCCACATTCTGAACTACCTGGAGTCTCCGGGTGCTCCTCAGGGGGAGCCCCATGTAGAGAGCATTGCAGTAATCCAGATGGGATGTCACGAGAGCATGAGTGACTGTGCATAGGGCATCCCGGTCCAGAAAGGGGCGCAACTGGCGCACCAGGCAAACCTGGTGAAAAGCTCTCCTGGGGACGGCCGTCAAATGATCTTCGAAAGACAGCCGTCCATCCAGGAGGACGCCCAAGTTGCCCACCCTCTCCATTGGGGCCAATGACTCGCCCCCAACAGCCGCGACTGCAGCTGACTGTACCGGGATGCCGGCATCCACAGCCACTCCGTCTTGGAGGGATTGAGCTTGAGCCTGTTTCTCCCCATCCAGACCCGTACGGCTTCCAGACACCGGGACAACACCTCGATAACCGTTGGGGTGGTCGGTGTGGAAAAATA
The DNA here is from genome assembly GCF_028640845.1 of Ahaetulla prasina. Lineage (NCBI taxonomy): Eukaryota > Metazoa > Chordata > Lepidosauria > Squamata > Colubridae > Ahaetulla > Ahaetulla prasina. The sequence goes on along the minus strand of NC_080553.1, from coordinate 19,192,639 downwards.
CAGCTGGGTGTCGTCAGCGTACAGCTGGTACCTCACACGAAACCACTGATGATCTCACCCAGCGGCTTCATATAGATGTTGAACAAGAGGCGAGAGAATCGACCCTGAGGCACCCACAAGTGAGGCGTCTCGGGGCCGACCTCTGCCCCCCCGTCAACACCGTCTGCGACCGATCGGAGAGATAGGAGGAGAACCACCGATGAACGGTGCCTCCCACTCCCAATCCCTCCAACCGGTGCAGCAGGATACCATGGTCGATGGTATCAAAAGCCGCTGAGAGGTCTAATAGGACCAAGGCAGAGGAATAACCCCTATCCCTGGCCCTCCAGAGATCATCCACCAATGCGATCAAAGCCGTCTCAGTGCTGTAACCGGGCCGAAAACCGGACTGGAACGGGTCTAGATAGACGGTTTCCTCCAGGTACTGGGGTAGTTGACATGCCACCACACTCTCTACAACCTTCGCCGCGAAGCGAAGGTTGGAGACCGGACAATAATTACCTAAAACAGCTGGGTCCAGAGAAAGCTTCTTGAGGAGAGGCCTCACCACCGCCTCTTTCAAGACGGCCGGAAAGACCCCCTCCAACAAAGAAGCATTCGTAACCCCCTGGAGCCAGCCTTGTGTCACGTCCTGTGCGGCCAGCACCAACCAGGAGGGACACGGGTCCAGTAAACATGTGGTGGCGTTCAACCTACCCAGCAACCTGTCCATGTCCTCGGGAGCCACAGGGTCAAACTCATCCCAAATAATCTCAACAAGACGGCTCTCTGACATCCCACCTGGATCTACCCAATTTTGGTCCAGACCGTCCTGAAGCTGAACGATTTTGTCGTATAGATAACCACTAAACTCCTCAGCACGTCCCTGCAACGGGTCATCCCGCTCCCCGTTAAAGGAGAGAGCGAGTTACCCGAAACAGGGCGGCCGGGCGGTTATCTGCCGATGCAATGAGGGAGGAGACGTAGCAACGTCTCGCTTCCCTCATTGCCACTAAGTAGGTCCTAGTATAGGACCTAACTAGTGTCTGATCAGCCTCCGAACGACTGGACCTCCAGGAACTCTCTAGGCATCTTCTCCGGCGTTTCATCCCCCTCAGCTCCTCGGAATACCAGGGAGCTGGTTGAGACCTACGCCGGGTCAGAGGCCGCAAAGGCACGACACGGTCCAAGGCCCCCGCCGCGGCCCGTTCCCAAGCCGTGACAAGTTCCTCGGCCGTGCCGTGAGCCAGACCCTCAGGAAACAGCCCAAGCTCCGTCTGGAACCTCTCTTAAAAACTATTAGTAATTTTAATGGGGTTTTTAATGGTTTTAATGTGTATTTTAATTAATGGGCCAAATTGAATAGGTTTTTTAAAATTGGTTTTTAGCTGTATACTGTATGTTTTTATTGTGTTTTTTACCTGGCTGTAAACCACCCTGAGTCCTTCGGGAGAAGGGCGGTATAGAAATTAAATTATTCATTCATTCATTATTCATAACCATTGGCTTAAAGGAGATGGGGGGGAGAGGAGCCCCCTCCCCCCTTCCTGGGGCCACAGCTGAAATGTAACTGGGGGTGTGGGGCTTTTTGCAGGCCATCATGATGAGGCGTTGGCGGTGGCCGAAAGAGGCCGGACGAGGGCATTTGCTGACCTGCTGGTGGAGCGTCAGACTGGGCAGCAGGATTCTGACCCTTACTCCCCTGTGACGGTGGATCAGGTCCTGGAGACAGTGAATGGCCAGAGGGGACTGGTCCTCTACTTCTCATTGGCAGCGGGATACCTGTACTCTTGGCTCTTGGCTCCTGGGGCAGGTAGAGTAGGGGGCTGGGTGCACACTCCTCCTGGGAGGGGGTCATGCTGCTCTCCCCCCTCCGGCTCCTCCAGTGGCTAAGAAGAGTCTGCTGCTTCTTCAGTGCCTCCTGGATGCTGGGGGGGGGGGAGAGGGGTTGTATGTCTCTGACCATCTTCTGGTCTCTCTTAAGTGTTTTGCCCGGCGACATTTGCTGTGCTGGGGAACCTGTCGGGATTCTGCCTGTCGAGTCTGCTCTGCTCCCTTGCTTCTAGGGATCCTGAAGTTCCATGAATGCTACCTGGGTGAGGGCCCAGCTGGGCACTCGGGAGACTTGCAAGACAGGAGCTCGGGCCTGCATACACTCGCCAGCTCAGCGCTAGAGCAGCTCAGCTCCAGCGTACGAGAAGCTCTGGGGGTGGAGCCCCATTTTGTGAGGTGAGCGCCTATCCCTGCAGGTGTGGGTGTGGGGTCCAAGTGGGATTCTCATCACAAATGGACAGCACCTCCCTTCCCCCAACCTAGAGCTAGGCCAGAGGCAAATAGATGTACGTGTCTGTGTGTGTGTGCGTGCCAGAGGTGGCAAGTCAGCTTTCTTGGCTTAAAGGACGTTTGAGCAGTGGAGGAAATGCCAAGCCCTGGGCATTCAGGGGCAGCTGATAAAGTAAAGCCTGTCCACAACAAGACTGTCCAATCAGTCCATTGCCTGTCAGTTGGAGCAGAGGTTGGTCCACTTCCACCAAGGGCCTGTCTGCTCACTTCCATTTGCGTTGGGAGCAAGGCTGCCTCCTCCATCATCCTGGTTGGGTCTCCAAGCACAGCTGTCCCTGAAGCCCTGCTCAAAGGACTGAGCCAGAGGAACAATTGTAGTGTGAAACAGCCTCCAATGGACTGTCTACAGAGGCTCTTGGTCATCCAGGTCAGGGTTGCCCCAAAGGTGCTTTTTTTGAAGAGGCGCAACTGGACTTTCTGGTTTTTCTTTGAAGATGTTTCACTTCTCACTCAAGAAACTTTTTCAGCTCTGAAGGAGGAGAGTGGAAGAAGCTTCTTGAACGAGAAGCAAAATGTCTTCAAAGAAAAACCAGAAAGTCCAGTTGCGTCTCTTGAAAAAAAGCACCTTTGGGATCTCCAATGGCTAGAAACAGATTCTGATTGGAAAGTGTCCCATTCAGACAGCGAAAATCCCCATCCCGGAGTGCTGGCAGGGAGATCCAGACGGTTAATGCCCGCGCTTGTAGTCCCATCTGGGAAGGGCCTGTCCAGATGAGGCGCTTGGCAGCATCTTCCTGCTGTCATTTTGGAACCTTAACGGACAGGGCAGGGCAGGGCAGAGCTTGGCAGTGATCTCTTTGGGCTTTCTGACCCCCTGGCCCATCTTTGGCTTACTGTGGATGACCGGCAGAGACAGGATGCCGTTGCAGCTCCCCAACCCATGGCTGGGTCCGGCCATGACCCCTTGGCTTCCATTGAGGTCTCTTCCCTTTGCCAGCAATGAGTCGGAGAGCGAAGCAGGAGACCTGATGGAGCAGCCCCCAGAAGAGATGAGTGGCAAGCTGAACTCTTCCAATGACCCCACTGGCTTCCTGAGGATGGTGAGCAGGAACAACCTCTTCAACAGGTAAGCTCCATGTGCCTGAACGTTGTCTGTGTCACAGGGGCCGTAAATGAGGGAGGGCCACAAGGCAAGAGCTGGTTCCCCCTGAGCTCCACGAGCATTGCAGCAGCCTCATAGGGAAACTGTGGGTCTTCTCCCAACACTTTGTGGGAGGATGGGCGAAGCCCAATGCCTGCAGGAAAGAGGGAAGGTGCCCAGTTTCCTCAATGGGAGGCCCGTCTGGATCATCTAATCAGGGTGGACATTGTGAGGCTCCAGATGTTATTGGCACAAAGCAGCTAGCTAACCCAAAGCAGCAGCGGAGGGGGGAGGGAAGGCAAGGCAAGGCTGGGGCAGCCTGTATTCCCGCCTGATGTTGTGGTCCGCAAGCAGCCTACGGAGCTGGCCATGGAGTCAGACAGCAATGAGGAAGAACATGGGCCAGTCCTGGAGGCTGGGGAAGGCCTGGATGAGGGCTCTGCGTCGGAGGCAGAGGTGGGGCCAGGGCCATCTGGGAGTGATGTGCAGACTCCGGAGCCTCCAGAGGCTGACAGTAGTGAGGCAGAGGAACAGGAGGAGCCTGTTCCTAATGCATACATGAGAAGAGCTGCCAGAAGGCGAGCAGCTCAAGCAAAGAGGACGACTTGAGAGTAGGGCCAAGAGATGATTGGCCCCTCCCATAAAGCTTAAAAGACCAGCAACAGTGTTTGGGCTCTTTGCCGGAAAACAACATCAATAGCTTTGTCTTGTTGCATTTGTTTTGTATCGGTGTCTTCGGAACTTTTGCCAAGAAAGGCCTTTGGCAGTTTGCCTAATTAGACCAAGGTTGGTGATAGGATTGAGGAATTGTGTTGGGAGGAATTTGCTTTAGTTTAGTTGAACTACGCTGAGAATGAAGTAATTCTCAGCTGTTTGAATGAAGTTTGTTTATTTTAACAATGACTGAGTTTCCTACTACCTACTTGGGCCTGGGTCACAACACCTGACTCAGGAGAATCGCCAACGCTCCAAGGAGGCTGCAGTGTTGCCACTACTGAGGGTGCCACTCCCTCCCACCCAATAAACCTGACAACCGACCTTGTGAGCTGAATGAATCTGCTGGGATTTGATGGATCCCACCAGGGGAGAAGAGGGAGATGGATTTCATCCCAGGCTTTGGCTAGCTGCACTTTCAGAGCCAGAACCACAGGCCGATTGTTTGTGGGTGGGGAGACAGGAGATAGGGAGGGGTTGGCAACTGGAGATAAAGCAAGCCCCAACAGGGAGGGGGTTGCCTGGGGTGCTCTCCGGATGGACGAACTGCTGGCTCTGTGACTTCAGGCAAGCCGGTGGGGAGGCAGGCCAGGCTCTTCCATGGTGGGGAGGTTGGAGGTAAGTCCTCCTCAGCCTCCCTCCCTCCCCCAGTCTCATGCCTTCTGTCTCCACAGGAGCTGCCAAAGCACCAGCAGCCTCTTTGCCGGCCCTGCATCCTCCACAGCAAAGGAGGAGGGCCTTGCATCCTCCCTACCTCGATGGCCCGACTCCTCCAGCAAATCACCCCTCCGGGTCCTCTATGACATGCTGATTGGACCACTGGAAGGGGTGAGCTGGGGCATAGACGGTGAACCCCAGATGGGCCCTGCAGAGCTTAGGGGTTTTCCCATGGGGAGCAGTCAGATGGGCAGGGGCTCAGGAAGAGCTGCAGAAGCAGGGACGGCTCCTTTGGGAAGGAGCCACTTGGGGGCTGAGGCCTCCATCTTGTGCCCTGAAACAACTTGAGACCCTTACCAACTTCTCGCGCTGTCCCCCTCCTGGGCTGACGCAGGAGAGAAGGCGCTTCTGGGTTGCGGCAGCACTTGTGGCAACTTGGATCCGCCGTGCCATTCCTGCTTCACCTCACAGGGAGGGAAGCCCCTTGACAGCCACAGGAGGCGCAGGGTGAGATTTTGGGGATCAGCCCCAGCGAAGAGAGTCAAAACACCTAGTGAGCTAGGACACGGAGGAATGCAGCGGTGGCTCAGATGCAGTTGTGGGGGAGGACCCCTAGATATTGAGGGAGGGGTCCAGGGTTTTTCCTGACCAGAAGCCCAAGAATGCTCATGTAGCTTTTCTCCCTCCACAGGGTCTGATGCACTCCAGCGGCCCAGTGGGGCGTCACCGGCAGCTGGTCCTTGTCCTGGAGGCAGAGCTGTACCTCATCCCATTTGCTCTTCTCAAGGGCAGCTCCTCCAACGAGTATCTCTACGAACGCTTCAGCCTTATCGCCGTGCCCTCCATCCAAGCCCTCAGTGCCAGTGCCAGTGCCAAGGTGGGCAGCGTGGGTCCTGGGTCCCCAGGGTGACAGCCAGGAATATCCCATTCTGTTACAGGCTCCCCTTGGTTCTCCCCTTGCTTCTCTTGGTGGAATTTTGCCCCAGACCGCTGTGCCTCTCTTCTGCAGCAAGGCTGGGCTGTCCAGTAGCCAGTACTCCAAAGGGGGAGCCAAAGCAACGAGCGGAGGCCCTTTCTTTGCTCTTCCATCCTCTGGTGGCTCTCGAGATGCTGGGCTCACCTGCGTCTGTTTCTTACCCTACTGGAAAGATGGGGCTACCAAAAAAGGCACAGAGCTCAGGAGAGGCAGAGGCACAGCAAACAAAAATTGCTTCCTTCCAAGGGGCAGGTGAATTCTTTGGAGGGTGGCTACACATGACCCGGGAGATTCTCATACCAATGGCTGGTAGGTACAGATAGAAGGGGTTTCGCTGTGTGTATCGCTTCTCTTCCCACTGAAGTTGAGGGTTCTCTTCCAGGGCCAGGCCAAGAAGAATGCCTCAGCTTATGGCAGCTCCTCTTCCACGGCTGCCGTCATTGGTAACCCGAAGCTGCCGTCCTCTGTGATGGACCGCTGGCTGTGGGGGCCCATGCCCTCTGCGGAAGAAGAGGCTTATGCGGTATCAGAACTGCTTGGCTGCCAGGCACTGGTGGGCAGTGCAGCCACCAAGGAGACGGTGATGAGTGCCCTGGCACAGGCTGAATGTGTGCATTTCGCTACGCACATCTCTTGGAAGCTGGCTGCCCTGGTTCTGACGCCCAACGCCGAGAGCATAACCTCCGGTCGCAAGGGGTCCTTTGGGAACTCTTACACCATCCCAGAGTCTTTGCGCATGCAGGATGACGCGAGTGATGTGGAAAGCATCTCGGACTGCCCACCACTGCAGGAGTTCCTGCTCACAGCAGCCGACGTGCTGGAACTTCGCTTGCCTGTCAAGCTGGTCTTCCTGGGTTCCTACCAAGAATCCAACAGCAAGGTCACCGCGGATGGGCTGGTAGGGCTGACGCGGGCCTTCCTAGCTGCCGGTGCCCTCTGTGTCCTGGTCTCCTTATGGCCAGTCCCAGTGGCAGCATCCAAGACCTTGGTGCACACCTTTTACTCTGCCCTGCTGAACGGGCTGAAGGCCAGTGCTGCCCTCGGTGAGGCGATGAAGAGGCTGCAGAGCAGCACGTTGTTTTCCCATCCCTCCAACTGGGCAGGTGAGGAAAGGCTAACAAGTCTTGGGACAGCTCGTGGGGAGCCAGTCGCAGTCCCATGTGGGAAGGCAACTGCTATGCTGTCCCCTGGGGGCTTAGGAGTCGAGGGAGAGAGACTGGTTGCCATAAACAGCAGTGGCATTGGCACTGCTGTAACTTTATGTGCCCAAAAACGCTGCCTTGGTCATGTTGCTATGAGGCGAACTCGGAGTGAGAAGAGATGCATCAAAGGTACTCAGAAATGTGAAGCTGTGCAGAGAACGAGGGCGGCCAAGCAGAAGAGGCAGAGCTCATGACCTGGTGGGGCCTTTGCCTGTGTCCGTGTGGCCCAAGGCTCCCATTTCTGTTTCTCAGGCTTTGTGCTGATTGGCAGCGATGTGAAACTCAACAGTCCTTCTTCCCTGGTGGGGCAAGCCTTGACCGACATTCTGCAGCACCCGGAACGAGCACGAGATGCTTTGCGGGTCCTGCTGCATCTGGTGAGGAGCATCAGGGACTTGGCAGTCTGTCACCCAAGGCCGTTGGGGTGCCCTGGAAGTGCCTCTCAAGTGCCCAGGCAGCTCACTCCCTCACTCCTTCTCCCTCTTAGGTGGAGAAGTCCTTGCAGCGAATCCACAGTGGGCAGCACAACTCCATGTACACCTCTCAGCAGAGTGTGGAGAATAAGGTTGGTGGCATCCCTGGCTGGCAGGCCCTGCTGACTGCAGTGGGCTTCCGGCTGGACCCTCCAGCCAGTGGGCTTCCAGCCGCTGTCTTCTTCCCCACGGCGGACCCTGGGGACCGACTGCAGCAGTGCAGCAGCACCATCCAGTCTTTGCTTGGTGAGTAAAGGTTGGGCCCCTTGGGGTAACCTTGGCACCCCGGGCTACGACGGACCCTTCAAGTTCTGCCTCCCCCTTGCAGGTTTGCCCAATGCTGCCCTGCAGGCCCTCTGCAAGCTGATCACCGCCTCTGAAACGGGAGAGCAGATGATTAGCCAGGCAAGTATCGACCTGCCTTCATGGCAGTGGGGCAGACTGCCTCTGGAGGTCCTAGCTCCAGTCACGGCACCTGAGCAAAGGCTTCGCACTCTCCCCCCTCTTGCTGCTCCAAAGCATTGAGCTGCTGTCCTGCATTCCAGCCTAGCTCTAAACATTTCTCTCTCTCTCTTTTTCCACCCCCTCCCCACCCCCTGCCTGCCTGCCTGCCCTTTCTACTCCCCAAAGGCTGTTAAAAATATGGTGGGAATGGTGAGTACAGGATCCCCTCCCCCTTGAATCCCCTGAGCCGACGGGGCAATGATCCCCCCTTCCCTGCTTAAGCAGAGGGGCAGCGCTGGGTGGGTGGGGCTTACTCCTTTCTTCCTTGCTGCTTTTGCACCCCCCTCCCCATTTCTTCCCTGGTATTTTCCTGGGGCAAACCTTGGGAGGAGGATAGGGCAATTAAAGGATGGGCTAGGACCAACTGACTGGTAACTCCTTCTTCTCAGCTCCATCAGGTTTTAGTGCAGCTGCAGGTTGGAGAGAAGGAGCAAGATTTCGCACTGGCCCCGATTCAGGTCTCCATCAGTGTTCAGCTTTGGCGGTTGCCCGGCTGCCATGAGTTCCTGGCAGCTCTTGGTAGGCAAATGTCTCTGGAAAGACGGAGAATTCTGTGGGGAGCAGGGCTGGTCTCTTAATTGAAGAAGCCTCTTAATCCCTAAGAGGCTTCCATTGGAAGCCTGCTGTGCTGGGCTGGAGACAGACAGAGGGTCTGCATTGAAGGGGGAGGAAATCTGAGAATCTCATAGGGGGCTCATCTGGCTCTGCTTTGCTGCTTGCAGGGTTTGACCTGTGCGAGGTCGGGCAGGAGGAAGTGATTCTGAAGACGGGCAAACAGGCCAGCCGCCGGACGATGCATTTTGCACTCCAGACTCTGCTGGCTCTTTTTGGTGAGGCTCTTTCTGAGGAAACGGGGGTGGGGTGGGGTGGAGCATGGAGACCTTGGGGGAGAGCAGCTTCTTTTCAGAACTTTTTTTTTATTATTTGCATTTATATCCCGCCCTTCTCCGAAGACTCAGGGCAGCTTACACTATGTCAAGCAATAGTCTTCATCCATTTGTATATTATATACAGTCAACTTATTGCCCCCAACAATCTGGGTCCTCATTTTACCTACCTTATAAAGGATGGAAGGCTGAGTCAACCTTGGGCCTGGTGGGACTTGAACCTGCAGTAATTGCAAGCGGCTGCTATTAATAACAGAGTGCATTAGTCTGCTGAGCCACCAGAGGCCCTTTCCTGGCCTCTGGTGGCTCAACTTCTTGGCTGGGGAAGAGTCACTAGGGCAGAACGACAGAAGAGTCACAGTTGCAGGGCTTCTGGCTTCCACAAGCAGTACAGCATACTGGTGCAGGCTTTCCCAGATGGCATCTGAAAATCTGCAACCATAGTCACCAAACCCTGAAGCCCAACACTGCCCAGGGCAACCATACTTTGGTGCACAAGAGCTGATGGTGCCACTTGTCTCAGTCGCGGGGAGGGGGAAGAGCTTAAGGAAAGTAAAGTTCTAGTGAAGAACCATCTGAGAGAGGGCAGACAAATCTTGAAGCCGAAACACCTTGACTTTCATGGGCCCCCTCACCTCTTGTAAATGGGAGGACCTAAAACCTGTGTTCCCCAGTTGGGCTGCTTTAGAATTGATTTGATATCCCATTCCTCTCTAGACTCCACAGAGCTTCCCAAACGTCTGAGCTTGGACAGCTCCTCCTCGCTTGAATCACTGGCCTCGGCCCAGTCCATCTCCAATCCCGGGCCGCTCCCTGGCCACAATCCCCCCTTCTCTCCTACGGGCCCAGACAGCCTGGCCTCCGACGCCATCTCCGTCTACAGTCTGAGCTCCATCGCTTCTTCTGTTAGCTTTGTCTCCAAGCCCGAGGGCATACCTGAGGCAGGCGGCTCCAGGGGGCACCAAGACTCTGAGAGGTCTAAGGCCGTTTATCTGCAGAGGGTCTCCTTACCACAGAGTAATTTCTCAACACAAGCCAGAGCTGGCCCCAGCAAAGATGAAGAGGAATACGAAGGGTTCTCCATTGTGAGCAATGAGCCTCTGGCAGTATACCAGGAGAGCCCAGGCATGTTTTCCACAGACCACAGCCTCTCCCAGACTGGAGAAGTCAGAGGTTCTGTTAACTTCAAGCATAGCATCAGCTCCCCAAACTCCCCGGGCAAAATGACGCTCATTCCCAGCCCAAACTCCCCTTTCCAGAAGGTTGGGAAACGAACGGGTTCAGATATAGGTGAATCAGACCATTCCAGTACCGAAACAGATAGCACTGTCAAATCCCAAGAGGAAGGGAATGGCCCAAAGTTGGATCCTCAGGTGCTGGCCCAGAAGATCCTGCAGGAAACGCAGAGTCACCTCCTTGCCGTGGAGCACCTCCAGTGTGCCGGCAGCAGTTGCTGTCCCCACCAACCTGGCCGAAACAGCAGCTTGGATGAAGGGACTGCCTCACCCTCCAGGGTCGCCACCTTCCGGTCGTCAGAAACCAGTGCCTTTAGCAGGCCACTGTGCTCCAGCATCAAAAATCAGCCTTCTCCTACCCCAGTGAGGCCTGAGCTCCTCCTCAGGAGTTCCTCCCTGCAAACATCCAGCTCTGGAGACAACAGCCCTTCTCCCTCCGAGACATCCACCAAGGAAAGTGCTAGGCAGCTTTCCCCCAGCCTGGACACTTGTCGGCCTGTGGCAGATCAGCCAGTCTTCAGGCTGAAGTATCCCAGTTCTCCATACAGTGCCCATATATCCAGGTCTCCGCAGAACATCTCCCCCAGCTCAGGACATCAATCCCCAGCAGACAGCACTCCCTCCCCAGGCCTTTCCTATTCCTCTGCCAGCTCGGCCCGTTCCAGCCCCTCCAACCCACCTGCCCTAGACAAGCTCAAGATGGCGGCCATCGATGGAAAGGTGCAGGCCATTCACAATCTGAAGATGTTCTGGCAAAATGTCCCCCAGCAACCCCCCGGACCCATGAGGAGCTCCCACAGCTCTTCCGGGAAGGCCTCCAAACGAGATGTGCTGAGCCTGCTGAACCTATCTCCCCGGCGTAGCAAAGAGGAAGCCACCGACAAACTGGAGCTGAAGGACTTGTCTGCTCCCTGTGCTCTTTTGCAGAAGAACTCTCCCAATGGGCGTAGACCTCCAGCTGACTCCAGCAGCACTCTAGAGTCCAGCTACCCCATACGGCTACCTTCCGGCAATGGCTACAAGTTTTTGTCACCAGGGAGGTTCTTCCCTTCATCAAAGTGCTGAATCTCAAGTGGCTCTTTTTTTTTTTTTTTTGTTTGCCTGGGTGGAGTTTCTGGGCCTTTTCCTGTTCACCCATTTGAAAGATGCAGTACAGTGGGAAGCAGGTTGGGGAACTGGAGCCCAGCAAGATGGATTTGAGCAGAGGCTGGGCCTATGGATCTTGCTTAGTGACAGCCGGCCCTTCACCATCGTCTTAGTTGCCACTCCGCGGTGCTGGGTGGGGGAGGGGCAGCAATTCTATTAGTTAGCGTGCACAATTTTTTTTTCGTGTAGAAATACAAGCCATTTTGTCGGTGCTTCCAGGAAGGGTGGTGGGAAGGCTTCACACACTGACAGCCGGCTGAGAAGCAAAGTAAGGTCCAACGGAGAAGGACATGGCGGCTTCTATCTCGAGGGCCAACCCGAAGGCTCTCCTGGCTGAGCCAGGCAGGCCTCCTTATGGCAGCACAGGAGCACGGCGGGCAGGATCCGCACAGTGCCAATCTCCAAACGACCGGTTGCCCGAAACACCAGGGGTCCATCAGCTCGAGGCCGGAGTGGAAGGCTGCTGCACCAGAGGCCTCTTACCTTCTCCCAGCTTCTCCCTATGTCGTCGGTCCCTCCGTCTCTTCTTCCCGTATAAAATTTTGTGTTCTGTGAAAGGGGGGCGGGGGCGGGGAGGGATGGGGGGGGGCGGGAGGACAGCGGGTATCCTTCTGTCCCACGTTCGGGATCTTTCCTTAGTTTGCATGCATCTGAGGCGACCACGGCCCCTCCCCCTCCACCCCGGGTTTGGGGAGGGGGAGCGAGCGAGGCGCCTCCTTTCTGGGCTGAAGGGGTGCGCCGGGAGGCCGCGGTTGGGGAGGCCCGGCTTCCCCCGCTGGCCTCGGGGGCCAGGGAAGGAAGGAAAAGGACCGCTTGCGGCCTAAAGATGCCCGCCTCTGCCGCCGGACTCGGGGGGGTCTCTCCCGGAGGCTCCTTCGACCCTATGCAAAGCCGCTCCCGGCGGGCCTCCGCGACGGTGCTCCGTCCGTCCTCGCCGGGAAGGAGCGCCGCCCTTCGGCCACGTTTAGGTCCGACGGACTTTTTTTTTTTTTTTTTTGTAGCCGCGCCTCCGTTTACGGCGTTACGCGTTTTGTATTCCGCCTTGTACAGAGGAGTCCCTATTTTTATGGCACTTGCTGAGGCCGCCTGGCCGCCCTTTGTGGTCCCCGTGTCTTATTAAAGCATGAGCTCGTTCTCTCTCTCTGTCTTCCGGTCTCTCGTTTGTTCCGGGGGGCGGATGCGCTTCCTTCAACGAGACTCCAGCGCTCCCCTTGCGGAGAGGGGAAGCGTTCCCGCGCGGGCGTTTCCGGTGCAAAGAGGAACCGATGACCTGGAAGCAATTCGTCCCGTGACTTCCGCGGGCAGCGAGATACGGGCGCCGCTTCAAACTCGGGTCCCCCCCAAAAGAAGCCCAGGCCGCCCAGCTTAATGCGGCCATGGGATTTCAAGGGCCGCCTTGAAGTAAAGGTTTACTTTCCCTAGATTTATAGTCATCCGCGTGACTTCCGCCACTTCCGGGGGCGGAGCTATAGCGGGCCGGCCTGAAAAGACATTCACATATACACACCCAACCCCCGTTATGTTGCACCGTTGGTTGGGGAGCCGCATCTGTTAGGTTGTCAACCAATGACGGGCGGCCCGTCTCCTGCTGCGCCGTCATTGGCTCCGCCCGAGATGGGACGAGGCGGGGGTTCCCGGAAGCGCCTCGCGCTGCCTCCTATGGGTAGGTGTCCCCGACAGCGCATGCGCGTTAGGCTGCTGCCTGCGGGGAAAATGGTGCTCGTCAAGGAATTGTGAGCGGCGCGGCGCGGGCCCCGGTGGGGGGGGGGGGAAGGGGGAGGCTCGGTTCATCCGCGTGGGGAGGGGATGGGGGCTGCCTCCTCGCGCGGGGTGTGTGTGTGCCGGCGGGCCCTCCGAAGCTTGAGGCGGGGGTCATTTGTGGTCCCGGCTGACCAGCCTGCTCTGTTCCCCTTTGCAGCCGCGTGGTCCTGCCGTGCTCGGTGCAGGAGGTAGGTGTTGCTCCCGCACCTTCCTGGGGATGACGTCAAGGCGGGAGGGAGGCGTTAAGCCTGGCTCCCCTCCGGCCGGGCGCCGTCTGGCGGGAGGGGGGGGGCCCAATCCCGTTGCCTTCTCCTGTTAGTACCAGGTCGGACAGCTCTACTCCGTGGCCGAAGCCAGCAAAAACGAGACGGGAGGCGGAGAAGGCATCCAGGTCTTGACCAACGAGCCTTACGAGAAGGATGGGGAGAAGGGCCAGTACACACACAAGATCTACCACCTGAAGAGGTAAGGAGGAGCCCGGAGATGTGCTTTTGTTACCAGCTTGCTTAACATCACAGCCCTGCAAAATTGTGGCTCTTTTTATAAGGAACCACCTACCCTGTTTCCCCCCAAATAAGACATCCCATGATAATAAGCCTAATCAGGCTTTTGAGCGCACGGCAATAAGGCCAAGCGCTTATTTCAGGGTTCAAAAAATTCTAAGACAGGGTCTTATTTTCCGGGAAACATGGTAAGATGAGGCTGGCTGTTAGAGCCCGCAGCTGTATTTCTGAGGAGTGGCGGGGTTAAGGGAGCCTGGGACAAGCTAAGAAGGCGGTATATGTTTTTAAAAAGGAGCAAATGATGATTGCGGAAACGCATCCCTAGTGCCTTCGCGCTGAGCTGCTAAAGTCACGCAACGCCGTGAGGGGAGCGTGTTTATGAAGAGATTGCTATTTTTTATTTATTTATTTATTTGGCAAAAGTAAACCTGTGACTCTGCTTCCTCATAGCAAAGTGCCTGGCTTTGTACGGATGTTCGCTCCAGAAGGCTCCCTAGTATTTCACGAAAAAGCCTGGAATGCATATCCTTATTGTAGAACAGGTCAGTGTGCTTTTCGCTTTTTGTCAGAAGGATGCTTTCCAGACGGGCAAAGTTGCTGCTCACTAGAGCAAAATGCTGATTAAATAGACCTTTAAGACATATTATTAATTCATTCGAACTAATTTCTTGGTAGGTATGAGAGCAGGCGACTGATTGCCTCTTACCTGTAAGGAAGGGATGATTTATGAACTGAAGAATTTAATCAGCCTAGCTGTAGATGACGGGCATTGTAGTCTGATGTCTAGCGGTTAGGAGGGACCGGTGCATATTTGTTGTGTTGAGATTAGAAGATGGTAAACTTTATGATTTTACTAGATGTTTCTTTGCTGGCTTTTAAATAGGGTTCTGTGGCCACCCTGTTTTACTTGACATTTACCTTTATCTGTATAATATAGAAAACATAGTGAAGTTACATAGCTGTCCTGTTACAGTGCAGTCACTTCTCTTTGTCTCCATCTTTTTCTCTTTCCATAACGTCCTGGCGATCAGTCGTTACAGTGAGTATTTTCTCTTCCTATGCATGTCATTGTGGCCTAGCAAACAATTCACAGGCCCTTGGGTTTCAGTGTTAAGGGTCCTCTCTTAAAGTGAAAGAGCGTGCAGACTGGTGGGGAGCTAGGTGGGGCGTGCAGACTGGTGGGGAGCTAGGTGGGTGGACCACCACCCCCTCAGCAGCCCTTGAGCTTTCCAGCACAGGACCTTTGGGGAAGGATGTTGAACCAGTCTTCATTCTAATCTTCTGCAAACCACACCCCCTGCTTGCATGTTTGGATCTAGATGCTGGCAACATGGGTCACTTCCAGCAGAGAAGATTGTGCTGGAATTTGCATAGTCCAGTGCTGTATTTCAGGGCGCATGTTCTATGCGCACTGCAGGAGCCCCTTAGCAGACCCGTGGGCTCCGCCATCCCTCGCACTACCCCTCTCTTATCCTGCCTCCCATTGCACTTTCCAAGAAATGCTTGGAGGGAGGGGTGTCTCCGTGCAACAAACATCGCCATTTTTTGCCCAGTTCTCCCACTCAGGGTCTCTCTTTGTCTTGAGATGCTCTTCCATTTGCTTTTCTTTCCATAGAATGAATACATGAAAGAGGATTTTTTTATCAAAATTGAGACTTGGCATAAGGCTGACTTGGGCACATCAGACAATGTAAGTTGGCCTTAGACCGTTTGTTTCTGGGTTTGGGAAATGGAGGGCCCCTTGATCAGCTTAGGTTTGCGTGGCTCCCACCACTCAGGGAGGATGCGCAGCTTCCTGCTTGGGGCTTGGAGTTTAACATTGCTTCAGTGCTGGGTCTGAGTTTTTCTTCTGCCTCTAGACTGTGTTGGGTGTTTTAAAACTGGATCACCAGCCTTTCAGACCTCAGGGACCACTAAATTCATAATTTTAAATCCCGTGGACCACTAATATGATCTGCCTAGTGACCAGCTGGGTGAGTGTAGCTAGGTGGTCATGTGACTTGGTGGGTGCGGCCAACTTGATGTCACTCACATCAAGGGGTGCCTCGCCAGCCTCTACTTGCCCCTCCCCTCCAGCCACTCCTCATCTGCCCACCTGGGCTCCTTAAGGCCCCAACAGGAAGCAGTTGTTGGGCCTAAGCAGCCACCATGAGAAAGTTGGCAAAACAGCTGGCTCAGTTAAATTGGATGTGACCGAGAAGGAGACTCAGCAGAAGCACCTCACTGAGGACTATGAGCATAGGCTTTCCAAGCAGAGGGAAGACCTGCGGGAGTGCAAGGCCAGGTACCGGTGCCTGGAGGTTCAGTGGGCTGAGATGGTCAGCCAGTTCCAGGCCATGATGCAATCCATGGATTACCAGTTGGTGACCGCTGTTTTAAAACATTGGTGTACTTTCTGATCAGAGTGATTTGAGCAGTTTAAGAAAATTAAAGAGAAGAGTAGTGATGGATATGGGTAAAACAACTAGCACATAAAAGCACAATTAAATGTCCACATTCAAAATTCATAAGCTTGACTGTAGGATATGGGTGTTCTTATTTTAAGTTTTATGTTCACTATTGTAGCTCACTTTAAGAATGGGGCCTGTATATTCCTCTTTGAAACAATTCCTTTAGCTTTCCTTGTAGATTGGCTGAGCCTGGATTTAGCTTTCCTGGTTGCCTTGCCAAGGTCTGTGGGAAGGTCTCCCAGCTGCTAAGCATGCCTTGCAAGCAGGTATTCATTCACCTCTGTGCAAAGGGAAGGAGGGGGATTGGCCCTGTGATCAGTGGTGCTTTCTCTTCCTACAGGTCCATGACTTGGATCCCAATACATGGAAAAACGTGGAAGTTGTTCATATCGATATAGCAGACAGAAACCAAGTGGAGCCTGGAGTAAGTTGCATTCATGTCTCTCCTGCAGCTTGATGCTGTGGGTGGGTTTATGTCTGCCTTGCATATAAACGCTACTTCAAAAGAGGGAAGTTAAGAGCTGCTTCAGTGGCGGGTTGAAAAGAGCCAATCAAGTTACTTAGCCATCAGTATCACTCCAGCTCAGGTAGGTTGCTCTGGCATCAACACCCGCTTCTCCTTTTCCTGCCTGCCAGGCTGAAGCTATAATGGGGATTTTGGTTTCCGACTAAATGAGAATCTTCGAGGCAATAGCTTAGAAATCCCTCACTTAGTGCATTAACTCCCGGGATTTCTTTATTTTATATAGTTATAAATATAAAATTGTGTTAATTTTTTTTAAAGATAAAAACTAATACAAATGATTATAAAATAAGGAAGAAAACAAAGAGAAAGCCCAAAGTGCAAAATAGGGGGGAAAGGAAAGAAAAAGATACAAAAAAGCATCTTCCAATCCTCCTTACAGCAATTCTAAACATAAATTTACCTTTCTGTTTACAGATTATAGCATAATTCTTTTCTTTTTATAATTTATTCTGTCTAATCAAAATTATAATTTATGTTCAGTTTTTTTTGCAAAAAGTTTTAAGGGGGTTGCAGTCAGCAATAAATATTAAGTTACATAATAATATATAATAGTTTATATTGAATATAAATTATTAAATAAATAAAGATAATAAGTATTATCTTTTTTCTGATTAAAGAAGTCAGTTTAGTCACCTCAGCAAGTTGCATCTTCTCCATCTGCCTCCATAATGGCTAGTGTTGAATCTTTCCTTCTTTGTACATACAGTAATCTCACTGCAGTTATGCATAGATACAAATTTCCTTGGCATTTTTACAACTATCCCATCAGTTCCCCCCAAAAAACCCTCTAGTATCTATCAGTCTGCCTGTCTCTCTCTCTCTCTCTCTCTCTCTCCATCTCTCTCTCTCTCATCAGTGTTTGATTACCACCCAACTCAACTAAATGATTCTGGGCGACTTACAATTCTAAAATTATAGGGAGGAGTTTAAAAAACATTAAAACAATAAAAGCATCCCCAAAATATCTATAAACGGCATCTATGATGATTAGTCAACTAATAATAAAGCCAAGGAATGGGTTGAACTCTAGGCACAGTTACGTAGCCAAGTTTTCAAAGCTTTGCCAAAGGCCAGCAGGGTTGGAGCCATTCTAATCTCCAAGGGGAGAATATTCCAGAATAAAGCCGGGGCTATAGCAGAAAAAGCTTGTCTTCTAGTTCCCGCCCATTGATACTCCTTGGTCTATAGGATCCACTTCATGGCCAATTTGTTGGATCGGATTGGATGGATAAAAGGCCTAGGTCGGTTCAGTAACCTTAAACACTCAAAGAGCCACTTGGATCTATTTCCTACAGGGAAAAAAAACACACTGGGAGCCAAAAAACCTGAGTGGCCAACTCGATGCCACTCACTCCCACCCAGTCACATGACCACCTAGCCATGCCTCTCCCCCCCTCTGTGTCTCTCTGTATCTCTCTCACACACACCCTCTCTGTGTATCACTCTGTATGTGTCTCTGTCTCTCTGTGTGTGTGTCCCCTCCGGGTGACCGTCCTCCTCCTCCCCCCCTCCTCTCGTAACTCCCAGGCCAGCTATGGCTGAGCCAGGAGCCTTTGCACACACAGGGAGACTCCAGCCTGAAGGGGCAGGAAGCGAAGGCTGCCTTATGTGCAAATGTGGCACGAAGGCAGGTACAGGGCAGCTTTGCTCCTGCACTCTCCGGCAACCCTCTTCCCCCTCCTCCTCTTAGGATGCCCGGGACAGCAGTGGCTGAGCCGGAAGCGTGTGCATGCACAGGGAGACCCTCCTCAAACGAGCGCCAAAGCTCAGGAAAGGCGCATGCGGGGCGGGCGGCGACTCGCTTACGAAGGGTCTCTCCGTGCGTGTGCACGCTCCCAGCTCAGCCATAGCTGGCCAGAGGGTTACAAGAGAAACGGGGGAGGAAAGTGCAGGAGCAAAGCTGCCCTGTACCTGCCTTCACGCCACATTTATGCGTAAGGCAGCCTTCGCTTCCTGCCACTTCAGGGTGGAGTCCAAAAAAGAAATAAGAGGGGCAGGACGAACCAGTGATGGGACAGGGAGCTGTGGCAGAGGGCCCAAAAAGCCACTTATGGCTCTGGAGCCAGGGGTTGCCGACCCCTGGCCTAGGTAATCTGTCTCAGCCAAGTTCCTCTGCAAACTACCATGCGACTACTCTCTACAATCTTTCCTAAGAAGGGAACATTGGAAACTGGATGAAAAGTGTCCATATTGATTGGGGTGTGCAATGGTCCTTTGAGGAGGGGGCTAACCACCGCCTCCGTAAGGGTTGGTGGGATCACTTCCTCTTTCAAGGAACAGTTAATTACCACCTAGAGCCTATCCTACTCCTCTCCCGCACAGCTTTAATCAGCCAGGAAGGGCACAAATTGTATATTAAGCTTTAAAATTCTCCCAATCGGTATATGTAGTTGAATCCAAAATTTTCTAGATTTTAGATATCCACATATCCCAATGAAAACATCCCTTTTACTCAGATTTACTCAACATTCCCAACCTGAGTTTGAGGCGCCTTTGTACATTGTAGTTTCTCAAGAGAGAATCTTCTGGGATTGCCATTAAGTCTCAAATAAAATTCCTTCTCCTTCTTTCCAAATGAGTCAGGTTATCTAGTTCTCCACCATCAAAGTTGACATCAGACGGAGCATAGAAAAACACAAAGAATCAGTGTGCGATCAGAGGATGTGGCGAGACCACCTGGCCCATAGAATCGGACATGACTGGGTGGATAAATGTCATCTAGTTCTCTTTCCAACTCTCTGTCTGATTTCTATCTTACTCTAAAATTCCCACTTGGTCATTAATTTGTTTTTACACTTATCTGGACGTCTCTTTTCTGGCCCAGTGGATGTTAAATGCCTCCAGTTGGTGCATTGGGACAAGAGGACAACGCAGTCACAGCTTGTGGACTGAGCCCAATGTCAAGAAATTGCTGCTGCTTTTCTGTCTAGCTAAATTCTAACCATGTGTCTCCCATTTGAAGGCTAGAAAGCTACTTTTTTTTACTTTGACAAGAGCCTTTTTAAGGTTAATTTTACTGTCTATAGCGGTCTTATCTTTCCACCATAAGGCGATACTGAGCTGAAAAGGAAGGCAGGGCATAAACGGCAATTCCCTCTCTTGGTCTCCTTTCCCTGTCTCAGTCAGTCCTGAGTTGCTTGCCTCTCCTCTCTTTTGCAGATTTTATCTCTGCGGTTCAAGTTCTGGTGTTCTTTGAAAAGGCACTTCCTGCCTCTGTAGCCCCTTGGGTTTCTTTCTCGGGGAGGACAAGATTCAGCCTGCTCTCAGATGTGGCAGCCAAAGCTTGTGAGTGCAGGGAAGGACTGGCTCCCCGACTGCAGGCCCTCGTGCCATGCCAGCCCTCAGCCTGAGGGGACTGTGGCCAAACAGCCCAGCTGCTCTTTTCGATTCTAAACAATCAATAAACAGCCTGGCTCCAAACTCAGCCTGCTCTTGGAAGCCCTAATGAAACTCAGATGCCAGCCCTGGGTTTTCCCAAATGTATACAAATGCTTAAGCTGACAGCTGCTGCTATCCTACGGTAGATGTTTAGGCCTGGTCTCCCCTAATCAGCTCCAGGGTTTTTGTCTAAGCAATTTTGCGTGATTTGTTTACAAAAGCCACTTCCCAGGAGAGGAAGAATTGTTAAACTGTGAGCAGAATGAAACACACAATTAACTTCAGAAAGGGACGCAGCTTGAGAAGAAATTTGAAAGAAAATAAGCAGAGTGAAAGCAAACAAATTCAAATCAGCTTTGTAGTTTTTTCTCTGCTTCAGATTGAAAGCCACGTGGGTTGCCTCTGGCTTTCCCTTACATCCACAAATCCTGGGTGGGTCATAGCTCAGAAGCCCTGTGGTCTCCCACCAGCATTTCGATAAATTTTGCATCCTCTTTCTGCCAGCTGCTTTAGACTGAATTGCAAATAACGAACTCTTGTAAGCCCTTCCAGGGAACAAACATTTTTGACCCACTGGGATTTAACCTTTGAGCTAAATGTGCATGAAGTTAACGCACCAAGGGCTGCAGAAAGGAGCTGTGGGGGCCTGGGAATGTGGCCTTCTCTTTTCCCACTCTTTCTAATTTTTCTTGGGGCTTCATATCCCCAGTGCAGATAGTTTCTTCATTCCAAACTTCTCCAGTTCTCTTCACAGCCTTAAGTTTGGAGTTTCTTTGAATCCACAGGACTACAAAGCTGATGAAGACCCTGCATTGTTCCAGTCGGTCAAAACTAAAAGAGGCCCTTTGGGGACGGACTGGAAGGTAATCCGAACGAAGAAAGGCAAGGTTGCCAGGGCCACATCAAGAAAAGTGGAGGAATCTCAGGGTGGGCTTATGCTGTGGCCCACCTCAGCTTGGGTATTTACAGGCACCCTTCAGGATAGTGGAATTGCTTGGAAGTGAAATGGAGCTGTGGGCTAAGCTATTCCCTGGTTATGGGTTGTTGAGAGCCCAACAAGAGGGATTCAGATATACATGGCTTTGGGTTCAAGAGATACTGTATTTTTTGGAGTATAAGACGCACCTTTCCCCCCCCCCCCAAAAGAGGGTGAAAATTTGGATGCATCTTATATTCCGAATGTAGCCCTGCCCAGCTTCTCAAATGGAAGTTTCAGAGACTGAAAAAAGCATCAGAAAGAAGCTTCAGAAACGAAGCCCCCAAACAGAGCTTCAGAGGCTTTTTTCCTAAAGCTCTGTTTTGGAGGCTTTCAGAGGCAGAAAAAAGTTTTTTCTGAAACAGTTGCAGAGGCAGAAAAAAAAGCCAAAAAAAGCAAGGCACAGAGCTCACAACTAAGGAACCTGTTGCTAAAATTCACCTCTGGGAACAGCTGATTGGGGGTATTCTGGGAGGCTAATCCACCTGCCAATCAGCTTTTTTATTTATTTATTTTATTTATTTTATTTTATTAGATTTTTATACCGCCTTTCTCCTGAAGGACTGAGGGCGGTGTACAGCCAAACAATAAAACACCAATATATATACAATTAAAACCAAAAAATTTAAAACAAAGCATAATTATAAATTGGCCGACATTAAAAATATTAAAATTAAAAATTAAAAACCCTAAAATAATAAAACCCCAGTTAAAATTAATAAGACTATTAAGCCAGTCCCGCTTGAATAAATAAGTGTGTTTTTAGCTCACGGTGGAAGGTCCAAAGGTCGGGTACTTGACGTAGGCCAGGGGGAAGTTCGTTCCAGAGCGTGGGAGCTCCAACAGAGAAGGCCCTGCCCCTGGGGGCCGCCAGCCGACATTGTTTGGCGGACGGCACCCTGAGAAGACCCTCTCTGTGTGAGCGTACGGGTCGGTGGGAGGCATAAGGTAACAGCAGGCGGTCTTCTTACTTTCCTCCCCAAAAACTAAGGTGCGTCTTATACTCCGAAAAATACGGTAACCTCTAGCTGTTAGATTTCCATCTGAGCTAGCAGCCCTTTTGTGTTTCACTAACTGGCTGGGAAGGTGTGTGTGAGAAACCACTTCCTCTTCAGTCCGCCATTGACTAGTTTAATCAGATGAGTGTCTTTTCTTATTGAGCAATGATGCACCTGCCCTCTCTTCCTGGACAGTTCTTGACCGCTGGCAAAGCTTGTTTTAAGAGGCAACTATTCATTTGCTCCTCTCAGAGCAGAATGAACTGAAAAGAATCAGGAAGCACAGGGAGGCTTCAGGGATGAAGAAAAGGAAGGGCCTCCCCGCCTCCCCCAATCACAGCATCCTCAGGGCAGTGTGACCAAATTGCCCATCAGAGCCTTTCCCCTAGTCCTGTACCAATTGCTCGCCTTTCTGGGCATTTGGACCCATCCCGGGGCTGGCACTGGGTGCCTGTCAATGGCAGAGCGAGAAGCAAGAGAGGCTTCTGGCTTTCCCTTTGGCTGTGACTTTCAGGCCCCTTGAGAAGAAGCAGCCGAGAGCAGAAGGCGCTTAAAGGCTCACTTTTTATCAATTCCTCCAAACAGAAGGAGTTGGCAGCGGCTGAAGATTGTCCCAAGATGTGTGCTTACAAGCTGGTGACCATCAAGTTTAAGTGGTGGGGATTGCAGAATAAAATTGAGAATTTCATTCAGAAGGTACGCAGCTGGGAAGGTCTGTCCCTTTCTGGGGACCAGGGCCATGTCCTCCAGGCTTCCAAGTGGGGCTGAGAGGCTGCTGTCTTGGGCCAGGCCACCCCCCTAACTCGGCGTGGTTCCCTCCTTCCTTCCCTCGGAGGTCAGCGGAGCCTCTGTAGGACTAGGGCCAAGAGCTGCCTTTTCTTTTTTTTAAAGCAAGAAAAGAGGATATTCACCAACTTCCATCGGCAGCTTTTCTGCTGGATCGACCGATGGATCGACCTGACGATGGAAGACATCCGGCGAATGGAGGATGAAACCCAAAGAGAGCTGGAGGCGGTAGGAATATTCAAGCCTGTGAGGCAGGGTGGGCGCTCCCCAGATGTGGCTGGAAGCTTGTTGGGAGGGAGCAGGGCTCCATTGGCACATCACAGGGCCCTGGAGTCCCAGAGGAAAAAGTGGGGCGCCATCTTCCCCTGGAGAATTACAGAGAAAGGACTACCTCCCCAAGTTAACTACTCTGCCCTGCCCCCCATTTTTTGGGGGTGGGAGGGGATCCTTAGAGACTTTGGTGTCCTCCAGGATATTTCTTAGCTCCTGCTTCTCCTAAGAAGTGATTTTCCTCAAGGGATCTTAAAACAAAACAAACATTGACCGGTATGTCTGCCAGAGTAGTTTTTGAGATAAATATGTTTGTGTGTCGGAATATTCTCCATGAAAATGTATGCTTTTCTTTAGGATCTGGTACTATTTCCTGGTGATGCATTGCATGCATTTGTTTTGAATGTTTCTGAATACTAACTCCCATCAGAAGTCTCTCTTGAAAGGGAGAATCCAAAACCAGCCAGTCTTCAGAAGAGAACAAGTGGTTTCGTCTGAGCCCCCTCCCTTCCTAAGAGCCATTCCTCGGTCAGGACCTCATGCCAAAAGGAGGCTTTTCATCTAGAGGGTCATTAGCTTCTCCTCTTGGGCTGTGGATCATTAGGCCAAGTTGGCTGCCAGGAGAGGGAGTTGTCTGCGGCTACCCTTCTCACCAGGTGCAGCCTAGATGTGTCCCTTTACAGAGCAGCTCCAGGGGTTGCAAGGTGCTCATTGGCCTGAGTAGGGCCAATGAGCACCTTGAGTCCTCTTAAGGGCTCAAAAAGATTATTATTTTTGTTCTACTTACCGTATTTTTCAGAGTATAAGATGCACTTTTACCCCCCCCAAAAAAGATAGTGAAAATCTGGGTGCGTCTTATACTCCGAATGTAGCCTCACCCAGCTTCTCAAATGGAAGTTTCAGAGGCTGAAAGAAGCTTCAGAAAAGAAGCTCCTAGACAGAGCTTCAGAGGCTTTTTTTCTGAAGTTCTATTTTGGAGGCTTTCAGAGACAGATTTTTTCCCCCTGAAACTGAGTTTCAGAGGCAGAAAAAAAAAGCAAAAAAAAGCAAGGCACAGAGCTTACAACCAAGGAACCTGTTGCTAAAATTCACCTCTGGAAACAGCTGATTGGGGGTATTCCAGGAGGCCAATCCACCTGCCAATCAGCTTTTTTCTTATTTTCCTCCCCAAAAACTAAGGTGTGTCTTATACTCCGGTGCCTCTTATACTCCAAAAAATACGGTATTTGTAGCCTGCCTTTATTATTTCTAAAAACAACCCAAGGCAGTGAACATACCCAACACATCTTTTTCCCCACAACAATCCTGTGAGATGGTTTGGGCTGAGAGAGAAAGAGGCCCAAAGAAGTCATCCTGCTGGCTTTCATGGATAAGGACATGCTAATAATTGAGGGAGGAGAAACTTTCAGGGAAACGAGCATAAATACTTGAGATTTCCTCATTTCTCCACACAAATGCTTCACCTGGTCCTCTCCCTTTCCCCTTGCATTGGATGGTGAATGCATCCCTCATAGGAGCCAGAGAGGAACTGAGCAGCCATTCTGAAGCCCCCTCTCTCTGCCTCGGAAGTCTCCATCCCACAGCACTTCATGGCCAGAATGGCTGCCTTTCCCGTTACCTGCAGATCCTTCCTTCTCCCTCCCTGGATAGCCCAGCAGAAACCAATCCGTTAGCTTGGGTCACATGCGAGGTGACCGTCCAGGGACACGAAGGCCCTTCAGGGTCTGGTTCCAAGGCTTCAGCCCCAAACAGCCGTTCCATCCCCTTCCTACTAACACCTGCTGATGAACTGCCTGGGTGGCTGACAGTTTTATTTTGCATCTAGATGCGTAAGAAGGGTTGTGTTCGAGGAACATTGGCTGCCAGCGCCTAGAGGAAGCCCTCGGTAGGGTCAGAGGCAGGCAAATAATCCCACTATGTAAGTGACTCTGGCCTCTTCTCGTAAAGAAACAAACACAGGTTTTGGTAATGTCCATATTGGCTCACATTAGTCGTGAGCTCTATCGCTCTCGCTCTCTCCTGTTTTTCATTGTGGGGTAGCACTCCCCCCCCTCCTTAAAGCAGAGATCTCAGTGTTGCCTACGTGTCACACAACTTGTCCCTTTCCAAAAATCCAGCAGCTTCAGGTTTAGATTCAGAATAAGGCTCCCGAGCAGCGGGGTTCCCTGACTCACATAGCAGAGTTTGTGAGCAGGAGAAAGGAGCATCCTTTGGCAACCTCATGTTTTAACTGGGGGGGAAAAAGTCGATTACTTCTTGTGAGTTTCATTTTTTTCCTTCTTTGTCATGTGTGTCAGAGCACATCCGTTGTAGTCTAGACGGGTTTTCTCAGGCTGGCCCCGGCAGAAGTTCCAGGACAGCCTCTTCCTAAATATGTAAGCACCTGCAAAGCCCCACCTTTTTTTGCCCTTTCCTCCTCTCCTCCCCTCCCCCTCCCCCACAAACATCCCTCCAGGCTCTGCTTTTCAGTATTGTTGTCTGCAGTCTCAATTCACTCCTTTCTGCTCAAATGGCTACCTGGGTCATATCACAATATTTCTTTCAGTAGGTCAGTGCTGGTGGTTGTGTTGCTTCAGGCAAAGGCTATGCCAAGAGAAATAGGCAAAATAATCTCTAATCCTTTCATTTAATCCTCTTTTTATCTGAGAGCCACATCTGAGAGTGACTGATCTTTCTCCCCTCCCCCAGTTGCGCAATCAAGGAGAAGTGAGAGGAACAAGTGCGGCGAATGATGAATGAAGAAAAGCATCTTGTGCGTCTGGTGTCACAATCCACCCTTGGGGTGCGAGTGGGTGCACAGTTCTTTACACGTTTGTACATGCATGCACACAGAAACATGTACACATACACACTGGGTGCACACTTGTACTGAGCTGCTGCTCCAAGGCACCGGGATCTCCCCAAGAGGCCCTGCCTTTGTGCTGTATATCCAAAGCTAATTAAACCCACCTAGTGTCAATTAATGGAAGAAGAGAATGAATTATATCAATTGGAACATTTTGAAACTACAGATGCCGGACCAATTTACTTTTATCTTTTATAATATACACGAGAGATTCTCCTTGCTCAGGCTCAGTTATCTCTGTTTAGATTATTAGACGAGCATCAGCAATTAATTTTTCCAATTTGTGTGGTTCATTCATGATTTGGTATAGACCTTCTGAATGTATTTAAAGATATTTATTTCTGAATTATCATTTTCTTGAAATCGGATCACTAGCAAGGATCAATTTCTTGCTATTGAGTTTTGTTTTGTTTTGTTTTTTACAAAAAAAATTTTTTTCATCCATTTGCTGCAAAGAGATCTATTTTATTGGATTTTTGTATATAAAGAGTCAAGGGTTTCTTCGTTAGAATTGGCAAAAAAAAAAAAAAAGCTTGTCTGTAAAAAGGGAACACACGGGAATATGAATCTTTGTTTTTTAGAACTGTTCATGGACTCAGTTCAGTCTGAAGGACTCAGCCTCATAATGCTCTGTTCAGAATGTTCCTAGGTCTTCCGCTGTGTCGTCCCAAGAAACTGCATAAGCTCTGTTTTGCATCAACTATAGGAAAAGTTGACATTTATCCAGTACCCTTTGGAAACGTGATATCCTGACTTGGAAAACCTTCAACAGATTTCTTAAAGAAGAGAGGATCCTGGCAGCAACGTATTCCAGGCCTAGTTAAGTGGGAGGGCGGTCAGTTTGGCTTGCCCCACAGGGGATCTACGGGCCCTGAGGCTCCAAGGGCCAATGCAAGGGCCCTTTATCCATCCATTTTCTGGAAGTGAGGCTCGTGTGTGCCTGAATTTGATGGCTCAGCTTCTCTAGCTCCGGCCGCAAAGGAAGGATTGCACGTTCCCCCATTGGAGAATTGGCTTTGTAAATACATATTTGTAGAGGTTGATCATTTAGGCTGCTGCTAATTCAAGGGCTTGCTGTCTTTAGTGCAGGAATCTGCTCCCGTCAGTACCAAGGAGAGCACCGAATGCCAGGCTCTGCCTCATTCGGGGCAGGATTAGATGTGAACATTTGAGAGGACGTTTTGTAGTGAATGTAAAATGATTACTTCTGCAGTTTCTAGTTTTAACTGCATTAAGAAAATTTAAATAAATTTCCTTATAAAACATCCACGGCTGTTGCATTTGGATTCAGTTCAAGTGTTGTGGGTGGGGGGAGGTATTGCGCACTGAAGCAAAGCTGGGGGTCAGGAACAAAAATCTGCCTTTTCTCCCCTAGATGGCTAAAAAGCTACAACTCCTCAGTGCGGGGGAGGTGTTTTCAGCCAGGAGCTGCATCCCCAGTTGCATTTCCACAAGCGAGCGATTTATGGATTCCAAGATCTTTTTTTCTCCCCCTTCTAAAATCTTACCTGGTAGTTTTATTCTGCCATTCATCCAATACTTTTTGAAAGTTTTGTTTTTAAAAGTTGCCTCCTCCTTAGTCTTGATATTCGGATTTCTCTTACAGTGCAAAGCATTCTGTCATCCGCTTGTTTGAGCCTAGAAGACAAGAGGCTCAAACTGACAGAATTTGTGGCTGGAAGGAACTCAAGAGACCTGCATCCCAAGGGTCCTGCATTCCAACAGTGCAAGGATATTGTCGTCTCAGATAAAAAGTTAGGAGCCTTCCCCCCCCCCCCATCGCAACATTTGGCAAGCTATAGATCATGAAACTATATTTGTTCATTCCCTAAAATTTATCACTTGTCTTGTTCCCAGGGCTTCAGAATAGACCCTTCGCTGCTGTGTTGCTGCTTTAGCAAAAGACATCCAGCCATCTGGCCCACTTTTTGCAGCTGTTTCCATGCCATTCATTACATAATTTCCCCCCTCCCTGTTTTCTGACGAAAGCATGCAACCCTTTAAAAGTTATTTAAATTGAAAAAAGCATATGCAGTAAAAATTTCTCTAAAATGCCATCTGTTTTAAAACCTGGGCATCTTAAAATTCTGTAACCCGGGACAGTTATGAAAAAGAACAAGGCGAAGCTGTACAGATTTAATCAAAAGCATGAATGAACAGATACATCAGCTGACACCAAGAAATGAAAGGGCTCAGCAACTGAAAGGGGAAGAAAAGCCACAGCTGCCCTTCTTGCTGGTTGGGATGGTTTCTTCGGTTATCCTTCAAATCCAGCACATACATACACACAACTCACACGTGGGGGCTCCAGGGACTGACCAAGTCTTAAGCTACATGGGCCTCTTCTGCGTCTCTATTGCTCAGGGTGGCTTAGATGATTGAAATCAGCCTAAAAGAGTAGATGGAAAGGTGCAATTAAAATCATGCACGAGCATTGTTCTCAAACAGGATACAGCAGGAGAGTATCTAGTACCGTGATGGTGAACTTCTGACATTCCTGCGTGCCGGCCTGTGTGCCAGAAGTGGCAAGCGAAACCATGGTGTGGCCCTGCTGGCCTTTGCGTGTGCGGGAGCACCGATACCCGGAAGAGCGGCGGTCCATCGCGCATGCGTGAGCCGGCACTCAAACACCTGGATACTGGCGTGCCCGACAAACAGCTGGCCATTCCACATGCGTGCAACATCAACCTGGAAGGTCGGCTGCCGGCCTGCACATGTGTGCCAAAATGCCACTCTTCCGGGTTCCGCTGCTCCCGCGACGGCCAGCTGTCCAGTGTGTGTGTGATCACAGGAACACGGAATAGGAGCCAGCGAGGCCGCGCATTCTTTGCGGGATGCATCTTCCGGCATGCATTCCATAGGTTCGCAGACACTGATCTAGCATTTGTTTGCCTTGTATTTTTGCAAAAGTTACGAGCTTGCCACTGCTTTCTTGTTGGGGAAAGTAAAACAATGCTGATACTTGCCAAATGGTGCCTCTTTTGAACAGCTCTACCAACGTGTCTCACCCCTTGGTTGCGATGGTGGATGCAGCACTGACACTGCAACCGCGGCAGGTCCATAGGGTTGTACGGCTTGGCACCAGCCGGCAACTTCAGGTAGTCAGCAGAGTCCAGTTGTTGAAGGAAGGTGTGACCCTCCCACAAACGCCTATGGATCAATAGGCTTCCCAGGTTCAAGACGCCCTGCAATGTAGGCCTTTAAATTCAAGTGTCACTCTGCCACAGTTTACCCAAGACAAATATGACTACCCTGAAATGTCCCAGCTCTTTTCCTTTTCTTTCTAAAATGTTAAATGCTGTACACCTCCCAGTCCAGCAGGTTAAGTAATGGCAATTATTAGGTAGCTACGTGAAATTTTACAGGTGCTTTTTATGAACATTCAGCTGTCTATTGCTTAAACCTAGGAATCTATTCATTTTAAATTAGGGGATTAGTCCTGCAGCCTTTCCAAGAAAGATAAAAGTCAAGAACATTGTAGGCAAAACTGCCATATTTAACGAATCTACCGATTTAAGTAATAACCCCAACATTGGCCGAAGGGTGGCAGTTTATCGCTCCTGGGCTTCTGCATCCTCTAATCCAAATGCTGAATTTCTTGTTCCCAGTTTTTTGTATCGAAACATCCAAATGGGAGCAAGGGCCCCTTTGTTCTCCAATTCGACTAAAGAGGAGTGCAAGAGCCTGCGGATTTCAGGGTCCCTCTGATGCGCCTTCCTGGGCCAGGCAGTTTGAAGCCAAGAAGCAGACTGTGGCCAGCAGGTGGCGGTGGAGGATGCAAGAATCCGTCAACGGGTCTTGCTTCCAGCTGAGAAGCAGCCCTTGCCTCTTCCAGGCCCTTCCTTAATCAAACGCAGCTGCTGAGGGGGGTAAAAATGCAGATCGTATGTTTATAAAATGGGAAGCCATTCAATTGTGCATAATTTCCTTCTTGCATGTTTGCAAAGAGACAGAGTATATGTAGCACATATGGAGCATTAATATTGCTTCCTTTCCGCCCCTTTTTCAGGGCTAAAAAGGCAGGCGTGTTTTTGGAAAATCTGTGTTGCCTTTTCCTGTGGGTTCAAATCAGCGTCTGGGGCTGCGTCCGAGGCAAAAGGTTGGGATTCCCAAGTGGCTAAAAAAGACGCATTCAAGCTCAGGGCATCTGGAACCAAGACCACCAGCTCCCTTCTGTTGGCCTCCCAGTTGCTTTACTTTGGCAGGGCTTTTATGGACTCAGTGGGTAAAAGAAGCTGAGCTTGTCGATCAAAAGGTCAGCAGTTCAGCAGTTTGAATCCCTAGCGCCGCATAACAGGGTGAGCTTTTGTGATTTGTTCCAGCTTCTGCCAACCTAGCAGTTCAAAAGCAGGTAAAAAATGCAAGTAGAAAAATAGGGACCGCCTTTGGTGGGAAGGGAACAGCATTCCATGTGCCTTCGGTGTTGAGTCATGCCAGCCACGTGACCACACAGAGACATCTTTGGACAGCGCTGGCTCTTCGGATTAGAAACAGAGATGAGCACCGCCCCCTAGAGTCGGGAACATCTAGCGCATATGTGTGAGGGGAACCTTTATCTTTTAAGAGAAAAAGTCAAGAACGAGGGGTCTTCCGTGGTTTATGATCAGCCTAAATACCAATAATCTTTAAATCTGGGAGTTTGGGGAGAAGGGGTCAATCATTGGAAAATTTAACAAATGAGGCCAAGAACCATCTACACAGAAAAGTGACCAAAGAGAAGATACCAAAGGCTGCCATGGCAGGCCAAATAACTCTTGGATTCTTTAGTTCATTTTATTTATTTATTTATTAGATTTTCATGTTTATGTTTACTCTAGAGTCCACAGTCATCAAATCATTTTGCACTTGTTACTCACACTCCAGTGATGCCTGCAGGGGGCAAAACCTTGTTTACAATCGGCAAAAAGGAGTCCGTATTTGCTGAAATCACATTTCCCAGCATCCCTGCTGGCGATGCTTTCTGGGACTGTTGGGATTTGTAGTTCAGCATCTGGAGAATCCTGACCCCCTATTTCTGTTTAAGCACCTACTCCAGAGCATGTAACGCACATCACCTTGGTAACTCTGAATTACCTGGCCCTGACTTCTCCCACCCTCCATGCACCCCAGCACTTTCCCTTCGGTCAATTTTCAAAGACTCCTGGTCCAAAATTGTTGTAAGTCAAGGACTTCCTGCGTTGGCACCTCCTCCTGGAAATGGGACGGGGCGAGAGACACACAAAAGCATTTCCAGTAATCCAGTGGCTTGGATTCCTCATTTGCCTCTGTGCAATAACTATGTGAAATGCACAACTGTCAGTCAACATAGGAATGAGATGTACACCCAGTGTTGTTGTCTGCCAGCAGCCTGAGGAGCTGGCAACGGAGTCGGAAAGCGCTGAGGCTGAGGAAGAACATGGGCCAGTCCTGGAGGCTGGGGAAGGCCCGAATGAGGACTCTGCATTGGAGGCAGAGATAGGGCCAGGGCAGGGGTGAAATCTAAAAATTTTCCCTACCGGTTCTGTGGGCGTGGCTTAATTGGTGGGTGTGATTTGGTGGTCAGATGACTGGGTGGGCGTGGCCAATAACAATAAATAATAAAAATAAGAGGTATCAAAAACCAACTTTCACACTTTACACACACACAACACAACACAACTGACTCACACACAATGTAAAAGCAGCTGCACTTCACACTGCCACAAAAAGCTCAAAATCCAACTTTCACACTTTACACACACACACCTCACTCACAACACACACACACACACACACAAAATGCCTCATACAGCTTTCTGAGATTTTGTTTGTTTGTGTAGTTAGAGTGAAACACTACAGAAACACACCAAATCTCAGAAAGCTGCACAAATATTTATTTTATTATTTTATTTTATTTATTGTGGACTTCAAATCCCAGAGTTCCTCAGCCAGCAAAGCAGGAAGTCAAAGCAAGCTTTTTTTTTTTCTTCAGTAGCTGAAGAAAGCATGGCGTTGCCAGCGCGAAAGAGCAGTAATCGTAGGTAAGTGGGGAGGGGGAATTGGCTGGGCATGGGTGGGGGCTCTTGTAAGTGGGGGCTGTTAAAAAAGTGAGTTTAAAAGCCTGTGAGAATCAGGAAACTCCTCTGGGATCGCCAGAAGAGGCTTTTAAAACCTCGTTTTTTTTTCGGCTAAAGAGGGTTTTTTTAAAAAAAACTTTTAAAGGTTTTTGATGATCTCTGCTCAGCCCCACGATCATCAGAGGGTTGTTTTTTTTTTTTACTTTTAAAGGCATATTTTGGCTGAAGAAAAACTTTTAAAAGTAAAAAAAAAAACCTCTGCTGATAGTGCGGCTCGCGGGGCCAGGGATTTTTGCCACCGGTCCTCTGAACCAGCAGCTGCCATCACTACCTAATCGGACGAGCCGGTGTGAACCGGGAGCATTTCACCCCTGGGCCAGGGCCATCTGGGAGTGATGTGCAGACTCCAGAGCCTCCAGAGGCTGACAGTAGTGAGGCAGAGGAACAGGAGGAGCCTGTTCCTAATGCACGCATGAGAAGAGCTGCCAGAAGGCAAGAGCAGCTCAAGCAAAAAGGACGACTCGGGAGTAGAGTCAAGAGATGATTGGCCCCTCTCATAAGGCTTAAAAGACCAGCAACGGTGTTTGGGCTCTTTGTCGGAAAACAATGTTGATAGACTTGCTCCTTGTCTTGCCGCATTTATTTCTTGTCTGCGTCTTCTGTTTTTGAACTTTTGCGGAAAAAAGCCTTTGGCAATTTGCCTAATTAGACCAAGGTTGGTGATAAGACTGAAGAGTTGTGTTATGAAGAATTTGCTTTGATTTTGTTTGGACGACGCTGAGAATGAGTTTAATTCTCAGCTGTTCTAAGTCTGTTTCTTTTTGAACTGATTGCGTCTACTACCTACTTGGGCCTGGGTCACAACACCCAGCAAGAGTAGAACAGAGGCCAGAACAGCCAAAACTCACTGAATGAGATCATGACAGAGCTGATCTTTTATCCCAAACTGACCCTAGAGCTTGTCTTGATTGGGTTGAGGCCCTTCTTGTTAGGCCTGCCCTTTGAGTTGAGCAAAGCCAACTCTGCACCCATGAGGCTTCCACCTTGATGCAGCCCTCCTGGCATTACCCTCAATGGAGACAGTGACCAAATCTCAGCTTCTCAAGGGCTGTTCGCTGGGTCTGGCTGCACTAGTACAAAGAGTGTGGTGTATTGGGGGCATCAATAAGGGTTTGTTATGAGAAGGAAGTAATCATTTTGTAAAAGATGCCCTTTTTTATTATTATTATTTGTAGTTTGTGTCGTTTGCATTTTGTAAACTGAGGGCAAACAGACCAGGATATAGCACAGCACAATACTAAGTTGAAAGGGCCATTATTGCTGAGATCGGAGGAGACTCCTTAAAGGTTGCTGCCCCTTTGAAGACCAACTGTGCTGTCCAGTTGTATTTATAGGCTGAACTGGACACAGGCAACATTTTCTTTTTTTCCCCTTTTAAAATTTTATTAAACACATATTAAAATATTGGACATGGTATAACCGTCCCGGCATTCTCTTTGCCAAACATACTAAAACAAAAATAAATATCAGTATTTACATATATAAAGACATCATTCTTCTATCTATATTACTTATACATCTGTCTTATCTACTTTCATTCTATTATAATTACATACATAACCTTAATTCTCCATTCTATAAATTCTGGTCAGTTTGTATTTTTCGTCCCTCTTTTCCATTCCAACCATTGATAAAATTTGTTCCATATCTCATAGAATTCTGACTCAATTTTGTTTTTCAATTCTAGCGTTAATCTATCCATTTCTGTGCATGTCAAAAAAAATTTAATCACTTCATCTTCTCAGGGGATTTCCTTATTTTTCCAATTTTGGGCAAAGGTCATTCTTGCTGCTGTTATAATATGTATTATTAAGTAAATTACTCCTTTGTTATATTTCCCATTTATAATCGTTTATAGTTCTGGTTTATATTCTATTTCATCTCCAGTTAATTCTGCCAGCAATAAATGAATTTTCCGCCAATACTCCTTTGCTTTTTTACATGATCACCACATATGGTAGTATGTGCCTGATTCATGGTTGCATTTCCAACATTTTGGTGATAAATTTCTAAACATTTTTGCCAATCTCACTGGTGGAAGAGGCCACCTGTAGAACATTTTATATAAATTTACTTTATACGGTAAAGAAAATGTATAAATTCTTATTGGACTATAAGATGGAGGAGAAGCAAGTTGTTGTGATCAAGGCCCAAGTAGTGATTACCAGTGGTGGGATTCAGCCGGTTCGCACCATTTCGGGAGAACTAGTTGTTAACTTTCTGA
The DNA here is from genome assembly GCF_028640845.1 of Ahaetulla prasina. Lineage (NCBI taxonomy): Eukaryota > Metazoa > Chordata > Lepidosauria > Squamata > Colubridae > Ahaetulla > Ahaetulla prasina. The sequence goes on along the minus strand of NC_080553.1, from coordinate 19,158,630 downwards.
GCAATTTGGCAAACTGGTTGTTGGAAGAAATCATTAGGGCAGAGAACCGGTTGTTAAATTACTTGAATCCCACCACTGGTGATTACTAAACGCAATTCAGTCCTCAACAAACTTATTTTACTAAAACAGCTGAGAATTAATTCATTCTCAGCTTCATCCAAAACAAAATTCTTAATAACCAGTCTGCCGGCCTTATCACCAACCTTTGATGTCTTTGGCAACCTGCCAAAGGTTTTTCTTGGCAAAACCCCCACAAAATTCGAGAGAAGCTGACAAGAAGCATGGAAATCAACATTGCTTTCCTACAAAGAACCCAATGGCTCGTTGCTGCTCTTTTAAGCAGGGGTGAAATGCTCCCGGTTTGGACCGGGTCGCCCGATCTGGTAGCGATGGCGGCGGGTGGTTTGGAGAACTGGTAGCAAAAATCCCTGCCCCCACACCCTGTACCAACTGAGCCGTGCGATCATCAGGGTTTGTTTTTTTTACTTTTAAAAGCATTTTTTCTTCGGCCGAAAAATGCTTTTAAAAGTAAAAAAAAAACCTCTGATGATCGTGCAGCTCAGCTGGGATCGTCAGAACCCTTTATAAGCTTTTTTTCCTCTGGCGACCCCAGCTGAGTTGCCTGATCATCACAGGCTTTTAAAAGCGTTTTTTAACAACCACTTCGGCAGAAGAGATTGTAGAAAAAATGCTTTTAAAATTAAAAAATAAGTTGGGCATGTCCACCTAGTCACATTAGGCCCTCCGCACCAAGCCATGCCCACAGAGCCGGTAGTAACAAATTTTACATTTCACCCCTGCTTTTAAGCCTTATGGGAGTGGCCAATCATCTTCTGGCCTTACTCCCAAATTGTCCTTTTTGCTTCAAATGCTCTTGCCTTCTGGCAGCTCTTCGCATGCATGCACTAGGAACAGGCTCCTCCTGTTCCTCTGCCTCTCTGCGTCCGCCTCTGGAGGCTCCAGAGTCTGCATATCACTCCCAGATGGCCCTGGCCCCATCTCTGCCTCCGACGCAGAGCCCTCATCCAGACCTTCCCCTGACTCCAGGATTGGCCCATTGTCCTCCCCAGCCTCTCACTGCCCGACTCCCCTGCCAGGTTTGCAGGCTGCTGGCAGACCACAACACAAGTCAAGGAAATGATGGTGGCACGGGCAATAAATTTTGGGTACAATATATAATTGAAAAAATGGCAAAAATTATGGGGAAAATATAGGAAGATAACATTGGCAATACGATATAAAGACACGGGCAATACATTTTCATGTATTCCTTCTTTCCTGCCTGGCTTTTCTCTCCATTTTTGGATGCTTCTTGCTAAGTTCCTTCCTTCCTGCAATCAGTTGAACCTATGTGGGATGCCAGTGAGCAAATCTTCCAGGACTTGTTTTCCACACCAGCAGCTCATAACTGCCTGTGTGTGAACCTGGGAGTTAAGCCAGTTCTATGTTTCTCCTAGATGTCGCAGGGGTCCCATGCAGCAGTGAGAAGACATTCTGTGGGCTGCCAGCAGCCTGAGGAGCTGGCAACGGAGTCGGACAGCAATGAGGTTGAGGAAGAACATGGGCCAGTCCTGGAGGCTGGGGTAGGCCTGGATGAGGGCGCTGCGTCGGAGGCAGAGGTGGGGCCAGAGCCATCAGGGAGTGAGGTGCAGACTCCGGAGCCTCCAGACAGTAGTGAGGCAGAGGAAGGAGTCTGTTCCTAATGCACGCATCAGAAGGCAAGAGCAGCTCAAGCAAAGAGGACGACTCGGGAGTAGGGCCAAGAAATGATTGGCCCCTCCCATAAGGCTTAAAAGATCAACAACAGTGTTTCGGCTCTTTGCCGGAAAACAACGTTGATAGACTTGCTCCTTGTCTTGCTGCATTTGTATTGGTGTCTTCTGAACTTTTGCCAAGAAAGGCCTTTGGCAGTTTGCCTAATTGGACCAAGGTTGATGATAGGACTGAGGAATTGTGTTGGGAGGAATTTGCTTTAATTTAGTTGAACTACGCTGAGAATGAAGTTTGTTTGTTTTACACTGAGTTTCCTACTACCTACTTGGGCCTGGGTCACAACAATCCCCCGGTTGCTCAGCCATGTTATTTGGATTGGCCTTGCCTCAGTAGGATGCATGAAACCAGACAGTCCCACCATAAAGCATAGTTTGTGGCTTTGCATACTGTAGGAAACTAGATGGCTGGGTTTGAAGGAACAAAGGCTCTCTGTGTTGAGTGGAAACAGCAAGAGCAAGCAGGCAGAGAGAACACCAGCCAGGGGACCTTAGGACAGCCTTAGGATCTGCGAGGGATACTGACCCAGGGGCTTGCCTAAGGTTACCAGGCTGTGACAAAGGAGAACTGGTCCTTCTGATTGTCCTCATGTTCTCCATCAGGCAGGCAGAGCTTTTAAATCAAATGCGCTCCAGTGTTTTGAGCATCAGTTTCTGAGCAGCTTTTCTGTCAGCAATGCAGAGTCTGTGACCTTCATTAGTTGATTAATACCTCCCACCAGTTTGGTCTTGCTCCCTGAAATTGACAAGACTTCAGTCAGTTGCCTGCTAAAGGCTTCTGCCTCCTTAGGCTCTAGCACATTCCTGCAATTGAAAAAGCAGTCTTTTTGATCCTGGAAAAAGTAATTTCAGGTGTACTTAGGCCTACGTTTATTTGTTTGTCTGTCTGTCTGTCTTTCTGTCTCTCTTCCATCTCATCATTTATTTGCTGCCCATTTCCCAGTTTAGTAAAACACCTAGTGTGTCGTCGTCCCCCAACCCCCCCACCCCGCCCCCGCATCCCCCTTGTTCTCCTTTCCAGTTCTCTGTGTCCCCTTTCCCCATCCAGATCTCCAGAAACCAACCCCAGGCTTCCCAACTGGCTGGGTCTCTCCTTCAGGACAGTGTCCTTGATCTGCTTGCCTCTCCGCTCCTGTGGCCAACCTTCCCCCTTCTGTGGCATGCCCAGCAGCCCTGGGAAAGAGCCGCCAAGCGAAGGGACAAGCCAAACGGCAAAGGGACAGCTGCAGTACTCTAGGCCTCAGCACCCACTCGCTGGTCTGGGCACCCCACGGTCTTTCCAGCCTTCTCCCACTGCTGGACCGCACCAACCAGACCAGGGGGATTGCCCCGTGGGGTCGCACGCTCCCAGGCACTTCCAAGGAGGGAGGCGGGAGGCACGCGATGCAAAAGGCAGAGCTCAACCCGGTCCCACGCTGTGGGATGGGGCGGAGGTGGGGGCTCCTCTCCCTCCCGGCCTGTGGCTTGTCCTGTCCCGACTTCTAGTTCGGCCAGCTCGTCGCCATCAGGAAGGGAAAGAGCGCGCAGGAAAACTAATTACACAAAATCAATATTTAATCACAGCTCAGCATCCTGACCCTGCAGGGTGCGCCCTCCCCCAAAGCTGTCTCTGAGCCCCTTATTTATGGAGCTGAGACCGGGGTGGGGGATCAGGGCTGGAGGGTGGAGGCTGGAGAGGCCGGGCCCGGGACGGGCTGGACTCGACGGCAGGAAGAGAGCGGCTCCTCCCGCAGGCTCCGGGGCAGCTCGGGGACGCTCCGTGCGGTTTCCGCGCCCGCCAGGGCCGGAGGGGAGGCGGACGAGTCGGCGAGGAGCGAAGCTTTTCCACGCTGTGAGACCCGCCGCGCTCGGGGCTCCTTTAAGGAGGTGAGTCGGCCGTCGAGCCCCCGCAGGCGCTGAGCGACCAGGGGCAGCCCGGCGCTCGGCCCTCCCGCTCCCCACTTGCGGCTCCCCGCACCGGCGAGGAAGAGGCGGCGGCGGCGGCGGCAGCGGCTGCGGCGCCACCTTAAGAGGGAGCCCCGCCCCGCCGGGCCGCTCATTGGCGCAGCTCTAATGGCTGGACAGCATTGCTGAAATGCAAAACTTGTTGCTGCTTCCCCGGCGCGCGCAAGAGCGCAGCAGAGCCAGGAGCCCGCCAGCCCCGCCAGCCAGCGAGCCAGGGAAGCGGCGCCCCGGTCGCGCAGCCTATGAAGGGTGGCCAGGCCCGGTGGGGTCCCCCCTGCCGCCACTCCGGCGCCCGACGGCAACTGCTGCGCAAGATGTGAGCCGGCCGTGCGACGGCGGCGGCGGCCGATCTCTTCCCTGCCTGCCTGCCTGCCTGCCTGCCTGCCTGCCTGCCTGCCTGCTGGTGGCGCGGACTCTCTCGGCTGACCGTCCGTCCGTGATGCCTCGTTGAGGATCTGAAGTCATCCGGGACTGGAGCTACAGAGTCGCAGTCACCGGCGGGATGTTCGCGCTGGATCCGTTCGACCCACACGGCGGCGGCGGCTCAGGCAGGAGCGGGGTGCCGGGTGAGCGGGGCGGCGGCGGCTTTGGGCCGGGCGCGGGCTCCCAGTTCAAGCCGTCGCCATTTCACGGCGGAAGTAGCAGCGGCGGCGGAGAACCGGCGTCCGTCAATGCCCTGGCCGAGCCCTCTTCGACCCTACTGGCCATGAACCTGACCTTGTCCGGGGAAGGCTACGGCGGTTTCCACGGCCCCCGCGGCGGCCCTCCGGAGCTGGGCCAGGCCCAGCCGATCCACGGATTCTTCGGCAGCCCGCCGCCTGGCCCGGCCGCCCACCAGCAGAGCCAACCACCGGTCTCGCACTTCGGCGGCGGCTTCGGGACCGAACCCAGCGCTTCCTGCCTGCACGGCGGGCGCCTCCTCGGCTATTCGGGAGGCCAGCAGGCGTTCGCGGCGGACGGCGGCTACGAGCAGCATCTGGCGGACGGCCAGGCGGGCGGGGATGGCTTCGGACAGCAGAGGGCGGGACCCCTCCAGGACTTCCAGCCGCCACCGCCGCCGCCGCATCATCTTCATAATCCCGGCGTGCCGGCCCCATGCCTGCCGCTTGACCAGTCGCCGAACCGCGCTGCTTCCTTCCACGGCCTGCCGGGAGCCGCCTCCTCAGAACCGCACGGCCTGGACTCGCAGAGGCGGCTGCCGAGCCAAGGGGCGGCCGCGGTAGATGCCCTGGAATATAGTTACGCGAACAGCGAGAGCCATTTCGACTTGCCCGTTTTCTCGTCGTCAGAGGCCGAGGGGCAGCTGCCGCAGTACGGATCCGGACGACAGGCGGCTCCGCCGGGAGGCGGCAATTTCCCTGGGCACTCGGCGGCCTTGCCCCGAGTGCCGGGATCCCTGGGGAAGGTTCCCAGCCAACAGTCCCCTCACGGCGTCTTCTTCGATCGCTTCGGCGGCGCTCGCAAAATGTCTCTGGGGCTGGAGCCGGGCCTGAGCGCCGGAAGGCACCACCTGGTTCAGCAACAGCCGCCGCCCTCGGCTCTCCTGGCCAGACAGAATTCCTGCCCGCCGGCGTTGCCGCGGCCACAGCAGTGCCCAGAGGGTAGCGCCGCCAACGCCAATCTGCAAGACGGCGGGGCCCCGATTTCGCAGCACGGCCAGTTCGAGTATCCCATCCATCGGCTGGAGAACCGGGGCCTGCAGCACCACCCCCACCACTCCCAGCAGCAGCAACATCAGCAACATCCCTACGTCCCGGGAGAGCCGCTTTTCAACGTGCCTCACCAGCACCAGCAGCACCAGCACCAGCAGCCGCCCAACCAGCGGTTGCAGCACTTCGACGCGCCTACCTACGTGAACCTCCCCAAGAGGCCCCGTTTCGATTCGTGGAGCGGTGGCGGCGGCGCGGGCATGCACGGGGCGGCCGCCTTGGAGAGCCACCTGTCGCCCTCCGCGGCCTATCCTGGCCTGCCGGGGGACTTCACGCCGCCGGTGCCCGAGCATTTTCCGCCGCCGCCGGGCTCGGATCCCCAAGCGGCTCTGCAGCAGCGCCAGAACGCGGCGCTGATGATCAAGCAGATGGCGGCCACCCGCGGCCAAGCTCAGCGCCTCCGTCCGCCCGGCCTGCAGCAGGTCAGCCACCACCAACACCCACACGGTGCCGGCGGCCACGGCCATCACCAGTCCCCGCACCAACACCCGGGCGAGGCCGCCTTCGAGGCGCAGGAAGGTGCTTGGTTCCCTCCCCCTCATCCTCCCGCGGGCAGCGGAGATTTACTGTTCCGGCCGGGAATGGGCGGGTTGCAGGAGCCGCCGCCGCCGCCGGCCCTGCGGATGTCCTCCGGGGCCGAAGGACACGTCCCCTCGCCAGGCGGCCTGCAAGGTCAGTTTGGCTTGAGCCCGCCGTCGGAGCGGCGGCCGAGCCACCCAGACTTCGCGTCGCAGGCTCAGAGCTTTCCTTTTGGGGGGCCCAGCCGCCAGGCCACCCCGCACAGCGCTTCACCCGGATCCTTTGGGCCGCCGACGGACTTTCAGAGCTCTGCACCCCCTCCGTCGCAGCCCCGGCCCTCCCCGGCCAGCAGCAAACTGGGCGCGCTCTCGCTAGGCTCCTTCCCCAAAGGGGGTGTCGGGGCGCCGCCCGGGAGCGCGGGCCCCAAGGAGAGCAGCGGCCTCTTCGGACAGAGCTGCCTGGCAGCGCTCTCCACCGCCTGCCAGAACATGATCGCCAGCCTGGGTGCGCCCAACCTCAACGTCACCTTCGGCAAGAAGGGCGCCGCTGCGGCGGTAGGCGGTGGGGCCGGCGGGGAGGGCGCCAAGCGGAGCAAGCTGAGCCCCGCAGAGGCTGCCGAGACAAACGGCGCAGGGTCGCAGCCTTCCCTCCCGGCCGCGACGGTTCCTGCCGGCGAAAGCGGCCTCTCCCCCAACTACTCCCCTGGATCTGGCCCCGAGGCCAAAGCGGGAAGCGGACGAGGCAGGGGACGCAGGAAACGAGACAGCGGCCACGTCAGTCCGGCCGCCGGGGCGACCAGCGGGGCGGGCGGCTTCTTTGAGAAGTATGGCCCGACATCGGGCGTAGAGAGCGGCAGCCCCGGACAAGGCGGAGAGCGAAGCGGCGGCACCCCCCATCTTCACGAGCCCCCCAAGGCGTTGAGTTCTCCGCCTTCCACCTGGGCCAAGGGCGGCGGCGGCGGCGACCTCCTCCTCCCGCCTCCTCCAGAACAGGCCGATCTCCTTCCTTCCCTGGACCAGGCGGAATCCTGCTCCCCGCGCGGTGGCGGCGGCGGCGGAGACTTCCCCGGCGAGGCGGAAAACGAGGATGAGGTGTCTTCCAGTTCCGACAACCAGGGCGCCAAAGGGTGTCCCGCCGGGCGCAGCCCGCTTCAGCCGCCCGGCCGCCCAGTCGACCACCCGCTCCTGAATGGACAGAAGGCGTCGGCCCTGGCTCAGCTGGGCCTGCACGGCGGCGGCAGCGGCAGCAGCACGGCGACCTCCAGCCCTGAGAGCTACGGCGCCGGTCCCCCCGGCCCGGTGCAGGAGGAGATTCACCCGCTGGAGATCCTGCAAGCGCAGATCCAGCTGCAGCGGCAGCAGTTCAGCATCTCCGAGGACCAGCCGCTGGGCCTCAAAAGCGCAAAGAAGGGCCCCGAAGGCTCGGGCGGGGGCCAGAACGGCGACAGCGGCGAGCTGAGCAGCTGTTGCGAGGGCGCCGGAGCCAAGGGCGCGGTGAGCACCATCGACCTGGAATCTTTGATGGCCGAGCACTCCGCCACGTGGTACCTGCCTGGAGACAAAGCCCTCCTGGACGGGGAGCCCGACGAGAAGGTCCTGGTGCCTTGGGAGAAAGCGAAGGCGCCCACGGCCGGCAAGGAAGGTAGGGGCGTCCGCCGCCACCGCGCTCTGCTCGGGCCGGAGCCGCCTGGCCAAGCGTTACTCCAGGACCCTGCTTTCCCCCGGGCTCTCCCCTCCGCTTAAGCGGCGCTGCTGCTGGGGCACTTTTGCCTCGGAGCTGTGTCTCCAGTAGGAAGCAGAGCAGCCGCGTGGGAGCCGCAGGTAGCCACACACACACACACACACACACACCGCCTTTATGTAGGGAATCAGGCTGGAGCCCCCACCCGAATCCCGGGTTAGAGGAGGAAAAAGTGGCGAGCGCGTGAACGTTCAGGACAGAACCCCCTGCGCAGGAGCTGCGCTTCCGTAGAAGCGCTGGTCCGAAGGTGTCTGGAGGCCGCGTCCCGCTCCCGGGAGGTGTGGGAGGAGGGGAGAGACCGTCTTGGGAGGCAGAAGGACTTTTTGCCCCCTAATTTCATCTTTCCAGAGTTTCGCTCAACACAATGACTTTTGCGGAGGTTGGGTGGGGGAGGGCTTTGAAGGCGGGTAGGATATTTTAGAGAGCCTTAAAAACATCTAGGTCTTTTTTGTTGGTCCGCCAGTGGACCAACGAATGGAGTCGGCGAGTGGAGTCGGCGCGTGGCTGCAGCCTCTGAGACAGCCTGCATTCCGCTGGTTTGATTTGCTTTGGCCCCTCGACTTCCAACTCTGCCGGATGGGTGAGCCTTGCTGGGTGCAAGGAACTTCCCTGCCCAGGAGGGAGCCCACTCCATCACCAAGGCTTCCTTTGGGCAAGAACATGGGGGACGCCTTCCCCACCAGCTTTCCTTGTCTTTTCTTTCATTGACACCAGATCTGACTGGATCAATAGCTTGTTAGCACACAAATCACTCCCATCTTGCCAGGCTGGCCCAGTCACGCTTTTCCTTTGTGTAAGCAGGAAAGTTTCCCCTTTGGAATCTGAGATTGAAATAGAATAGAATAGAATAGAATAGAATAGAATAGAATAGAATAGAATAGAATAGAATAGAATAGAATAGAATAGAATAGAATTTTTTATTGGCCAAGTGTGATTGGACACACAAGGAATTTGTCTTGGTGCATATGCTCTCTGTGTACATAAAAGAAAAGATACTTTCATCAAGAATGCTAAGGTACAACACTTAATGATAGTCATAGTCATATAATACTTAATGATCTGATGCAGGAGACCCAGGACAGGCGCCCATCGGCTGGTGCCTTTCCTGCTTGCTCTATTGTGCCTGTTCTTCGCACTGGGATGTGAATGCAGGAACTTCCCGGACTAGGAGAAAGGGAAGATTGGAGAGGCAAGAGTTCAAAGTTGCATTTCAGCATCCTGGAGCTTTTCAAATGGGACAAAAGTGATGCAGCCTTAATGCTGGTACTTTGTCCAAGGTCACCAAAAAGGGTGAAGACTGGGAAAGGAAAAAGGAAACCTTTGCATTTTTTTTTGGTTTGAATTATTCTGCTCAACTATATATTATACTATCCTTTTAGGTCACTTTGAAATTGAAACTGGCTTGTTTCTGATTTTGAACAACGTGTGGGATGCAAGCGGTATGATCCGATGCAAGCCTGTCCGTGTAATCATCTTTCCTGTGGAGAATTTTGTGGGGCGATTCCCATGTTGTTGGGGAGATCCCTGGCTCTCTTTTATTTCCTCCATAAGTGACAAGATAACCCAGGGAGAGATCTGTTTCGTGCGGTTCGATGCACACACTGCGCTGTGTGGTAAAGCAGTAATGCTATGTGCGTGACTTTTGGAAATGGTTTTCTTTTGAGGTTGGAAACAAGCCGCTGAGGGGGCTGTTGGGTTTCCCTGTCAGGTTTCCCTTGAGCTGTGTTCCAGCAGCTTGACTCTGAAATCAGGGCTGGCTGAAAGACCTTGTGTTTCCTCAGTGATTGCAGAGAAAGAATTGCAGGTGGGCACCCTCCTCCCCCTTTCGCAGGTAGGCAAGAGTATTATCTGTCCTTTGAGAGGGACAGAGAGTCCCTAGGGCGCTGCTCTGTAGCAACCTACTGCAACCTGCAGCAGCAGCAAATGCCTTTGGTGGCTGTAAGGCAAAACGTGGAAGGCTGTGGTCTAGCTCCTGTTCTCCTTCCTGGGGCTATTCCAGGATGCTGGTTTGGGTTGCCTGTCATAGAACTCATAAATCTGTCAGTGGAAGAAGCTGCCACATGGGATGGTGTGAACATCAATGTTCATGCAAGAACCACTTCAACATGAAATGTTAATCTGGCCACACGGGGACAGGGTTTTCTGTCTCTATTGGCTCTTCCCCGCATTCTGAATCTTTGGTGGTTTGTTTCTTAAGCTGGCCGAGGGGTTGTGAGGAGGAAGTCTTAAAGGGTTGGTTCTGAAATACCTCTGGTTGAAATTTAAAGGCTGGGAAAGGCATGGAAATTGATGCTTTCTGGCATCCAAAATGGACTGGAAACCTGTTAAAGACGATGTGTGTTTGTTGCTGTAGCAGCAACCCTTGACCCTCTGGCCCAGGAGACTCTTTGCTGGCCTGCTATGCACCCTGGCCTGAAGACGGGAAATCACCACATGGGATGCATAAGGCAAAGTACCCAGAACCAAGGGTAGGAAAGTTGCTTAAGGATAGGACAAAGGCTTTTAAGGCAAATGACTTTACCAGGTGAGCAAAGCACCAGTGCCCAGGCTATGTCCTTCACAGACATTTGCAGGAAAATCTCTTCCAATCTTCAGTCATATTTCTGGATACCTCTGAGGCTGAAGTTTGCGTATCAGTTGCCATTGAAGGCTGGGGCTGGCTAGACCAAATGCTGCTTAAGCTGTTTGTTATCCCTTTCTATTCATCCCCACAAAAGCAAACCAGTTCTAACATTTGCAGGGAATCCCATGTGGTGTCCTTTGCACATGGAATGGAGACAGGTGGAACTGCTGAGCCACCATAGCTTTGTGTGCTGACCTACGGCCCTTGTGGAATGTTATGCTGAGCTGATTCATACCCTCCTGTACTGCCGTAAGTCTTTGCAGTTGGTAGTTTACTTTTTATTTTCTTAAATGGTACCTGTACTTTATATTCTCATGCGTTTTTTTAAATTAATCCTGTTGGTTGTGGTCAATGTTTCAGTTTGGAACTGTGTATTTTGGAATAAAAAAATTAGGTATTATTTCATATTTTAAAATTTGCTCATAGAATGAAATATATTTTCCTTTGCTTTAACTTCTGCTGGAATTTCTTACTTTTTTTCCCTGTGCTTTGTATAGTGGTTTCTTAGCCAGAAAGGCAGGAACATGGTGCATACATTCCATAAGTTTATTTATTTATTTCATAAGCGGTAAAAGAAAATAATTGCACAATGCTAACGGAGGGACTCAAGCGTTGCCAAGGCAGCTTTTACGTAAACAAACGAAACATTCCATAAGTTTATTTATTTATTTACCTAAGCGGTAAAAGAAAATAATTGCACAATGCTAACGGAGGGACTCAAGCGTTGCTGAGGCGGCTTTTACGTAAACAAACGAAACCTGTCCGTCAACCATCCTGGAACACAGTCTTGCTTTTCTTGAACATCTTTAGATAGTTGTGCCTGAAGACTCTCCATGTTACAGATACAAGTAGTGAGCGACGCAGCCTCATTGCTGAGGAATTTGCAGTTGTACACATGACAAACAGTTTCACAAACAGAGTGTTGTCTTGTCAACTCCACCTGGATGACTGAGAATCTTCATCGACAGTTCTTGCTGCAGTTTCCTCGTGTTGTGGGGTTCATTGAGTATCTCTCCGATGGTGGGTAGCCTCCCTCACCCCTGGGCCCAGGTCTAGGCAGAAGCACAGCATGGGTCATTTGCCCTGCATTTGTTGGGTTGGGAATAGGGAACTATTCTTTCCTACTCTAACCAGAGACGGAAAAAAACTGTGTGTCATCTCTATTTGGACATTGAGGGTGTTTTGCTCTAGGTCTACGCAGCCTGAATTTGGGTTTAAGATAGGAAAACCCGAGTCTCGGAAGGTTTGTTTGAACAGCAGAGCGGAAGGAAACAGGATTGCTTTTCATGTTTTTAAAATTAAGCATTAATTTGGGCATAAGAATTGGAAAGGAATGTCGAAAATCCCCCTGAGCAGCAAAGTGCTAGTCAACATCTTATCACCTAGACTATGGTTTGGGGTTAAAAAAACGAAAGGGCATCCTGCCCTGTCTTGTTAATGGCAGTTCCCTGAGAAGCAGCCTTGGGGAATATCCCACAGAGACATGGCAGAAAGAACAGGCTGCCCCCCCCCCTCTCTCCCAATGGCATCCAGGCTCATTTTTGCTGAAATATACCCGTCATTCTCCAGCAGATTTATATACTTCTAAGATTACGTAGTGGAGATATTCCTGATTGCTTTAAATCTTAAATTAGCAGACTTTGCTAGTTGGAGGGACTATCTATTAATTTTGGCGAGCTGAACTTTATCCTTTATAGGGAATAAGTGAGATGATTGTACTGCATAAAAAGAAAAGAGGGGAAATCCATCTGTTAATCTTTGGCTCTTCTGATAAAAGAGTTGTTGCCATTTTCATTGTGTGGAGCTGAGCCTCCTACAAGAGGTGAAGGATACAGACAGTAGAATCACTAGCCAGGTTTCTCTTTGAATGGCAAAGCATTGCCGGGTTCATTAATGCTCAGCATTTGAAGAGGGAAAAATACACTTCTTTCAAAAATGACAAAATGGTTTCTTTGTGAGATGCACTTAATTTTAATTTGGTAAAGGATGTGCGTCAAATATCTGAAAGAGGAGTCTCTGTCCACAAACTTTCTGGATATAAACACCCAGGACAATTTCTTAGATTTGGTTTTATAATGAAGTATTACTTATTTGAAGACTTTACCATATAATGTATAGATTAATAATAGAATTCAGTATTAGTCTGACTAATCGGTGCTAAAATATTAGAATACTACCTACCAAATGCAGATATTTTTCTTACATTTTCAGAAGTGAAAAAATGATGTGAATTGAAAAAAATGCTATTATTATATCGAGTTGAAATAGTGTTGCTAATATCAAGACAGCTTAATATTTTTATTGTTTACTGAAGACAACATTATACGCAGGTTATTTGTTGGGAAGTCCCAGCATGTCTCTTACATGCATAAATGCAGAGAGAATTGGTGTGTCTTAAAATAATAATTTTTGACCAAGAATTTCTGTGACCTAAGCATTCTTCCTTGGAATTTGCTTGCAAGGACTTAGGTTCTGCTCATTCAGTTGAGGCTACACTAGGACCAATATTTAGTAATCGCTATGAATTAATAGTTCATTTACTGTTTTGTGGTTGTTTTGTACAAATGATTTTGTTATGGCTTAAGATATGTTTAATTTTACATCTCTGGAGTCCTTTTATCTAGAAATCTTTCTAAAGCGTAATAGCCCCATTTGTTTCATTCTGTTGCTTTTTTGTTTTTTTAAAAAGATATTAAGTACAGAAAACAATGATAATGCTGGAGCTCCATCAGAAGAAAGGCACAGAACGACCCAAAATACAATAGGTTCCTTGAGCCCTGGGATGTCCCTCAGCTGAATTTTTGCACCATCAAGTCTAAACATAGCATCAGAATTTGGATTCATGAAATGTTTCCTTTGTTCTTGGTAGGGCCTGGAAATAACTGTTCACCCCTAACAATTTCATGATGGAATCTTTCCCGCCACCCAATAATTGAATGCAAAGCATTCCTAACACCTGAACAGGGGGGTGTTGGAAGCCTCAGCCCTCAATGCTGGCCTAAACCCTTCTCTTGCAGTCCCTTCCCAATCCCTTTTATGTCCTGCCAAAGAAAAAATGCACTGACACCAAGGCAAAAGCCGAGACTGCTGAAAGGAAGAGCGAGTAGGATTTGTTTTCGCCTTTGTTTTTCATGGGAATGGACATGGAATGATCCTTCAGGCCCCACTGAACATCTCTGGCAAAGCAGATTTAATAGCTGAAGATAGTTTGACTCGATTCATGACTTGGAAGTTCTGAGAAAAGTAGTTTTTAGCCTTCATTTTGGAATTCTGTATTTCATCAGGGCAAATCTTGCTGACAGTTGATGCGTCTCTTTTTCTTCCATAGTCTGTGCTCCCTGGTAAGAATATAATGAAAAGGTCTGGCCAGGCAGTGTTGAATGTAGCCATGTCTCAGAATCGCAGACAGAGCAGAGGGACGCCTTCAGGCGGGTGGGTGGGGGGGAACCTTCATCTCCTTGCTGCTCTACTGCTAGACAAGAAGCTGGAGGTTTGTATCAGACCATGGTTTGCAGTGAATGATCTCTAAATCTGACAATGGCAGATTTAACTTTTGTGATGGAGCTTTCTGCTTTTCCTAGTGGACAAATTGTCTTCTCTTTTCTTGACCAGGATGGAATTGGAAATTGTGCTGATTTTCTCTCTTTTCCCGCCCCTCAAAAATCTGCGTTGCCCCTGATCTGAACCCACATAGGAAGCAAAGAGACACATCAGCTATTTGTTTTGAGCCACAAATGATGGCTTGTTCAATGCTTTCTGAATAGTTGCAAAGTGGAGTTTGAGCTCCCAATTGGTCTTCTTCGGTAAGGAGAAAATCCATTTTTTTTGGACCCTGTTCTCTGGCTTCTTTAGCCTAATCCTCCACGACTTCCTGGTGCTGAACACCCGATATGAAGAGTAAGGTGGGTCACTGGCAGAGAATTGTCCCATTGGTTGCTCCTTAGTGGGGTTTTTTTTTTTTTTTTGTTTACATTTATACCCCGCCCTTCTCCGAAGACTCAGGGCGGCTTACAATGTATAAGGCAATAGTCTCATTCTATTTGTATATTTTTTACAAAGTCAACTTATTGCCCCCCCAACAATCTGGGTCCTCATTTTACCTACCTTATAAAGGGTGGAAGGCTGAGTCAACCTTGGGCCGGGCTCGAACCTGCAGTAATTGCAGGCTTTGTGTTCTAATAACAGGCTTCTCTATTGCCTGAGCTATCCCGGCCCCGTTGCTGTGTGCTTTGAAACAGGGGAGAAATGTGGCTCTTCTCATCCAACCAAATATGCATTTCAAAGACAGCCTGGCCTAAACCTTTTGCAAGCACACCCAAAAATGTGACTTGGTGGATGACTCGCATGATTTTACAAGCTCCCTGTACGGCTCTTGGGGTGACTTTTCAAGGCTCAGAAACGAGACCGTTCAATATTCTGCACCAAGACCCTTCTGGTGACTACCATTTGGGGCACTTGTCCACCGGTTTTCCATGCTTGAATTTCATAGTAGCCTGAAATTCTGAGGCTCATAAAATCCAGGGGATGTCATGGATGCTTCTGAGCTGAGAAGGTCAAAGTCAAAAGATGGACACCTGGGACCGGGGTGAAATCCAGCAGGCTCTGACAGGTTCTGGAGAACCGGGAGCGGAAATTTTGAATAGTTCGGAGAACAGGCAAATGTCACCTCTGGCTGGCCCCGGAGTGGGGAGGGAATGGAGATTTTGCAATATCCATATCCAATATCTCCTGCCACAGCCACCAAACCACACCCACAGAACCAGTAGTGAAAAAATTTGGATTTCACCACTGCCTGGGACTGCAATTCATGTTCAGGTGTGTTTAGTGCTTGTGTCAGTTTCCTGGAGCTGCAACTCTTGAATCCCATTATTTGGGATCTGTTTCAGGAAGCATCGTGATTATATGTGAAGGACTGCAGTATTTCTTGCGAGGCTTTGGAAACGCCCTTAAAGCCAAACCCCACATAGCAGTTTGGGTTGAAGGTGGTATTTGTTACCCTTTGTTTTGTAAGCCTACTTCATTTGCTCACACAGCGGTTTGATGAATAATTTCTGGAAGCAAAGCAAAAAAAAAAAGTTTTGGTTTACGAGTTGTCAGAGTTCCACGAGGCTGCACAATGCAGGGAGACCCAACCTTCTTCACCCTGTTGTCTCTGTCTTCCTGGAGTTCCTGGCCAGAGTGGGGAGGTGGGGCAGAATGGGAGAAGAAGGTGTTTGTCAGTTGACACAAGGATGGCAGCTCTTCCACTCACCAATTCCAGAGTGGATTTTTCTGTGAGGCAGGACTCAGGAAGACTACCTTTCTCCGTTCTTCCCTTGCCTGCTCCTGGAGCCACACTCTGCCACGTTGGTCTCGGGCCGGAGAGACCAACTGCTGTTTTAGAAAATGCTGTGCTCCCAGTTATTCTGGTGTTCTATTGCTGAACAAGGTTTTATTTTTGTGGTGTGTGCATTTTTATATTTCTCTACGGTTTATTTTCCGGAGAGGTAGAATGTACATCAGTTAAGATGTGATTCCCATTGTTTAAGAAGTTTCCTTCCCACCCATGCTTTCACTAGTCCTTTCATTCAGTCCAACAATTTGGGCTGAGGCATTATGATTCCCAAACAGGATCCAGTCAGCAGATGGAATTACCGCTTTGAATCAGAGGGGCAGAAGCTGCCTGGGCAAGGGACCAAAAAGTGCCTCCACTCAGTCATTTCATTCATTTCATTTATTTGATTTTTATACCGCCCTTCTCCCAAAGGACTCAGGGCGGTGTACAGGCAGATAAAAACAGAAAAGACAATAATCTATAAAATGCAAAATTAAAAAACTTATTATACTTTGCCTAAAATTTTAAAATATATAGAAATTAAAACCCCGTTTAAAATTAATAATAAAACTATACAATCCATAAAATTTAAGCCAGCCCCGCGCGAATAAAAAGATGCGTCTTCAGTTCGCGGCGAAAGGTCCGAAGGTCAGGTATTTGGCGTAAACCCGGGGGAAGTTCGTTCCAGAGTGTGGGAGCCCCCACAGAGAAGGACCTTCCCCTGGGGGCCGCCAGCCGACATTGCTTGGCGGACGGCACCCTGAGAAGTCCCTCTCTGTGAGAGCGTACGGGTCGGTGGGAGGCATATGGTAACAGTAGGCGGTCCCGTAAGTACCCAGGCCCTAAGCCTGGGTACGCCCGTAAGTCAGATTTGGCGTGGGGTATGGTTGGATCTGGTTCTGCTGTCCTTCAGCCTCTCCTCAGGGACAATGAAGCCTCCCCCTCTTGGCTCTCCAGCCATCCCAGCCAAGGGCTGTTGCGCTTTCCCCCTCTCTGCTCCACCTTGGGATAGGATGGGATGGGATGGGATGGGATGGGATGGAATGGAATGGAATGGAATAGAATAGAATAGAATAGAATAGAATAGAATAGGAATAAAACAATAATAAGAATAGAATAGAATAGAATAGAATAGAATAGAATAGAATAGAATAGAATAGAATAGAATAGAATTTTTTATTGGCCAAGTGTAATTGGACACACAAGGAATTTGACTTTGGTGCATACGCTCTCAGTGTACATAAAAGAAAAGATACTTTCATCAAGGTACAACACTTACAACACTTAATGATAGTCATAGGGTATAAATTTAACATTTAATGATACAACACTTAATAATAGTTACAGGGTACAAATAAGCAATCAGGAACCAATCAATATCAATATAAATCGTAAGGATACAAGCAGCACAGTTACAGTCATCCAGTCATAAGAGGGAGGATATGGGTGGTGGGAACGATGAGAAAATTAATAGTAGTGCAGACTTAGTAAATAGTTTGACAGTGTTGAGGGAATTATTTTTTTAGCAGAGTGATGGCAGTTCAGGAAAAAACTGTTCTTTTGTCTAGTTGTTCTGGTGTGCAGTGCTCTGTAGCGTCGTTTTGAGGGTAGGAGTTGAAACAGTTTATGTCCAGGATGTGAGATGTCTGTAAGTATTTTCACAGCCCTCTTTTTAACTCGTGCAGTGTACAGATCCTCCATGGAAGGCAGGTTGGTAGCCATTGTTTTTGCTATCAAAGGTATAATTGCTGCAACACACAGAGTCCCAAAAGGTTGCGGAGGGACATTATTTGTTTATTCAAAGTAGCCTCGTGCTTGCATATGCTGGCAGCGCCAAAAGAAACAGTTGTTCATTATGAGTTTGGACCTTCCATTGAAGAGGTATTTGTAAGCTTCCCAGAGTGACAAAATGGGAGGGGGGGCACATTACCTTTTAAAATAAATACGTATACGAATCTACCAAAGTAAAGTGAAAGCAGCAGAAGCCCAGAAGAAATAGCAGTGCGAAACAAACACGGCAGATGCGGGTCAACGCAGACAAATGTGAAGTGAGGCAGAGCTGGCACTGAGGGTAGTTGGCAAAAGGGCAGTTCTGGAAACCTCCTCACCTTGCTTGCTGCTCACCCCAGATGCCTGGGGAGGGGGCTTTCCACAAGCGACCTTCTTCCTAGAGCAGCCTCAGATTGCAGGGCCATAAGAGGGAGGGGAGGAAGGCAGGAGGCCGGGCTGGAGCATTGAGCTGGAGGCTTTGCAACCTTGGTGCCACTTGATGCACAAGAAGCCTAAATCTCCCAATGCAGGGGCATGAAGATTCATCTGGCTTGATGAATGCATTTGACAATTGTACTACTGGCACCTCTCCTGGGTGGGTTTGGGAAGGATGTGGGGCTTGCGATCAGTTCAATGGGGACTCCTCTGCTTTCTCCACTGGCCCCCTCCGCCCAGGATCTTCTCTGCTTTGAATGGTTCTTCCTGTGGGGGAGGAGGCATCTTGGACCATTTGCCAGTGATGTAAGTGCCACTGGTGGCCATTTCAGAGGCAGGCAACGCCACATGCATGCCTGGCCTTAGATTAGGAGTGTAAAGATACGGGGTCCTTCAAAAAAAGGCTCCCTCACTGAGCTAATAACGCCCTTTGGAATGTGTGAATTCAGACTTCCTAAATAGGCAATCTATGTGTTTTGTTTCTGCACAGAAAAACACTTCATCTAAAGTTGTTACAGAATCTTTTCTCTTTTCGTATTTTTCCTCTAGGCTGAGTTGAGATATGCTGAAGATTTTATAAAAACGAACAGCCACTTCATTTGACAGAGGGAATCTGTTTAATATCACCTTTTTACAACCCACATTTTGACATTCCCATTAAACATGTATAAATGGCTCAAGATATTTAGGATATTAAATTGACTGGGCATTTTGTATTGTCCATATATATGTTAGACATATTGCAACGTATGAGCGCATGGCTTCCCCACGGAGGTAAGAAGGATCTGCTGGGCTGAACTGTGTCCAGCGTAACTCCAGCGTGAGATGCTGGAGGCTGTAGCAGTTGAGAGCGCTGGATAGGTTCCTTCTTCCATCTGGATTTTTGCTCTCCCAGTTCTGCATTTTTCCCTCCTTTCCTTCATCCATGAAAATCTTGCAAACTTTTAGACTCCCATTTTTACTGGCTAAGAGAGGTTAGGGAGAACTGGTTATCCTACCCAGCTCTTCCTTAACTTAGTAAGTGCTAAGTTGTTACCCGGGTATACATACATCTGTTTGAATTGTAGGTGGTTGCACTTAGTTTGTTGTGCTTTTAATTATTTGTTTATTGGATTGGCTATTATGTTGTAAATTAATTGTATTGTTAATTTTATTTTATAAATTAAATTTATAATTCCCACCCACCCCCCTTGAAGAGTCTTGGTACAGATGCATCCTCATCATCTTAAAATTGGGAATTTGGGATTGATGTAGTTTAATTTTTATAAAGTGGTCAGGAGTTGGCAGCTGAACAGAGAATAGAATAGAATAGATTTTTTTTTTATTGGCCAAGTGTGATTGGACACACAAGGAATTTGTCTTGGTGCATATGCTCTCAGCATACAGAATAGAATGGAATGGAATGGAATGGAATGGAATAGAATAGAATAGAATAGAATAGAATAGAATAGAATAGAATAGAATAGAATAGAATAGAATAGAATAGAATAGAATTTTTTATTAGCCAAGTGTGATTGGACACAGAAGGAATCTGTGCATATGCTCTCAGTGTACATAAAAGAAAAGATACTTTCATTAAGGTACAACACTTATATCACTTAATGATAGTCATAGGGTACAAATCTGAAGAGGATGAAGCTTCCTCAGGTGATGGGCAGCAAGGCCTGAACAGGCACTTTTTCAGGGCTGACTGGGGCAGTTTCCCAATGGTGCCGAGTCATCAGCTAACCTAGAGGGAGGAGAAAGCTAGCAAAGGACACAGCTCCCATCGACGGGGGCAGTGAGACTAACTGAAGGGGTTTTGTATCCCAAGCCAGCCTTCTGCGTGGTCTACTATGTATAGGTCACTGTTATTAATTCACACCTCAACGTTTAAAACACTGTTGAAATGTTGTTTTCCGATGGGTAGGCAGAGGCCTCTAGGCCTGGACCTTGGACAGGCAGAAGAGGGCAGCGCCCCGGCAACTGGAGAAACTCTTCTCCATAAAAAGACCCCGCCTGGCAGGAGTTCTCCGCAGCTGTAACTGCTTTGCGCAGAGGCTCAGCAGGGCCAGGAAGAAGAAGAGGGCTGCCCAGACAGGAATGCAGAAGCTGGGTTGTCACAATCCTTGGGGGGAAGCAAAGGAGAGGCTCTAAAGTGGAAACTGTCTTGTTTGGTCCCTGACGCCTTGGCAACTGGGCTGTTTTCTGGAACTGGCAATGCTGGTTTCGAAATCAAATGCCCCAAATGATGACCTGCCCCCTCAGCCGCTAATGACATTTCTGTAAACCACACACACACACACACACACACACACACACACACACACACACACCAGTGCTTTGTGCACACGGAAGGGTTATAAAGAAGTCAAGAGGGAGGTTTCACCATCCGCAGCCTATTTAATCTGTGAATAATTGCTTTAATTATTCCTGATCAATATCTCCATTCCATAGCTAAATTTATTTCCTGAATGGCAGACACCTTAAAACCGGCCACATTGGGCTCTCCTGCTTGCTGAACAGAGTTTAGGTGAAAACCAAGAAGAAATACAAACAGGACAGAGATAGGACCCACTGCTGTGTCTACCCCCCACCCCAGTCCTTCTCTTTTCTCTGCCCTTCCCCTTTTTCCAGGCAGCTTTGGGCTTTTCTTGTTCCTGCCCCCAGGTGAGGCTCATGCCCGCCTTCCCCCTTTCCTTCTTGGGCAGGGCTGGTCCAGTAAGGAGGCCACAGGCTTTCTGGGGAAAAGTGAGGGGTAGCAGGTGGTGGTGGGAGCAACACTGCCCTTCTTTTTCCGGTAAGCCAGTGAGTCCACTTCCCGAGAGAAGCTGTGGTGTTTTTGGCAGGTGCTCACTTCTCAGCCCAGGTAGTCAATCTTATGAGGTGACCGGCCTGTTTGGAAAATGCTCCTCAGTGCAGGGATCTTTGGAGGGAGGTGCTCGGACTCCTCTTGCGCCTTTGTGCTTGCCATGGCGATGGTAGAGCTGGCATGGCTTCGGCAGGGCACGTTGGATTCAAAATGGGGTAAGTTTTGAAAAGGTGCAGGTGCCAAGCGGCAGCAAGTGACGGGTCTCAGGCCCTTGCTGAGCATCCAGCCTGAACGGCCTTCTTGCCCTTCCTTGGTGGAGGGCATCACGGGAAGAGGGGCCCTTGCCCAAAGACAGGGCTCCTCTCAGGTGGACTGATGCCAGTTCGGGCAAACCGGTAGTTCTGACGATCGGCTGGCTCTGCCCACCCACTCCTGTCCTATCCTGTCCTACATTTCCTTCTTTCTGGCTCAGCTGATTCACGCAGCACAGCTGATTTTCGCATCTCCGCTGTTCTACTTACCGGGGCTGCCTTAGAAGGTAAGCAGCTGAGCGTCAAATGGCTGTATTTTGAACGCTGCACTCAAGCGAAGCATGCACTCGCAAAGCCGGTTGTTAAACCGATGGCAGCCCACCACTGGCTCCTCTGCCAGGTGGGCAGAGCAGCGGGTCAGCGTGGGTGTGCCTGCTGTTTCTTGGAAGCATTGCTAAAGCCAGGCAGAAAGCATGAAAAAGTCAAGCGTCCATCGTAGTGGCAGTTGTAGGGAGTGGTTGGAGCATCTTTACCTTTTCCAATTTGGCTGCAAGAAGTGCTGTGACTACAGCTCCATGGCCGCTTGAGGTGCTGCAGGGACAGGCTCCCTGCCCAATGGCTGGCAAGCATACCCACTGCTTTGAAAAACTGAACGTCCCCAGCAAAGCACGTTTGCCTGTGTCCTTGTTTCTCTCCTCCTGGGCTGCTCCCTGGGGGTTGCAGGCCACTTGCAAACCTTCCAGACCCCTCCCCAATTCAAATAGGATCCCAGATTTTGGGATGCTTTTCCCCTTTGCAGGGTTATGGCTGACTTGATCAGGGCTTGCTTTTCTTTCATGGTGCTACCGCTGCTTGGTGCGACAGCTGAGAGAGTGCCTGGCTGTGCTGACAGCAATCTGTTGGGTCCGATTCAGAACCGCCAGGTCCGGATTTGGACCCAATATGTTCCTGGGGATGGATTCCTTGTGGCAGCCCACTTGGTCTGTGTTCTCAGCTGTTTTGGCTGGGACAGTGGAGGGATACAAATGGTCAGAGCTGTCTTTTAAAGCCCACCCTGACTTGAGGGGCCCATGTATTTAGGACCCTTTGCCCTTCCTCTCCTCTGCTTTCTCTGAGCTGCACCAGCTCTGGCCAAAAAGGGACTTTGCTGCTGCCCATTTTAGGGCTCTGAGTAGCTGGTTCTGCCCAGGGTCGCTGTCTCCTGTAGCTGAAGGAAGAGACAGGATCTGCTTTCAGAGGAAGGGGTCCTTCTGCAGGCCTCCATGGCCACAGTCATGCTGCCCGTCCTCCTTCCCGGCCCAGAGTCCTGGGAAAGAGAGGGAGCCTCCGTCAAAAGCAAGGGCAGCAGACCACTGGAACCCCTCATCCACATCATGGCGGTAGCTGTGGTCTCTTTGATTTGAGATCAGCCAGAGGTTTATTCATTACTACCCATGTTTCCCCGAAAATAAGACTGGATCTTATATTGTCGTATTTTTTGGAGTGTAAGATGCACCAGAGTATAAGACGCACCTTAATTTTTGGGGAGGAAAATAAGAAAAAAGCTGATTGGCAGGTGGATCGGCCTCCCGGAATAACCCCAATCAGCTGTTCTCAGAGGTGAATTTTAACAACAGGTTCCTTGGTTGTGAGCTCTGTGCCTTGCTTTTTTTTTTTTGCTTTTTTTTCTGCCTCTGAAACTTCTGAAATTCTGTTTCAGAAAAAACTTTTCTGCGTCTGAAAGCCTCTAAAACAGAGCTTCAGGAAAAAAAGCCTCTGTTTGGGGGCTTCTTTTCTGAAGTTCTGTTTGGGGGCTTCTTTTCTGAAGCTTTGTTTCTGATGCTTTTTTCAGCCTCTAAAACTTCCCTTTGAGAAGTTGGGTGGGGTTACATTCGGAGTATAAGACACTCCCAGATTTTCACCCTCTTTTTTTGGGGAAAAAAGGTGCATCTTATACTCAGAAAAACATGGTAATTTTTGCTCCAAAAGACGCATTAGGGCTTATTTTTGGATTAGGTCTTATTTTGGGGGGAAATGTGGTACCAAAGTCGTCCGTCTGGCTGAGGATCTTAACTGGGGCTTATTTTTGGGGTAGGACTTAAGTGACAAGCCTCCTGAAAAATCATGCTAGGTCTTATTTTCTGATTGGGTCTTATTTTTGGGGAAATAGGGTATTTGAAGCCCCTCCTTGGATTGTATGTGTTTAAAATAGAGTCAAAGTGGAATTCATTGGGACTTGTCTGCAAGCCGCAATCCTTTTTAATTTCTGGTGTGGAACAGGAGCATAGATGGGTGATCTGAATGAACAGAGAACTGCTGATCAGATTAATCCTGGAGCTTCTTCCCTGTCTGGAGGCCAAATGAGCCAGTTTGTATCAGAGGTTTGGCTGAGCAAGTGAGTCTTACCCTTCTAGGCCTCCGTTTACTTATGATCTCTGTCAGAAACCATGCACCAGTTTGGATTAACCTTCCTTCAACCTGTGTTGGTTTTAAATCAAATCCCTTGGGGGGAAAAAAAAGCCAACACTGCCCTCTTTGCTTTCTTCTTATGCTGCCAGTCATCTAGTCAACTTCACAAGCCAGTTTATGGAATAAAGGGATCTAGTCAGTTTCACAATGCCTTGGCTTAATTTTCCTTGCTTGTTTCAGCAGCTTGAGTCAGTCTGTCTGGGTTAGGGCTCCAGCGTGAACTTGGCCCAGCACTTCCATTCCGCCTATTCTTGTCTCACCAAGATGTTTTAAGGGGGCTGCCTGGGCTCTTCGAATGGAGAAGCCAGCTGTCAGTGGCCTTCCCAATCCAGATTCAGGAAACCAGATGCTCTCTTTTCCTTCTCTGGGGAGGTCAGCAAGGCTGTGACCCTGGCTCACCCCTTCTTTCACCTAGGCATGCCAGGGATCTCCACATTTTTGGGGTGAGCAGTGTGGTTTTGCTGCCCTGGGTGCAAATGCAACCAGAAATTAATTCTTAGCGGTGCGACCGCAACCAGCTTTGCACTTTGGAGCAGGCTGCCTTATTGGCTCCTATCTCTTTTCC
This sequence comes from Ahaetulla prasina, assembly GCF_028640845.1. Classification (NCBI taxonomy): domain Eukaryota; kingdom Metazoa; phylum Chordata; class Lepidosauria; order Squamata; family Colubridae; genus Ahaetulla; species Ahaetulla prasina. The sequence goes on along the minus strand of NC_080553.1, from coordinate 19,134,752 downwards.
TTCACCAAAGCCGAAGACCAGGAGCCATTTGCCTGCTCTCATGCACTCGGAGCAACACAAACATTCAAGTGACAAGGGGCCGAAACAAGCTCTCTTTAGAATCTCGGGCACCTCAATTAATCATCTTGTCAGGAGAGAAGAGCTGGCCAAGATCACAGGCGGTTTTCCTGCCTGTTGCTAACCCAGGAGCGCCTAGACTGCTTTGGGATAAATGGCTACTTGCTGAACCCAGATAGATGCTGACGGGGTGGGGAGGAGGTGGTGCTGGCCACACGCCTCTCCTGCCCCTGCCACCTTTGTGCTGAGGGGTGCTTAATCTTCAGCAGCTGAATGGGGAGAGTGCGTTGCCCGAGTCCTTCCTTTGGCTTTCTGAAGGGGCAGAAGTGGGGTAGCAGGACGGCTCCTGCCTGTGGTTCCCTGGCTTGCATCCAGCAGTTCCCTGGCAAGAAAGGGACCCTGCTACTAATTCAGCTCTCATGGGCAGAAGATGGGGAGGAGGGTGCATGTGCAGGCTGGGATCATGTCCGTTTCCAGGAGCCAAGCTAACCTCGGCTGGGCACAAACCCCTGGCAAAGCAGTGTCGAGTGGAAACGGTACTTTGCCTGTGGACTGAGAGCACCGCTGAGACGAGGGTCCAGGATCAAGCCCCCCGAGCTGGAGGGGCAGCTTGCAAGGGAGGCGTGCAAAGGCTGAGCAAAGAGGTTGACCTTTGGATGAGTGATGTGTGCCAGGCATGTGCCTGCTTTGTCTGCCCTTGGGCGTGCTCACATGGGCCCCTGCCGCTCTCCTTCCCAAATGCTGTGGGGCAAGGTGCTTGCTTTGCCGATCAGAAAGCCAGAGTGTGTTGCCTGGCATTGGCATTCTGTCCTCGGTGGCAGGCCTTTTGCAGGAGTGCCCGGGCAGGTGTCCAGATGGATATGTCAATCTGTCACCAGAGAGAGTAGCTGAAAAGGATCTTGCCTCACAGGTGTGTTTCGAACAAAGAGGTGAGGCATGTGAGGGGTAGTCTCAGAACAGCGTGGTCCAACACCCGTAGGGACAGGTGTCCAGGGAGGAGGCGCCTTCAGCCTTGTGGAGTCTTTGTGGTTGGTTGGATGCTGAGGGCCATTAGCCTTGGACCAGGCAGTCAGGCACCTTGGGAGAGGTGTGGGATGAGCATCTAGGTCAGTGGCTTGTGAAATGGAGTGGACTTAGGTTGGCTGCCAGGCACCAGGTTTTAGACAGATGGGCAGCTCCCCAGGGTCGGTGTGCCATGTTTTGCCCTTTCAGCAGCCTGGCACAGGAAGAAGCCTTGAGGGGAAGTTGAGGGCATGCTGTTCTCAGCTCTGCAGTTTGCCTTGGCACTCCTTCTCCAAGCTTGTGAGTTCACTCTGCTCCCCAGCCGATCCTCTGGTCTCTCCAAGTTCCTTCTGCCTTGTGGGATTTGCCCCATTGCCACTGGCACCATTTTTTCCTCCTCCAGCTGAAGGATCCGCACAAGAGCTAGCCGGTTCCTTCTCCGGAGAGAGAAGGCGAACCAGGGCAGGGAGCTGGGTGTTTCCCAGGAGAGCCAGGAAAGGCTGGGGATTGAGTGCCTTTGGGCACCAGGAAGGCTGACCTGAAGCTTTACTCTCATCTGGTCAGACCTGGGCAGGCGCAAAGAAAGAAGAGGAAACAATGTGGGTGAGAGGAATTGGCATACCTTGTATAATCTCAGCCCCGTTTCCTCACACAGACTTCGGCTGCTCTGATGGGTGGTCTTATTTGTCTGTTTGTGGACAATGGATACCAGAGGTGGGTTTCAGCAGGTTCTGACCAGTTCTGGAGAACCGGTAGCGGAAATTCTGAGTAGTTCGGAGAACCGGTAGTAAAAATTCTGACTGGCCCCATCCCCATCTATTCTCTGCCTCCTGAGTCCCAGCTGATCAGGAGGAAATAGGGATTTTACAATATCCTTCTCCTGGAGTGGAGTGGGAATGGAGAGTTTACAGTATCCTTCCTTCCCCCGGAGTGGGGTGGGAATAAAGATTCTACAGAACTTGGGGGAAACCTCTGCCGAGCCTGGCAGGTGTTCTGTCTGCCAGCAGTTCAGGCTCAGGGCAAACAGAGTGTTTCTTTCTGGTGGGACCTCCTTGTGGAGAGCTCTTAAAGAGCAAAGGAATTCTGGCATCCTGCTTTGGGAACTGCGAGCTAAGCCTAAGTATCCCTCTTCCCAGAACCTGGCCTGGGCCCTGGCCCTGACCTGGTCTCCTCTTGCCTCTGGGGCCCCTTCCTGATGCTCTGCCTCTGCCTGCCCTTCCCAGGCTGGAGCTGCCACAGGGGAAGTCCAGGCTTTATGCCAATCTTTCTCCCTTGGCCTAACCTCTTTTTCTCCCCCGTTTTGCAGCCCACGACCTCCCCTCAAGCAAGGCCTTGGCTCCAGCACAGACGGGCAGCCACTTGCAGTGTCTCTCAGTCCACTGCACGGACGACATGGGTGATGCCAAGGGCCGGACTGCGGTGCCAACGTGGAGATCCCTGCACTCAGACATCTCCAACAGATTTGGGACTTTTGTGGCTGCCCTGACTTGAAGAAGGAAACGGAGGAGGAGGAGGAGAGGAAGAGGAAAAGTTGGTGGTTTTCTTCTGTTCTTTTTATGTTTAACCAGCCGCTGCTACTAGTTGGACAGTTTTTTCTTGGTTGGTATCTGTTTAGCAGCATACAGACTGGCAAGGGTTAATTTAAAACAAACTCAACCTTTTTTAAAAAAGAAAGAAAGAAGGAAAGAAAAGAACAGCTGCCATTTCTCCTGCCAGAGGAGGAGGAGGAGGAGGAGCACCGAATGAACGAATGAAAGAGTCAGCGATGAGCCCAAGCAGGGCCTTCTCCACCAGGGCTAGGAAGCAGGATTTCCCCCTCCCCTACCCCCCTTCCCTTAAGATTGAGACGGTAATCTGGAGAGCAGCACCGAAGTCCAAACTTCGGGATTGGGGAATTACTTCTCCAAAAGCCATCCAAGGGAACCCCCCCACCCCGCTCTGCCTTTCCTGCCCACCACAGCCAAACCATCAAACGCTGAGCCAACGATTGAGACAGTCCTTTGTCTCATTGGAGAGCGAGAAGGTGGGTGGGTGAGGAGTGGGGGATGCAAGATGATCTCTTGCCTCCCCGCCCCACCTCATTCTGCTGCTGCCTGATTTCTGCTTTCTGGCACAAAGCTTCACATCGCCTGTTTTCCTTGAGTGTGTGTATGTGTGCAAGCGCTCGCTCAGTGGCAGCTCTGCTCTCAGGGTCTGCTGGGCTCCACTTGACAGCTGAGTGCCTTTCCTGGAGAGCAGGGAAGGGGGGGGGCACCGCCTTGCTCTATCCGGGTCCTCCTGCCCTGCCAACAGCCTCCCATTGTCTTCCTCTGTTTCCTGCCCCTCTGTGGAGTGGGGTCTGGAGAGCGGAAGGGGGTCCAGGGCAGCAGGGTAAGGCTTCCTCCTGCTCCTGGCTGGCAGCTGCTCTTACTGCAAGCTTCAAAATGGCAGAGCCCTGGGAGAAGTTCAAGAGAGGTGCCAGCCTCGCCAGAGAAAACGAAAGAGCCAGGCAATCACCTATGCCCCCCAGGGTGCTATTTCCAGCCTCAGGTTGGCATTTCCAGCAGCAGAGAGGCTTCTCTGAGGCAGCCCCCCCAACCCGAGCCTCAGATGGCTCCTGCCCAGTGCTCAGTCTTGGTCTGGGTGTGTGTGGAGAAAAGGAGCCCTCTACAGAGCAGGCCCAGCTCCCATGGAGGGTTTTCTCCTGCCCTTCCCATCTGGGGACCCTCATCCTGCCAGAGGTCTGCAAGGAGAAGTGAGTCAGGTGCCGGGGGAGGGGGTTTCTTTATTCTGTTATTTTCTGAAAGTAAGCTTTTATAAGAAGAAAAACGATGAACTGAAGTGTTAAAATAAGAATAACAATCATAAAAGAACATTCTAAATAAAGAGCGACCATGTTAAAATGCAAACTTTAAAAACCACCGTAAACTCTTAAACTTCATTCAGGCAAAGAGAAAAATATATTTCAGCTGATGTTTAAAAATGATTGGAAAATAGCTTTAACAGCAAAACAATAAAATAAAAATAGAGTTGTCAGAAATTATCAGAAAACTGCCTACTCAAAGCATTTATCGGAGTAACATCCTGCACGGTGGAGAACTGTTCAGGCAGAGGGGTCAGTGATACCTGCTGGAAACCTGCTGAAAACACACACACACACAAACAAACACACACACACACACACACACACACACACACACACACACACACACACACACACACGAGAAGATACAAATGGGTCTTTTGTTGCTTGAGGGCAGAGCTGGGTGCCTTCCTCTGCTAATCTGGGCCATAGCCACTATCAAAGCAGGCGTGGGGCACCCGAGGGCAAGGGCAACCCCTTTGCAAGAACCAATATTGCAGCTAAACCAGGCCAAACTTTTCTGAGGGCTCTGCAAACAGCCTCTCCTCTTCTTTGGAAAGGCTGGGTGGGGGGCTCCTCAGCCAAAGGTCCAGAACTGCTCTGCACAATTACAGCAGCCTTTCTAATGGGGAAAAGCAATCTAAAATAAGCCAGCTATTTTAACTAAGATTTTAGGATAAAATTAAGTTTAGGGGGGATTTGCCAATATTTTTTTTTCCTTGGTTTCATTCCTGCCAGAATTCCCCAGCCATCGCAGCTTTAAAAACAAATCCTGAAAGTAAAGGATGTCCTTATTTTCATTGTCCTGGAAAAGAACCCTTTCCCCTCCCCTTCCCTCCCCTCCCAAATCCCTCCTGCTCAGTCCCAAGAAGAAGCAAAGTTATTGCACATGTAAGATATTAACATGGAGGGCAACTTGTAATCTCCCCCTTCCCTCCCTCTTCCCCTCGCCCATCCCCTTTTCTGGGAATTTAGTTTAAATTGGTTTCTCAAGGCTTGGTTGGAAGACTGTGACAAAAAGCTCATAAAAAAGTGAGTGTTATTTTCTTTCTTTTTTAAATATGTAAAGTGCAGTCTTCTCTATTCATGCATATTGTATATATCTGTATATGTTTTACTGAGCAACTAAATAACAATAAATATGATGTTAATGGTGATTCTAGTACCACTTAGGTTGGGTTCTTGTTCATTTTCCCTACGAAGTGTGTTTTGTGGTGTTTTGGAAGAGTTTTTGCTGGGAGAAATGGGGGGGGCACTTAATGAGGGGGGGGTCCTGTTTCTCCCAGGGATTAGGTGGGGTTAAATCAAGCCGGCTCTTTGGGGCTTGGCTCCATCAGGCGATTTTTGCCTCCCTGGCCACTCTGAACTGCAGCATTCATCATTCTGGCTGAGAATTATGGTGCCCAGGTACACCAACTAGGAAGCCTTGTCCCAAGACCATCATCGGTGGCTGCTTGAGGGGGTCCCGAGCACCTATCCGAGGGGCCCAATAAGGCAGGGCTGCAAAGAGAGGGGGTCACCCAGGACGGTCACCTATTCCCCCCCCCCTTGGCTCTGAGTGAAGCCTTGAAACCAGATTTCTCATCCCCTCCCCGGGCTCTTCCCGCTACTCAATTCCTCCCTGGGTTTGCGCTGAAGCCCCCCCCCCATCTTGTCTCTCTCCCATCTCCGCCCCCCCAGCAATCACACCCACAAGCTGCTTTTGGCAGAAGAGTCTTCTCTTCCTAGAGACCACACTATGGTGAAAGAGGGGGTTGCGGGAGGGAGGAGGGCAGTGAATTGGCACAGCGTCTTTGGAGGTTAAAGGCGGAGAGCAGCCCTGGGAGCCCTTTATCCTCTGCAGAATGCAGGGTGTCTCCCTCCCTTCCCTCCCCTCCCAAATCCCTCCTGCTCAGTCCCAAGAAGAAGCAAAGTTATTGCACATGTAAGATATTAACATGGAGGGCAACTTGTAATCTCCCCCTTCCCTCCCTCTTCCCCTCGCCCATCCCCCTTTCTGGGAATTTAGTTTAAATTGGTTTCTCAAGGCTTGGTTGGAAGACTGTGACAAAAAGCTCATAAAAAAGTGAGTGTTATTTTCTTTCTTTTTTAAATATGTAAAGTGCAGTCTTCTCTATTCATGCATATTGTATATATCTGTATATGTTTTACTGAGCAACTAAATAACAATAAATATGATGTTAATGGTGATTCTAGTACCACTTAGGTTGGGTTCTTGTTCATTTTCCCTACGAAGTGTGTTTTGTGGTGTTTTGGAAGAGTTTTTGCTGGGAGAAATGGGGGGGGCACTTAATGAGGGGGGGGTCCTGTTTCTCCCAGGGATTAGGTGGGGTTAAATCAAGCCGGCTCTTTGGGGCTTGGCTCCATCAGGCGATTTTTGCCTCCCTGGCCACTCTGAACTGCAGCATTCATCATTCTGGCTGAGAATTATGGTGCCCAGGTACACCAACTAGGAAGCCTTGTCCCAAGACCATCATCGGTGGCTGCTTGAGGGGGTCCCGAGCACCTATCCGAGGGGCCCAATAAGGCAGGGCTGCAAAGAGAGGGGGTCACCCAGGACGGTCACCTATTCCCCCCCCCCTTGGCTCTGAGTGAAGCCTTGAAACCAGATTTCTCATCCCCTCCCCGGGCTCTTCCCGCTACTCAATTCCTCCCTGGGTTTGCGCTGAAGCCCCCCCCCCATCTTGTCTCTCTCCCATCTCCGCCCCCCCAGCAATCACACCCACAAGCTGCTTTTGGCAGAAGAGTCTTCTCTTCCTAGAGAGACCACACTATGGTGAAAGAGGGGGGGGGTTGCGGGGAGGGGAGGGGAGGGGGCAGTGAATTGGCACAGCGTCTTTGGAGGTTAAAGGCGGAGAGCAGCCCTGGGAGCCCTTTATCCTCTGCAGAATGCAGGGTGTCTCCCCCCCTCCCTTCCCCCCCTCCCTCTACTTGTCAGCTTCTCTGTACCTCCTAGAAAACTTTGCCTTTTGTTTAACAGCCCTGGGAGGGCTTTCTAGAGGAGCTACACCCCCACCCATCTCTAAATAGTCCAGTATTTTAATGCATTCCTTCCAAGGGGCCTCCCTGGCTCTCCCTTCTGCAGCCTTCTTGAGGGGATATCCCTCCCCCCTCTCCTGCCTTGCCTTGTGTTCCCTCCTGGGTAACCCAAAACATACAGCAGGGTGTGTTTTTTTTTGGTGGTTTTTTTTTTGCTGGCCCAAGAAGAGGAAGAGCTTTTGGGACTGAAGTAATGTGGGCGGGCGGGGGGCGGGGATGACTGGGAGGGTCAGGGACAAGAGATGCTCAATGTTTTAGGGCAAGGCCTAATGGGTGTGGGGCAGAGGCGGGTTTCAGCAGGTTCTGACCAGTTCTGGAGAAGCGGTAGCAGAAATTTTGAGTAGTTCGGAAAACCCGTAGTAAACATTCTGACTGGCCCTGCCCCCTATCTATTCTCTGCATCCCAAGTCCCAGCTGATCGGGAGGGAATGGGGATTTTGCAGTATCCTTCCTTCCCCTGGAGTGGGGTGGGAATGGAGATTTTACAGTACACTGCCCCTGCCATGCCCACCAAGCCAAATGGTAGTAAAAAAATTTGAAACCCACCACAGGGGTGGGTGGGGGGCCAGTTTGGAGGCAAAGCCTGGCCTGGCAGAAGCAGAGCGGAAACCCTCCAAGGGCTCCGCTTGATAGGAGACCAGCTGAGGCTGGGCTGCCCTTGCGGGGATCCAGCTACCCTCACCCACACAAAGGCAGAGGGGTTTCTTGGAAGCTCCCCCCCCCCCGCAGTCCCTCCTCTTTTCTTTTCTTTTTTTTTCATAAAACCCAGCCCTGGGGCAGGAGAAAAGTGGGAGGGAATATCCTGGACACCCCCGCTTTCCTCCCAGGGATCCTGGCTGGTCATCTCCTGTTTGTGAAGCAGGCAGAGAAGAATTTCTAGAGGCTTTGAGGTCAGCTGGTGAAGGAAGTCAGCCAAAGGGAGCCCAGAAGGGAGCTCAGCTTGGAAGTCATTGAATAAAGAGGCCATCCCAAGCAAAGGGTGCCTAATTGGGCAGTGGTGAAATCCAGCAGGTTCTGGCAGTTTTGGAGAACCGATAGCGGAAATTTTGAGCAGTTCAGAGAACCAGCAAATACCACCTCTGGCTGGTCCCAGGAGTGGGGAGGGAATGGGGATTTTGCAGTATCTTTCCCCTGCCACATCCACCAAGCCACGCCCACAGAATTGGTAGTAAAAAAAATTGGATTTCACCACTGTAATTGGGAACACGCTGCAGAAGGGCCCCACTGGCTAGTTTGAGGCATTATTGCAGCTCAGCGGATGGGTGGGTGACCATGCTTCTGGTATGGAGATCTAGGGGTTCCCCCCCTCGACAAAGGGTGGGAAACCATAGGCCCGGAATGGAGACCTATGTGAGTGACCCCTCCCTCCAGCAAGGAGAGGAAAGGCCCCCCTCCCAGTTTTCCGGCCAGAGGGGAAGCCCAGGATGGTGATGGGCAGGTGCTTCGCACAGCCCTCCCCCAGAAGGCCCCACCCCTGGCTGGGGGTCCCTCTGAGAGTGAGGCCACGAACTGATGAACCACAGCCAAGGTTTATGAGGCGGACATGCAAGAACAGCGCAAAGTTATGGAAAATGTATTTATTACAACACTTTTCATGGGCACGTTATCATTCTGTCAAACTTTATTAGAGAAAGTAATTAATGGGCTGTAAAAGGTGCCAGTGCATAGCCAGGGAAAGAGGGAGGCCCCTTGTGAGATTTATGGCCCCCTGTCCCTTGGGCAGCAACAGGTGTGTTCTCTGCCAGAGGTGGGCCTCCAGAGCCCCCAGACCCTGTCCTCATGCAAGAGGAACTGTGGGGGGGGGGGAGAACGCAGCTGGAACTTGAGTCGGCAGAGCTGGAAGCTGCGGAGGTACGGAAGGGGGCCGACCTCTGTAAGGGATGGGGAAGGGGGCAGAGGGGCCCCAGGCCTGCTCCCTTCTTGGCCTTATGGAAAGGAATGGCTGGATGCAGAGAAAACAGAAGGGCGGCTGAGCCCCCCACCTCACCCCCCATTCCAGGCAGCCCTTCTGGCTTCACAGTTTTTCAGAGGACACTCTTGAAACTCCTCCTGGCACTCTGGGGGAGAAAGATGCCAGCGGTCTGCCCGCCACATGTGGCCGGGAAGAATGGCGGTTGGCAGAAATGGAAAGGGAAACCCTCCACTGAGCACCAATTTGTCTTTGCGCTTGGCTGGGCTCTTCCCAGACTGTTTGCCATATTTTGTGGCTGTAGTTCTGGCGCTCCTGTCCAGCTTTGGCGCAGTTTCTTCTTCGTGGGTGAAAGGCTGCCAGCATTTTCTCCCGGGGCTGCTTTTCCCAATGGTGTCGCCATTCATCCCCCCACCCACTGCTGAAACGTTCTCTCCTGGTGCCTTATTCCAGAGGATGCTTCTGTCCAGAAGAGAGAGTGCCGGGCATTCACCTCCCCACTTTGGGGCTGCACCCCTGCCAGGCTTCACTGTGCACACAGTTGCCTTCTCTCTCACCCACACCAACTCGCAAGTCTTGCCAACTTAAAATACTTCCCCTTCCCAGGATATAAATATCCCGCAGCTGATGACCCTGTGAGAAGCAGCCTCTCTGCGGGCAGAGCTTGGCAGCTGTCCTCTGGCCAGCTCGTGTGGGTTGGAAAGACGCCAGGGCTCTCCCCTCGAAGAGCAGCGATGCCAAGGCCTGACACGGGGGCAGGGCAGCTGGCTGCCCTGCGGGATCCTTGCAGACGGTTACCGGTAGGACCCATCAGCAGCCTGGCACCTGGGGCAGAGCCGGCCAGGCCATCCAGAGAAGTGTTGCACTTGATGGCTATGGCAATTTGGAGCCTCACCACTCCCAACCTTAATTCTGCCAAAGCTTCTTGCCTGAGCCCCCCCACCAGCCCTTCTGAGGCATGGCTGCCAATCAAGCAGGGTGGGAAGTGCTGGGCCATCTGTTATTGGTGGGTGGTGGGTGTGCAGAATGCAGGCAAAGCGAGGCCCCTCCTGCCTGGTAGGCATCACAGGGAAACACAAGCTGGATCAGGCCCGTGGGGACTCTACCTCTCCTGCCTCTGGCCTTGCCCCCCTTCAGACAAAAGGTGTGATCTGCAAAGCTTCCAACCCCCCCACCCTTGAGCTTAGAGGATAAAGAGCAAAGTGCTCTCTGAGCAAGCTCAGAGGCAGCCTCTACAGTACTTCCCATATTCTCCTGATTGCCTGCTGGTTTCCCACGTCACTCCCTTCCTGGGGCCCAGGACACTGGCTCCCTTGTTCTGGCACCACTGATGGCGTCCTCCCCACTGTTCAGGGCCAAGGGGCCCCATAGAGGTGCTCTGGGTCTGGGGGGGGGGCTGCATGGCAGCCAGAGAGAGTCAGTAGAGTTCTAGCCCTCCCTCCTCTCAAGGATGTCCCCCCCCCACACAGCAGTGGCTGAAACGTAATCTGCTCCTTCAAGCCCCACCAAGGCAAAGTAGAAATTCTCATTTTTGTGGCGCTCCCCTCCATTAATTTTCCAGTTGTAGTACATTACTCATGGATAATTAAGAGTGAGGTATTAATACAACGTTTAATATTCAAGTGCAGCCAAGAGGAGAGGCCGATAAGTCACGAGATTTCATCCTACAAGGCATTTGGGCCCTGTGATGAGATTCCCCCCCCGGGGGGGGCTTCATCTATTGGAGCATGCCGAGCATCTCTTCCATTTACGGGGGGACCCTGGGAACTTCATTTATTGATAGAATACAAATAGGTCATTAAATCAAGGGAAGGGAATGTGAATTGCCAGCCACAGAGGTGGCCAGCACCATTCGTAATTGGAGTTATCTGGGGCAGGAGAATGATGGGTGATTCTGCTAGGGTGAGGGTCTTAAAATTAATGAATCCAGAGACCGTCTCGAAATGAAACAGAAGCTGGGAAGCAGGGACACACCAGGAGGAAAGTGGCCATGGTTGAGGATGTGCAGAATGGAGGGGGGGGAGGAGTAGGAGTAATAATAATAATGTTTAATGAAAAGAGATGATAATAGTAGTAGTAGTAGTAGTAGTAGTAGTAGTAGTAGTAGTAGTAATAGTAGTAGTAGTAGCAGCAGCAGCAGCAGCAGCAGTCCTGGACTACCTCTGGAATCATCTTTCTTCCATGGAGGTTGGCCAGATCTCTAGTCCCATCGGAGAGGTCCAGTCACTCATGCCTCCACAGAGGCACCCATCCCTGGCTTCTGGGACCAGATTTTGTGTTGGGATTCCTTTGTTGTGGAAAGAGGAACTCCAGACCTCCTCCTTTGACTCACTGGCCTGCTTTCATCCAGAAAGGCTAGGTCAGGGGTCAGCAACCCGTGGCTCTGGAGCTGCATGTGGCTCTTTCATCCCTCAGCTATGGCTCCCTGTAGCTGGTCGGCTCCACAATTGATAGGATGTTCAGTTAGGACAGATACAGGAAAAAGGATGCTGTGCTAGGAGGAGACTCTTGTGGGGGAACCAACTTCTAGTCGGCAGAGAAAAAGGACACCATGCTAGGAGGAGACTATGGTGGGGGAACCGGATTTCCAGTCAGCTCCAGAACTGAACAGGGGGCTTCTGGTTACGACCTTTGTGGCTCTTTGAATGGTTAAGGTTGCCGACCCCTGGGCTAGGTGGTGGCCTCAGTTGCCTCTGCCCCATTCTTACCTCTTCACAGAAACCTCAACAGCTGGAGAATTGAAGTGCTCCTGCCCTCCAGACAGGGGATCTACTTAGGAAAGCTTTCTGAGACCAGAGCTTTAGGGTGGCCCTGAGCCAGCTGTGGCCCTGCTCTATGAATCCAGACTTGCTCACTCTTCCTCAGCTTTGTCCTTGGCCAGAAAAGCAGGCCCAGCCAGGCAGGAGCGGGAGACACCCTTCCAACAAGATCCAGTTGGGCAAAGACGAAGAGAGCCTACCGGGCCTGCCCTCCAGGGCTCTGCTCTCGCCTGCAAGCTGATGCTACCAGCTGGGCCAGCAAGGCGCCCGGCACCTGCTGCTCCCCACAAAGCTTCCTTTGTGCAGGTAACCTGATGCCCTGAGAACGGGAGACTTTGGGATCCCCATGCAGAAAAGGACTGGGGAGGCCCACCGAGGACCCCAGGCATGACAAAGGGCTGGGCAGGGGAGGGCCTTTGCTGTCTGCCCCATTGAAATGCAGGGACATCCCCCCACTCAGTACACCCTGCTGACAAATATATTCCAGGAAGTAGCCATGACAACCTGGGGGCACAGCAGGGGAGGGGGAAGGGGTTTGGTGGTGGAGGAAAGAGAAAGCAGCAGCTTTCTTCCCAAGGCTAATTGTGCATAAAGAGACCTGTGGAGAGGCCAGGACAATGCTGCCCTTGTGGGGTTGCACGAGCAGCCTTTGGTAGGAGAAAGCCCTTCCCCCTTGGAGGCTCCAGCCTCACTTTCAGATTTGGGGGCGGGGTGCCCAGGCCCCCCTGGTTGGGCAGCGCAGAAGCTGTGACTGTGGCCAAGGCGAGAGGTGGGTGCTCCATAGGGAAGCCATGTGGTACCAGGGTGGGGGGCATTTGTGGGAATTCAGGGAGCCCAGGGTGCGCAGGGGCATCGTGAGCAACCCCTGGGCAGCTGTTTCATGGAGAAAGAGGAAGGGGCCAGGCCTGTTGTTTCTGGCAAGCCGTAGGGCAGGGGACCAACTTGGGTCTTCTCTCCCTGCCCAGGGCTGCCCCCTGCGCCTCTTCTGCAGGAGCAGATGGGCACCTGGGTGGGAGAGGAGCAGCCTGGCAGAGGCTGGCAATTAGTCAGGCTGCTCCCTCCGGGGTCAGTCTGTGGCTCTCCCTCTGGCTGGGTTGGCCTGTCCAGGGGTCCACAAATGCGACCTGGGGAAGAAGGCCAGAGCCAACCTAAAGATCTGAGCTGTCCAACCTTCTAACAGTTGCCTGGACAGGCATGCCTGGCTTAAGTGAGGGGAGGAGGCTGCTGCTTCTGTCTCCTTCTGCAGTGGGTGCCATAAATCACGCACCCTGTCATAAGGCCTTTCATGTGTTCAGGCTAAGCGTGCCAACAATTAACCAGAGCAAGCCAGAGTGAATGTGGAAGAGGCAGGGCCCTCTTGGTTGGCCAGCCGCTGGGAATGCTGGTGCTATGCACGTGGCTACAGCCTCCCCTGGCAGTTGGGGCAATTTAGGGGAAGAGCGGCCCCTCCTCCTCTGCAGCCCTTTTGTTTTCTGCAGTTCTTTCCTCCCCCTCCTCCTCTCTTCATCCTGAGGAGAAGTTAAGCCCCTAGCCGAGCAGAGGGTCTTCCTGGAGGGGGGTCCACCGGGTGTGCCTGCTAAGGGTAGGGAGAGTCTCCTATGCTTCTGTTCTGCTGTGCAAAGAAACATGTCAGCCTTTCCCAGCTGACAGCACCAGCTTGCAGGTGGGAGCTGAGCTCTGGAGAGCAGGGCCTGGTGGGCTCTCTGCCTCTTTGCCCAACTGGCTCTTCTTGGTCTCTCCCACTCATCCGTTGGGAGCGGGTGAGCAGAGAGTCTCAAGGCAGCATTTTATTGTGGTCCGCCAGCAGCCTGTGGAGCTGGCAACGGAGTCAGACAGCAATGAGGCTGAGGAAGAACATGGGCCAGTCCTGGAGGCTGGGGTAGGCCTGGATGAGGGCTCTCCATCGGAGGCAGAGGTGGGGCCAGGGCCATCTGGGAGTGATGTGCAGACTCCGGAGCCTCCAGAGGCTGACAGTAGTGAGGCAGAGGAACAGGAGGAGCCTGTTCCTAATGCACGCATGAGGAGAGCTGCCAGAAGGCAAGAGCAGCTCAAGCAAAGAGGACAACTCAGGAGTAGGGCCAAGAGATGATTGGCACAATGTTATTGGCACAAAGCAGCTAGCTAACCCAAAACAGCAGCGGAGGTGGGAGGGAAGGCAAGGCAAGGCTGGGGCAGCCTCTATTCCTGCCTGATGTTGTGGTCCTCAAGCAGCCTGCGGAGCTGGCCATGGAGTCAGACAGCAATGAGGAAGATCATGGGCCAGTCCTGGAGGCTGGGGAAGGCCCCAATGAGGGCTCTGCGTCGGAGGCAGAGGAGGGGCCAGGGCCATCGGGGAGTGAGATGCAGACTCAGGAGCCTCCAGAGGCTGACAGTAGTGAGGCAGAGGAACAGGAGGAGCCTGTTCCTAATGCACGCATGAGAAGAGCTGACAGAAGGCAAGAGCAGCTCAAGCAAAGAGTCATCCTCTTTGAGATGATTGGCTCCTCCCATAAGTCTTAAAAGACCAGCAACGGTATTTGGGCTCTTTGTCAGAAAACAACGTTGATAGTCTTGCTCCTTGTCTTGCTGCATTTATTTCTTGTCGGCGTCTTCTGCTTTTGAACTTTTGCCAAGAAAAGCCTTTGGCAATTTGCCTAATTAGACCAAGGTTGGTGATAAGACTGAGGACTTGGGTTATGAAGACTTTGTTTTGATTTAATTTGGACTATGCTGAGAATGAGTTAATTCTCAGCTGTTCTAATAAAGTCTGTTCATTTTTGAACTGATTACGTCTACTACTACCTACTTGGGCCTGGGTTACAACACATTGCAGGGAGCAGTTGGCAAATAGAGAGTGCCATTCAAGGCTGACCTCTGGCCTCGCCAGCAACCCCTTCCCTGCACCGGAGGCAGCAGGAGGCCCCTTCCACTGGGATGAGGCATGGTCTCTGTGCTGGCATAGGGGAAGAGGAGCTGAGCTGAAAGTGGGAGTCAAACATGTCATCAGTTTGGAGTCATTGTGTGGCCACAAAAGTCCCAGGTCCAGCCTCTGCAGATCCTGTTGAGCGTTATCTACTTTCAGTTTCACTTTGACTGTTAGATAACTAGATCCTGTGTATAGCTAGCATTAACAAGCTCTTCTATCCTTTGAGCTCCATAAACGCTCCTGGTTATTTGCGACTGACAGCAGGGAGGGCAACAGAGGCGTTTCGCAGGTGCCATCAGAGCAGAGCTCAAGGACTTTAAGCTTCTGGTCTCTAACTCTGGTTTGGCAAACCACTTTCTCTCCAGGTAGATTTTGTTTTCCTGTCTCCTGGTGTTTGAGAAGAGCAGAACATGCGCTTACACCTTCAACGTTTTCTTTCAGGATGTTGTTTTTAATGATATCAAATCCCTTGATCTCATTTTTGACATCCCAGCTGCTGCAGGTTTTGTTTACCGTCCCCAGCGGTTCCCGAAGTAAAATTCTGCATGGGCCACTAGATTGCTCAGCCCCCTTTCCATGCCTGGATACCAAGACGGATCTTGGGGGCATTTTGCACAACAAGCTATGTGCCTGCTGGAGTTCCAGCCTCAGGGGGTGCTGTGATACCCTGAGGTAGAAAGGCAGACCAGGTAGGCAGGGCTTGGCAAACTGGTTGACAGAGAATCTCCAGGTCCCCAAAAGCATCCTCCCTCCCCCCCTTTATCTGCGGGTCCCAGGACCTTGAAATGGACAGTGGTTCCCAGCTTGAAGGGTGGGAAATCCTGAATGGGAGCCCCCTTCTCTGGAGGGGAAAATCATGGTGGTGGAGGGACCATACACAAGACCTCCTCTGAGCTTTTACTTCCTGTGCCTATTTACTCAATTTGAGACCCTCTCCAGGACGCCTTGTACCAGTGGTGGCGAAACTTTTACTCACCGAGTGCCGAACAGGTCCGTGATATGCACGCTTTGTGCATGCCATCCGTGATAACATGTGGCTCCCGCATGCACTGTGCGTGCAACCGCACCATCTGTGTATACACACAGCTTTCATGTGCGCCCCCACTGCACGCGCAAACACACTATCTGCGCATGTGCACAGCTTTTGTGTGTACACTCCACTGTGCACTACATATGCATTTGCACCATCTGTGCATGCATGTGGTTTTCATGTGCATAACGCACACATGTGAACACAATCTGTACTCTCGTGCACATGCGCAAATGCACGCACAAGAGAGCTCCGAAGACCAGCTGGGTCCCCTGAATTGTGTGCATGCGCACTGGAGGCCCAAACACCAGGTGGGGTGTACCCGCATGCGCAGCTGCAGGTGAGTTGTGCGACAGCTCGTGTGCCCAGAAAAACGGCTCTGCGTGCCACTTCCGGCATGCATGCCATAGGTTCGCCATCATGGCCCTATACTCTGGGGTCCTCCTGAGTGGAGCGAGGCAGGTCATTGATTGGGAAGGTGGGGCAGGCTGCAGTGGCCCTTCCCCAGAGATTTTCCTTCCCTTTGCCTCCTTCTGGGCAGGGAGGGGAAGTTTCCAAGTCCTGCTAGGGCTCCACAGGGGATTGTCCGCTGCTGCCCCCAGCCACAGACCTCGGAAAAGCCAAAGCCCGTGAGGGGAGACTGCTTTCCCAGGAGGGTGAGGGGAATGGCCCTGCTACCCACAGCTGTGCCATCCCCTGCTTTCAGAATGTTGCTTGTTGCCCCCAAAAGCTCCTTGGGCTTGCGAGATCAGGAGGTGACAGGCAGGAGGGAGACTTGGCACTCAGCCCACACCTCTGTTGTTTCCCGAAAGATCTAATTGATGAGGCTATAAAGCAATGTTATGTTTCCCTGACACAACAGCGGCGTTCCTTCCTGTGGTATTAATTGTCAATAAAAGTTAAATGAGGATGCTAGTCGAGATTGAGTGGCACTTGCGCGCCTGCGAGGCCGGTGGCATGCTGCGTGTTGGCTTCCAAGCCCTCCACACTCATTAGGGTTGTGGCAGGGAGACGCAGCCCTGCCGTCCCCTGGGGCTTCCCAGCCCCCCCCCCCGGCGCCAATATCCCAGAGCAGGGAGCCTTTCAAACCCTGTGGGCATGGCGGGCCTGGGGGTGGTGGGTAGATCTGGAAAAGGCTGGCCTGATGCCTCCTGGTTTTTCATGCTCCAACCCTTTTTCAGGGTGTAAGTGATCAGGCACCCTGCAGTTTCAGCAAGGTGGGGGACATACAGTTGGCCAGTGGATGGGGGTGGGCGGCTGGGTGAAACCAAGGGCCTAGCTGTCTCACTAAGGAAAGCTGCTTGCTTTGGGCCCTTGGCCTGCGAGGGATCCTGAGCCAGGCAGCCAAGTGCTCAGTCCTCCTGGATCTTTCAAGTCAGGAGCAGTACAAGGCTCTTAGGCAAATATTATGGAAGGTGGGAGGGGGCTTGCTGAGGATGGAGGAGAGCAATGTTCCTGCTATGCAAAAGTGGGAGAGGCCAGGGTGGTTGGACATCTGCTCTGGGCAAAACTCCAGAAGAGTTAAAGAAGGGATTCATCAAAAATAAATCGGGCTCAACTGGAGCAAAGGGGTCAGTGCAATCGTGGCTGAAGAAGATGGCCGAGTGTGGGCCAGACTCTGCTGCCCTCGGATGGAGGCAGAGCCAATTGAAGGAGGGTGCCCAGCAAGTCCAGGTCAAGGGCTCTGCTTCAAAGCAACGGAGGGGAGGGGAGGGGAGGCTCGCTTCTCAGCCTGGGCTGTCCGGCACCCTTGGATGATCAGATCTCAAGAGATGCAGACATGAGGGGACCCAGGGTCAGGACAGTCCTGAGCCAGCAAGGTAAATTTCAGCAGGCCTTCCTGCTCAGACCTGCTCTTGAGGAGGCCAAGTGCAGGACTGGGGGAGCCATGCGGGGGAAGGAATCAGCCGCTCTGCTGCCTCGCTAGCTACAGGAGAGAGTAGCTGCAGCAAAGGAAGGAAGCAATGCCCGATGGCATCTGGGGGAATGTAGTATAGAGGAGACCCCCGATGGGCCTTCCGATCTTAGGCTTTCATGATTTATAGCCATGATGGTGAACCTATGGCACACGTTCCGGAAGTGGCACGCAGAGCCATTTTTCCGGGCACACGAGCTGTCGCCCAACTTACCTGCAGCTGCGCATGCGGGCACGCCCCATCTGGTATTTGGGCCTCCAGTGCATACGCACGCAATTCAGGGGACCCAGATGGTCTTCGGAGCTCTCCTGTGCATGCACGTGCGTGTCAGCATTCCAGAAAACCCCCCTCCCCAAGTAAAAACTCCGAAGCAGGCATCTTTCAAAGTTCTTTTACTAGGACAGGTAAACTGGCACATCTGGGAAAATCTGAATGCAGATTGCATTCACATGTGTGCATTGCCCACATGAAAACCACATGCATGCACAGATGGTGCGAATGCACATCCAGCACACGGTGGACTGTACAAGTAAAAACTGTGCTCATGCGCAGATAAGTGTGTTTGGGCGCGTGCAAAAGCTGTGTGCATTCACAGATGTGAATATGGGGGAGCCACATGTTAGCACGGATGGCACATGCACACACAAAGCACACGTAACATGGACCTGATCGGCACTCGGTGAGTAAAAGGTTCACCACCACTGATTTATAGCATCAAGAGAAGCGTTCTAGACATGAGAGTGACTTAAATTAAGCTTGTGGACAGGGGCTATTTCACACGATGCACTGATAATGAAGTATCATTATCAGTGAAGGGCCTCTGGTGGTGCAACAGGCTAATGCAGCCTATTATTAACAGCAACTGCTTGCAATATTGCAGGTTCAAGTCCCACCAGGCCCAAGGTTGACTCAGCCTTCCATCCTTTATAAGGTAGGTAAAATGAGGACCCAGATTGTTGGGGGGCAATAAGTTGACTTTGTATATAGTATACAAATGGATGAAGACTATTGCTTGACATAGTGTAAGCCGCCCTGAGTCTTCGGAGAAGGGCGGGATATAAATGCAAAAAAAAAAAAGTAGACAACCACGTTTTAGCCAAGTATGTTGGGCAAATCCAGCCCATGCAGTCGGCTTGCGTTGTGCAAAAATTTGGGCTGGGGAGTAATTTAATGATAGATATGTGTCATGTAAACACAGTCAAAATACGGGAGGGGAAGATAGCCTGAGCTCCAAGCCCAGGTATGCTTGTGCAGAGGTGTCCCCCTCCTGCTGCCCCAGGGACCCACCAGGGCTTCCCTCTTTTGACCTGTCCAGGCTGACTAGCCAAGCATCAGCAATTCTCTCTGCAGTTGTGTGGAAGGCACCAGCCCCACTTCGCCCTAGGAAGTGATGACAAGGCAGCCGTTGGGGGGTGATTAATTGGGAAGTCGGATTCACCAGAGCCTTCTTGGGGTGGTTGCGGCCTTGGTTTGAGATATAAGACATTTCAGCAGCTGCCTGAGGAAGACCAGAGACCATTACGTAGCACATTTGTCAAAAAGTCACTTCCCTGCCATTGTGGTGGGTGTGGGAAGGTCAAATGACTTTGGCTATTGTTTAAGTACAGAAGGAAGAGAAAACTCTGAGCATTCCAATGAAGAGACTGTAATCTGCAGCAGCTGATTGGGCCCCCAAATATCACCTTGCTTGAGGGGGGAGTTGAATTGGAGACCTTGCAGAAAAGTTCTTTTGCAGGGGCAGGAGGGGGTGCACAACTGCCCACAGGTGAAATGCTCCCGGATCGGACTGGATTGCGTGATCCGGTAGCAATCGTGGCCGGTAGTTCAGCAATCCGGTAGCAATGACCTGCCTGGGATGTCATTATTTCCTGGTTTTAACCAGGAAGCATTGTGGTTTTTTATCTTCTGTGCATGCGCAGAAGGTTTTGTGTATACACAGAAGTTCTGCCTGTGCATGTGATGCGTGCGTGCGGCACATTCACTTCCAAACCGGTAAGGAAGGTAAGTAAGCATCTGCCCCTCTGATCTGCTGCTACCTGGAGAGACACATTTTGGCTCCATGCCTTGTTCCCCAAACAGAGCAGCTTTGCCAGGGCCACATGGAGGCACAGCCATCGGTTTCTGCCAGGGATGGCCCGGGAACTTTGGGGCAACCATTGGAAGTTCACCGAGGAAACTCCCTCCTTGCCAACAGGCTCCCTCAGCTTGCTTGGACCAGAAAGGGGCTGCGATCGGTTCTCAGCCCGCCTCTGGTTGTCTGCCTTCCACCATCACTGCACAAATTTCTTGGGTGCCTCCCCACCACTAGGCCTCCACCATTCTTTACCTTGCTAATCTCCAAGGGAAGCATTTTAATAGCTTTAAATTACTGCTGGAAAGATTGGAGTGGTCAACCATCCATCAGCCTAGCTTCCCACCCCGGATCACCTGCTGGGATGGAGCCACCATCCGCCACACAAGATCCATTATTGATGAACTTGGTGAGAGCTGCTAATGAACTGCAAACGCCACACCACAAGCCCCCCCCCCCGCCAAATAGGCTGCAGCTGCCACTGCCAAGAAAATGAAGTGCCCCCCCCCACTTCTCTCCGGCCAGGAAGGCGTCCACACCCTAACAATCTTTAGGAAAGGCCTGAGCTGCAAGCAGTGGAAGAGAAGGGCAGCAGCTCAGCCTGTCTCCATTCGTCGAATCTGTTTACCATGCCCTGCAGGGAAGAGTCATCCTCTTAAGTCTGCAACCTCCCAAAAGAAATTTCCCTGTGCCCTGACTGACCTCCCTCCCTGGCTGCTGACCCCGCTTCTGTAAGAGGCATTCTCTGGGGAAGGTTCACCTACCCCGTTGGCACAGCGGGGCCCTTCCGAGCACCTGGGCATGGGTGACTCCTATGCTGTGCCTAAGTGCCTGCGTTTCTGGGCCCCTTGAGCCCCAGAGTAGGATCGGGTGTTCTGCTCTGTTCCAGGCCTCCCGAGGCGGCCCTGAGTTATTGAGCTCCAGTGCTCATAAAAGAAAATCACCCTTCACGGGTGAAGGAACTGCCATTTCTACCACCATGGCAAAAAGATTGATGGGCTGTGCAATTAAAAGCACAAGATCTGTGGCTGTCTTGGGGACTGACGGTGATTTGTAATAAAGGGGAAGCTGACACTGTTGAAACCAGGCGGCTCTTCCTCAGCCGGGGCCAGAGGAACTGCTGGGAACCGGCCCCTGTGAAAAGTGGCATCCTGAAAGCCTGGAGAAGACCTGGGAGACGATTCCTTCTGGGCGGGAAAAGGTCCTTAAGAGGAGCATCCCCCCTCCCATGCCTGCATCACTGCTAGAGTGCGGTGCCTGGGTGGTCCCATTATTTATTTATTTATTTATTTATTTGATTTCTATACAGCCCTTCTCCCGAAGGACTCAGGGTGGTGTACAGGCAAGAATAAAACAGACGGTACAATATACAAATTTAAAATGCAGTTAAAAAACTTATTTTAAAATTGGCCTGAGAAGTAAAATATATAATAAGCTAAAAAACCCCATTTAAAATTAATTACTAAGAATTTAAAAATTTGTTAAAATCAATTTAAGCCAGCCCCGCGCGAATAAAAAGATGTGTCTTCAGTTCGCGACGGAATGTCCGAAGGTCAGGTATTTGGCGTAAACCCGGGGGAAGTTCGTTCCAGAGTGTGGGAGCCCCCACCTTTGAACCCTGCTCTGACTTGGCCCCCTTCCGCTGCGCCCAAGAAACAATCTCTGGAGGGGCTCAACCAGTGGTGGGATTCAAATAATTTAACAACCGGTTCTCTGCCCTAATGGCCAGCTGGGTGGGTGTTGCTTGGTGGTCATGTGACTGTGTGGGCGTGGCCAACTCAACATCACTCGCATCGATGGGCGCTTCACCTTAGCTGTTACAATGTAATAAGGGTTAACCAGAGAGGCAGTTTCTGTAAGCAGGGCAATAAATATTAGGCTAGAAACAACTCCAGAATGTTTCCTTCCTGCCTTCCTTACAGGATTAGCCCTGGAAAGTGGGAAAAAAACAAAATAAGATGTCTTCCAACAACCGGTTCTCCGAACTGCTTAGAAAGTTAACAACCGGTTCTCCCAAATAGGTGCGAACTGGCTGAATCCCACCACTGGGCTCAAGCTCCCTACGCTGCTGACAAGTGCCCCAGGAGGAGACCGATCGCCTTTGGTCTGCAGCCATCTTGGTGCCCTCAAGGATAGGTGGACAGGATGGCCTCGCACGAGACGCAACAGCCAGGCTTCCCAGGGGGAAAATAGTGGAAAACCCAGGTGGGCAGGGAAGGGGACGCAGGACATAGCTTTGTTCCTGGATCTCATGCTTGGTGTCCTTCCTTTGGACTTCCCTAAGAGTGAGGGGCAGCATGGAAGAGGCTGCCCAGGATTGGACCTGCAGCAGAATATGATTATCTATCTCTCTGGAAGTAAACAATTGATTTTCCCTGTGTGGGAGCAGAACCGTTCCTTTCACAGTCAGTTGTTAATTGCACTTCTTCTAGAGGAGTACCCTAAGGAGAGTGGCAGAGGGAGGAGGAGGAGGAAGAAGCAGAAGAAGCAGGGGGCTCCTTGGGAGAGAGGTGGAAGTCGGGTGGTCCGTCTCTGCTGCAGGAGTTGCTTTAACATCCTTGGGATTAAGAGGTCTGAATGAGGGGGCCTCTCACTGAAGAGATGTAGGACTGAGCAGTATCTCGCTGGGCCAATCCATCTGAGAAGCAGATTGCTCCCTTTCCATTGGCTGACCTGAGTGTCTCTTGGAGGTCTGTGTCCACCCACTCTAGCTTTATACCCTGACTCGATCCTGAGCCCTGTAGAGGAGGCCCGAGTACCCCTCCCCTCCTGGGGGGTTGCAGGTTTTGCATTATAACAGCTCTTGGGGGAGTTTTCCAGGCTGCCCAACTTTGGGCCAACTCACTGACCTTCCTTGGGTCAATCTCTCCCCTGCCACCTCTGGAGAATAGCTGCACCACATGAGGAAAGGCAGCCCTTTGCCACAGAGCACAGGAGTCCTGGCATCCCATGTTGCAAGGATAGGAAACTGATCCCAGCCCCGGCATCCACCTTGCAAGGACGATTGCAAGACTCCAAGAAGACTTTTGTATTCAGGCGCCTTTTATTCTCCTGCATCCAGGGCTCTGCCTGTGTCTGGCTAAGGGAGAGACTTCGGCAGGTTGCAAGGATGCTTTCTGGGCCTGCGGTGGCTTTTCCAGCTTCGCCGGATGCAAGTCAAAGGCAAAGGAAGGGAGGTGGTGATGTGGCATGAAGGATGGGATGGAGCCTGGCTAAGCCCCTCCGATAACCCCCAAGTGGTTGTGAGCATCCATTAGGTGATTGCCTGCACCCCAGGCCCTGGCTAGTAAATGGGAAGGCAAGAGTTTATGGCCCCATAAATCAAACCCCTTTCAATTAAACAAGTGGTTTAATTACCCCTGCTGTTCCCAGCGCCCAGCTTCTAATGGCAGTTCGTTGGGTTGGGAACCCCCACCATTAATCACCGGCTGCTCCCTTCCTGAGTGACATGGAGGGGGCGTGTCCACTCCAAAAGAATTCATGGCATGGAGAGTAGTCTTCTCACCTCCTACAAGGCCCACCAAAGCAGTGATTTCCTGACTGGAAAGAAGGTCAACTGAGAAAGTCATTTCAGCATCCCTGCACTCCCAAGGCGCTCCTTCGCTTCTGCACCCGGTTTTCTTTTCACAGCATAAATGCTTTAACTCCCGGCTTTGGCCCAAGTGGGGGTCTCCTCCTTCCTTTCTCAGTGCAAAGCACCCTAGGCTGCTTCCACCCAGGAGTCATGGTCTAGACTTTCCACTTGCAAACTGCCTGCTCAATATACTTCCAGGTAGCAACATGGAGTTGCTGGTCTGGAATGAGAAATTGCAGCAAAATGATTACCAGGAACAGTGAAATTGTGGCCCTGATAATCCCTTGCCTTGACCTAGTGAAGGAATTGCCCACCTGGACAGAGGAAAAGCTGGAGTGATCACACCAGTCTTTGCATGAAAAGTCCTCCAAAGAGTTGGTCTGGCTCCAGAGAAGACGCCTAACTGGACCCTCAGCAAGCCACTCAGCCAAGCCTCATCTCCTTTAGCATATCCGCCAAGGGTGAAATGCTCCCGGTTCAGACCAGATCAGCTGATCCGGTAGCAATGGTGGCGGGTGGTTCGGCGAACCGGTAGCAAAAATCCCTGAAAGCTGAGCTGCGCATCATCAGAGGCTTTTTCTTTTTACTTTTAAAAGCATTTTTAACAACCTCTTCGGCCAAACAAGTTAAAACAAGGCTCTGACGATCCCAGCTGAGGTGCATGATCCTCAGAGGCTTTTTTTTTTTAAACTTTTCAAAGCATTTTTTAAAAGGTAAAAAAGCTGAAGCCTGCTAGGCAAAAAATGGGGGATGTAGGCAAAAAATGGGGGGTGGGGGGTTTGTTTAAGAGAGAGAGAGAGAGAGAGAGAAAGACAGAAAGAAAGAAAGAAAGAAAGAAAGAAAGAAAGAAAGAAAGAAAGAAAGAAAGAAAGAAAGAAAGAAAGAGGGAGGGAGGGAGGGAGGGAGAATAAAGGAGAGGAAGGAAGGACTACAAATCTGGCACTAGAGGCAGTTTCAGAGGATAATCCAGGGCTGGAAAGGACCTGGAGGTAAACCCTAACCCTAACCCTAACCCTAACCCTGCTCCAGCAGGATATTGTTAGTGAGTTTCTGTCTTTTGATCTCCCAGTCACAGCCACACCCACCCAGTAACATGCCCCCCCACCAAGCCACGCCCCACCAAGCCACACCCACAGAACCAGTAGGAAAGAAATTTAGATTTCACCACTGATATCCGTCCCAGGAGAGGATTTTCGGTTTGGACAGGACAGTTTGGCTGGAGAGACTGAGAGGGGAAGAGCAAAAGGCCCCTTGCCTGATAAGGGGCCGGATAGCTCAGGCTGGTAAGGCCTGTTATTAAGAACACAAAGCCTGCAATTACTGCAGGTTCGAGCCCGGCCCAAGGTTGACTCAGCCTTCCACCCTTTATAAGGTAGGTAAAATGAGGACCCAGATTGTTGGGGGGGCAATAAGTTGACTTTGTAAAAATATACAAATAGGATGAGACTATTGCCTTATACACTGTAAGCCGCCCTGAGTCTTCGGAGAAGGGCGGGGTATAAATGTAAACAAAAAAATAATAATGCTGGCACCGACACGGACTGCAATATCTCTTGGCTGCTATTTGTTTTAAGTGTTTTTGTGATTGTTTACCAGTCTCTGCTTTGAGATGGGTGGCTATTTAAATTGGCAGAAGAGATGGACAAATGGAAGCCCCCCCACTTCTCCTAGCTGTGGGGAGGAGCATCCCTGGGGCATCAGAAGATCAGAGCTCCCTCTGTGGCCTCTTTGCAGCTGCTTTCTGAGCTGGGCATCAGCAGGAGGGGAGTGGGGGGTGGTCTCTGCAGTCACGACTGTTTTAGCATTCAGTTTGGTTTTCATCATTTTAAGGTTCACGCGTTTCTAATTGTTATGAATACCATGGTAAAATTAATAGTTCTATGGTTGGTTTATTACATTTAGTAAAATTATGGGCATGTAATGTTTGCCAAGAAAAGACACTGCACAGACTTTAATCGTGTAAAGATGATAATTTAGTTGTTACACTTGTTGAAATGATGAGATTATTTTTTTAAAAGTTTGCAAACTGTAGGAAGAGGAGAAAGTCTTAATGTAAGCCAGATAAGCAACAGCCTAAGCACCAGCTCTCACCTGTGCTCCTGTGAAGAACCAAATTCATGCCTTGCTTAATTGGACTCCTTATCCATCTAGTCCAGCAGTCTGTTCTCATGGTGGCCGACCAGCTGTCCAAGGAAGCCCACTCCTCTCCCCACCTATGACCTCCAGAGGCAGCCCCATATAGCTAGTAGACCTTGATCCCCAGGACTGAGTGTAACTCTGGAGCTGGCCAACATTTTCAAGCATAGAAAACTCCAGCTGAAACTAACCCAGCTGATTCATCAGACTCAGTTAAGACTTTCACACACAACACTGGTCTTCTCCGGAGATTCTGCGGGACATGCGCGCAAGAAAAACCCTTTGCTTTGCACACCAGGACTTGTGCCAGCTGCAAGCGCGGGTCCACCACCTGCAATCTTCTTCCACTCCACAGGATGGCACAAAGAGCCGGACAGTCTTCACGTGGCTGGCAGCCAGCGCTCCCGTTCTCCCCGGCTTGCATTCCAAAGTCTGCTTGGGCCACGTTTGCTGGAACCCAGGAGGAAGCCATCACCTCCAGGGTGTCTGGTAGACAAGGCCAGTCCTCCAAGTAGGCCAGCCCAAATGATGGCAGCCCTCTGCCCAGGCTGATTGAGACCGACACCTCGTCTTTGGGATAGGGAAGGAGACTTGCCTGTCCCTTAAGGCCATTTGCCAGAGTTCCCCCCTCCGTGGGTGCTGGTCCCCACGTCTTCCTACACAAATAGTTTGGGCAACCGTGATCGGAGAAGTCCTCGCTTGTCAGCTCAGCCTGAGTAAATAAACTTTTCCAGGGTGGGTGGTGGAGCTGCCAAGCCTGCAAATGGCTCTGTCGGAAACCGTTAGTGCCTCCTCGGTGACAGTGGCAGGCAAGCGAGAAATGGGCCTGCCGCCTCGCATTTGACGGAGAGGGACACACTGGCTGCACACTTCCAGCAGCCTGCTGGGAAGTTAGAGATTGCTGCTCCAGCAATAGCTCTGGATTGCCTGGCTGACTGACCCAGAGAGAGGCTGAGGCTCTTGGGACAAAGAGCATCACTCCAGCCGGTAAAGCAGGCCAGGGCCAGGGCTTTCCCACCGTGGGAGCCCGAGTGACCAGGGAATCCTGCTCCCTCTGCCCCTCACTTCCGGTATTTCTACTTCTGGAGCTGGGAAACGGATTGATCCTGGCAGCACAAGGATTCAGGCTGAGGCGCGGTGGGCGCTTCCCACTCTGGCTGCTTCTTTTTTTTTCTTAAAAAAATGTGTTTTTATTTTATAAACAAACATACATTTAAAACATCAATAATTCCTTCCATGTGACGTCTCAATGTTTTCTTCCTGGCTCCATCTTTTGTTGTTTCTTCTTTCTTCACTCCAATTTAAACTATTACCATTTTCCCACAGATACATTATTATCATTTTCTTACATAATTGTCCATTGCTCATCTATACCCTTTTTTCTAACCAATGATAAAATTCATCCCATATCTTAAAATATTCTGAATCTTCTCTTTCTTTAATCATTAAAGTTAATCTGTTCATTTCTGCACAGTCTAAAAATTTCCTAATAATTTCTCCTTCCAGGGGTATTTTCTCTGCTTTCCAATTTTGCACAAAAATAATTCTTGCTGCTGTAATTATATGTATAATCAAATAAATATTTTCTTTACTAATTTTCTCTGGTAGGATCCCCAATAAAAACAACTCCGGTTTTGAAGCAATATGTTGTTGGGCTGCTCTGGCTGCTTCTGTTGGGGTAAAGCCTGCAGAAGGGGAACTACCACCCTTGGGGGAAAAGAATGACCCAAGCAGGCTTGGAGGCTCCACTGGCTCTCCATCTCAAGAGCAACGTAACTGTGGCGCACTGTGGCTGGGGCGGATCGTCATGTGCCCCCCCCTCCCACCACTGATGCAGCATGGCTTGTGAACCAAACCCTCTGGAAAGTGGGAGGGCCCTCTGTTGCCCTGTTGAAAGCATCTCTTGAAGAGAAGTGGGCATAAGGTGGACTTGAAACCAGAGATACTTCTTACTTGGGATACTAACCAGAACTTACAGTAAAGATATTCAGCATTTGATATTACACATAATCACGGTGGCAAGGATTGCCTACGCACAGCTCTGGAAAAATGAAAAGATACCAACAGAAGAAGAAACAATCAAGAAAATTCTGGACTGTGCAGAGATGGATAAATTAACGAAAGAAATAAAGGAAAAGGAAGAGACATAATATTATTTAATATGGACCAAAGGGCCGGTTTAGCTCAGGCTGGTAAAGCTTGTTATTAAGAACACAGAGCCTGCAATTACTGCAGGTTCGAGCCCGGCCCAAGGTTGACTCAGCCTTCCATCCTTTATAAGGTAGGTAAAATGAGGACCCAGATTGTTGGGGGGGCAATAAGTTGACTTTGTAAAAAATATACAAATAGAATGAGACTATTGCCTTATACACTGTAAGCCGCCCTGAGTCTTCGGAGAAGGGCGGGGTATAAATGTAAACAAACAAAAAAAAAATGGTACGAGTGGTTGGAGAATAGGAAAACTGAATAGAAAAAAAAGGATGGTGAAGAGAAGATAACAAATGTGTAAAATATTGTAAACAAATGAAACTAGATGTAAAGGGATGATAAAGTAAAAGATAGTAAAAAAGAAGGGAAAAATGGAATGTATAAAGCAGAAAGCTGAAGGAATGAAACCATCATATAAAAAGAAAACACAGATTGTATGTTTATGTTATGTATTTTTGTCTTGTGTTGTATCATTGTAATAAAACCAATAAAGCTTTTTTTTTTTAAGAAAGCATCTCTTGAAAGCCCGCTGCAGCTCTGTAGGCAGCTCTGGACAAATCAGTCCAGACTGGTGGGGGAGGGCAGATAGCTTGGGCTGGGCTGAACTGGGGGGGGCGGCATGGAGGTCCCCAGGGTGAGAGAAGCCCTGGCCCCAGGCTGCGCAGCCTCCATTTTTCTGGCATTCGGCAAAAGGATCTTTGGCAGCATCATTGCTCCCTTCCAGAATGGGCAAGGGGAAAAGGAGACATTCAAATAATCCAGGCTGGATGTGCTTCAGCTGCAAGACATCCCAAATCAATATCTTGAGCTGGGGGGTGGGTGGGAGGCAAAGCAGCACTGCTGATAAGAGACTTGGGGTCCCCCCACGGGTCTCCCAATTGGAACTGTGCTAGCTGCAGGATCTCTAGGCTTTGTTGTTCCCAGCAATAGCAGCTTATGGAAGCAATCCTGTCCCACTGGGAACTTTATTTAAAGATCTACCAGCCACTTCGCCTCCGACAGCCAGCAGCTTCCCTGCGATGGGGCAGGACTGTCTTTCTCAGCTGCTGAAATCCAAGCAGGAGATATTCCATCCTTTATCCCATTCGGACTGGGGGTGGGCTGTTAAGATCTCTGGAGTCCCACGATGTCCAGGTGGCCCTCCTTGCTCTGAGTGACCCCTTCTTTCAGGAAAGAATCGGGGGGCCCTTCGAGATCCTTGGGCACAGTTCCTGTTCGTTGGGGTTCTGTCTGTTTCTGCACTGGCCAAGAAGAGTCCAGCCAGCCAGTTCCCATCCAGATGCTCCGTTCTCTCTTGGGCTTTGCTGGCCAAAGCTGTGTCCCAACTCAGCTCAGCTTCGCAGCAGTTGGGGTGGTACTGCCACCTTCTCCATTTCCTGAGCAGCTGCAACCTCCAAAGAAAGGGAGCTGTTTGTAGGGGGTGGGTGGGGAGGGAGGTCAGGCCCGCAGCATCTTCCATGAAGTGGAAAAACAGGTTCAGCCAGACCAGGAGTGAGTGGGTAGCGGAGTGGGTTAGGGTCTTTTTCCCTGCCCATTTAACTCCCACCCATCTGCTGGAAAAGTCAGAACCGTTGCATGGAGCATCAAAGCAGACCATAATTAAAGCCATCAGACTCCAGCAAGCCTCTTCCCCTCCCTGAGTCTGCACTGGGCTGGACAGGGTGCCACGCAGGGTGGACAGGACACAGATTCGGGCTGAAACCTTCACCCAAGCTCCCCCACCCCATATGTGCTTCACCGTCCCAGAGCAGAGCCCCTCAAATGAGCCAGTTACAGTCCCACCTACATGGACGACCGAAGGGGGCAACTGAGGAATGGAGAGGAATTCAGACCTTCTTTGAGCAGGGCTTTCCAGCGCTAGTTCTTGGGATTGCCACCATCTGCAGACTCCTTTCCAACCCCCATCTTCAGACCTTCAGATGTGTGTGTGCGTGCACTTAGGCCTGAGATGGTGAATCTATGGCACGCGTGCCAGAGGTAGCATGCAGGGCCCTCTCTGATGGCACGTGAGCCGTCCCAGTTCAGCTCTGCTGCGCATGCATGCACACCTCCCGCCAGCCAGCTGATCTTTGTGTCTGCTGCGCATGGGGAGGGGCGAGCGCAGGGGCCCGTGCATGCACAGGGGGGCAGGGGGCATGGGGCCATGCACGCATGTGTGGGGGCAGGCCCACACATTGAATTTGAGGGGTTTGAGCACGTGCACCCTCATTCATATGCCCATGAGTGTGCTTTGGGCACTTGGTCCAGAAAAGGTTAGCCGTCACTGGCCTAAGCCATTCTCTATTTTCTAGCTGTGCCCCAGGAGACACCCTTCCCCTCTTTAAACATCAAAGTTAATTTGTTCGTTTCTACACAATTTAATTTTTTTCTAATAATTTCTTCTTCCAGGGGTATTTTCTCTGCTCTCTCCTCTGATGGTGCCTTATCTCCAATGGCTTTCTCCTCCTCTCTCAAGTGCACATCAGCCCCAGCCTCCAACACTGGATCTGAGCCAGGGCAATCCATTCCTTGGTGGCTGGGACATCCCCTTTGCTTTCAGAAGACCCCAGCGGTCAAAAAACCTTGGCACATCCGCTGAGGGCCAGCTAGAGAGCTGGAGAAACATCCTCTTCTGCACCGGGCAGCTTGTCCCAGTTTGAAGGCTATTCTGGGCACAGAGTTCCAAAGGCCCAAACTCCAGTCCAAGCGGCTTCCGATTGTGCCTATTTAACTGCAGCAGAGCTCCTATTTCAGAGGCATTTGATCTTCTACTAATTGAGAGCGGCTGTCCTGCTATGGGGCTGCTGGGGCCTCCAAGAAACACCAGGCCCCCATCTCAAATCTTCTCAGAAGTAGTTACCCAGCCTGGCCTTTTTTTTTTTAGCCAGCTGCCAGAAGCCCAGTTGGCCCTGCCTTGGATGAGCAGGCACCTCTTGTCTCGTGGAAGGGAGTGGAAAAGAGAAGGACGGAGAGGCTCCTGAGCCTATCTCTCTTTTTTAAACACAAGAGCCGAAAAGAAGAGGCCAGGTTATGTCTGGCTGAGGCTGGCCATCGTGCTTGGGAGGCCCAGCTCTGCCATCTGCGGGGCCTTCCGTCTTCCTCTACGACGGCTGGCTCAACATTTTAATTTTAATTGCATCTCCCAGGCAAACAGCTTCAGGGAAATCAGCTGGGAAGATTGGTCGAGAACATGAATGATTTATAAGGTTCTGTGGCAGTAATCAATATTGCTTCTTATTACAGGCCCCTGTTCCCAAACCCTCTCTTTACGGCTCATTTTTCTAACCCTTCTAATTTGACCCAAAGTTAATTGATAAGGCAAAGAGGGAGGGGGGCCCCTCCATAAGGCCTCCTCTTCCAAGCTCTCGGCTCTGGTTCTTTGCTGTCCGTCATCTTGAGGAGTTTGTGGGTGTCTTCTCGGGGCCTGTCAAGATGGCGCCCATCTATCCTGAAAATGAGAAGCCCTGCTCTGGGCTTCCTTTTTGGCAGAAGAGGCCAGAAGGGGAGCAGAGTAGGACCATCACCGCAGAAAGTTTGCCTGGGCAGGTGAACCATGGCAGCCCCCACCATTCCCTCTGTGCTTCTGGGCTTAGGCACCGAGGCCCCCCTGAACAAACAGAGGGGGGTGCAGTGGTGAAATCATTTTTTTTTTTTTACTACAGGTAAGTTGCTGAAGACTACTTCAGCTTCAATCACAACAATACACGAGCACACAATAGATTTAAGCTTAATGTGAACCGCTCCAATCTTGATTGCAGAAAATATGACTTCAGTAACGTTAATGCCTGGAATGCACTACCAGACTCTGTGGTCTCTTCCCAAAATCCCCAAAGCTTTAACCAAAAACTATCTACTATTGACCTCACCCCATTCCTAAGAGGTCTGTAAGGGGCGTGCATAAGAGCACCAACATGCCTACCGTTCCTGTCCTTGATTGTATCCAATTTCGTATAGTTATTACATACTTATGTTTATATATCGTATAGTTATTTCATGCTTATGCTTATATATACTGTTGTGACAAATCAATAAAAATAAAAATAAAGGTTCTGTGGGCGTGGCTTGGTGGGTGGGGCAGGGGAAGGATACTGCATAATCTCCATTCCCTCCCCACTCCTGGGGAAAGGATACTGCAAAATCCCCATTCCCTCCCCGCTCCTGGGGGAAGGATATTGCAAAATCCCCATTCTCTCCCCACTTCTGGGGGAAGGATATTACAAAATCCCCATTCCCTCCCCACTCCTGGGAAAGGATACTGCAAAATCCCCATTCCCACCCCACTCTGGGGCTAGCCAGAGGTGGTATTTGCCAGTTCTCCAAACAACTCAAAATTTCTGCTACCGGTTCTCCAGAACCTGTCAGAACCTGCTGGATTTCACCCCCTGGGGAGGGTGCCTGACCCCCCCTCCCCCGCTCCAAAGGGAGGAAAAGCCAAGGCGGGGTGGGGGGGAGCCATTTGTTCTCTGCCTTTATTTATTTATTTTATTTATTTTATTCTATTAGATTTTTATACCGCCCTTCTCCCGAAGGATTCAGGGCGGTGTACAGCCGGAATAAAATACAGAATATATACAATTAAAAGAAATTAAAAGAAACTATTGATAAACGGCCGATAATTTAAAAAATTTAAAAATTTAAAATCACTAAAACCCCAATTTAAAATCAACTATTTATGCCAGTCCTGCTTGAGTGAATAAATATGTTTTTAGCTCACGACGAAAGGTCCGAAGATCAGGCACTTGACGTAAGCCAGGGGGGAGTTCGTTCCAGAGCGTCGGTGCTCCCACAGAGAAGGCCCTACCCCTGGGGGCCGCCAGCCGACATTGTTTGGCGGACGGCACCTGAGAAGGCCCTCTCTGTGAGAGCGTACGGGTCGATGGGAGGCATAAGGTAACAGCAGGCGGTCTCGTAAGTACCCGGGTCCTAAGCCATGGAGCGCTTTAAAGGTGGTAACCAGGATCTTGAAGCGCACCGAAGACCACAGGAAGCCAGTGCAACCACGGAGCAGTGGTGTTACGTGGGAGCCACGGGCGGCTCCCATTACCACTCGCGCAGCTGCATTCTGGACTAACTGCAGCCTCCGGGTGCACCTCAAGGGCAGCCCCATGTAGAGAGCATTGCAATAATCCAGCCGAGACGTAACCAGAGCGTGAGTGACCGTGCATAAGGCATCCCGGTCAAGGAAGGGACGCAACTGGCGAACCAAGCAGACTTGGTAAAAAGCCCTCCTGGTGACGGCCGCCAGATGTTCATCAAAGGACAGCCGACCATCCAGGAGGACGCCCAAGTTGCGAACCACCTCCTTTGGGGCCACTAACTGCTTCAACAGTCAGCTGCGGGTGCACCTGACTGTACCGGGGTGCCGGAATCCACAGCCACTCCGTCTTGGAGGGATTGAGCTTGAGTCTGTTTCTCCCCATCCAGACCCGTACGGCTTCCAGGCACCGGGACAGCACTTCGACCGCTTCGTTGGGGTGGTCCGGGGTGGAAAAGTACAGCTGAGTATCATCAGCGTACAGATGATAACTCACCCCGAAACCACTGATGACCTCGCCCAGCGGCTTCATGTAGATGTTGAACAGGGTAGGCGAGAGAATCGACCCTGAGGTACCCCACAAGTGAGGCCCCTCGAGGACGACCTCTGCCCCCCTGTCAACACCGTCTGCAACCGGTCAGAGAGATAGGAGGAGAACCACCGATAAACGGTGCCTCCCACTCCCAATCCCTCCAACCGGCGCAGCAGGATACCATGGTCGATGGTATCAAAAGCCGCTGAGAGATCTAATAGGACCAAGGCAGAGAAACAACCCCTGTCCCTGGCCCTCCAGAGGTCATCCACCAAGGCGACCAAAGCCGTCTCCGTGCTGTAACCGGGTCGGAAGCCGGACTGGAACGGGTCTAGATAGACAGCTTCCTCCAGGTGCCGGGGAAGCTGCCATGCAACCACACTCTCTACAACCTTTGCTAAAAAGCGAAGGTTGGAGACTGGACGATAATTTCCCAAAATAGCTGGGTCCAGGGAAGGCTTCTTCAGGAGAGGTCTCACCACCGCCTCCTTCAAGGCGGTGGGGAAAACCCCTTCAACCAAAGAAGCATTTATAATCCCCTGGAACCAGCCTCGTGTCACTTCCTGAGCAGCCAGTACTAACCAGGAAGGACACGGGTCCAGTAAACACGTAGTCGCATGCAACCTCCCCAGCAACCTGTCCACGTCCTCGGGAGCCACAGAATCAAACTCATCCCAAATAACCTCAACAAGACGAGTCTCTGCCACCTCGGCTGAATCATCGCAATCATGGTCCAAGCCATCACGAAGATGAACGATTTTATTGTATAGATAACCGTTAAACTCCTCGGCTCGACCCTGCAGGGGGTCATCCCGTCCCTCCTGTTGAAGGAGGGAATGGGTCACCCGAAACAGGGTGGCCGGGCGGTTATCTGCCGACGCAATGAGGGTGGAAA
Source organism: Ahaetulla prasina (assembly GCF_028640845.1). Taxonomy (NCBI): domain Eukaryota; kingdom Metazoa; phylum Chordata; class Lepidosauria; order Squamata; family Colubridae; genus Ahaetulla; species Ahaetulla prasina. Next base: position 19,100,863 of record NC_080553.1, on the reverse strand, counting down.
CGTAGGAATGCTTCGCCTCCCTCATTGCCACTAGGTAGGTCCTAGTAAAGGACCTCACTAGTGTCCGATCAGCCTCGGAACGGCTGGACCTCCAAGCACTCTCTAGGCGTCTTCTCCGGCGTTTCATCGCTCTCAGCTCCCTGGAGAACCAGGGAGCCAATTGAGATCTACGCCGGGTCAGAGGCCGCAAAGGCACGACACGGTCCAAAGCCCCAGCCGCGGCCCGATCCCAAGCCGCAACCAGTTCTTCAGTCGTGCCGTGGGTAAGATCCTCAGGAAACAGCCCAAGCTCCATCAGAAACCTCTCCGGGTCCATCAGGCGCCTGGGACGGAACCAACGCATCGGCTCCATCTCCCTGCGGTGGTGAGCAGCGGTTCGAAAGTCTAGGCGAAGGAGAAAATGATCTGACCATGACAATGGTTCTTTCACTATATCTCCTAATTCCAGATCATTTACCCACTGACCAGAGATAAAAATCAAGTCTAGCGCGCCTCCCCCGATGTGTGTAGGGCCATCAGTTACTTGAATCAGGTCCAAGGCCGTCATGGAGGCCTGGAACTCCAGAACCACTGTTGATGACAAGCCGGCCGATGGCAAGTTGAAATCTCCCAAGACCAAAAGTCTGGGAATCTCAACCGCCACGCCAGCAAGCACCTCCAGTAGCTCAGGTAGGGCTGTAGTCACGCAGCAAGGAGCCAGGTACGTGATCAACAACCCCATCTGATTACGATGGCCCCACTTCACAAGGAGGGATTCACAGCCAGCTATCTGAGGAACAGTGGACTCCCTTGGCTCCAGACTTTCTCTAATCACAACCGCCACCCCCCCACCCCTACCCTGGGCCCTCGGCTGATGGAATGCACGGAAACCCGGCGGGCACAGTTCTACCAGGGGTACACCCCCTTCTGTGCCCAACCAGGTCTCCGTAATGCCCATAAAGTCCGCGGACTCCCTCTGAATCAGATTGCAAATCAGGGGAGCCTTATTAACCACGGACCGGGCATTGCAGAGCATCAGCCGTAGGCCCGAGCTCTGAGGATCTTGACCATCCGGGGAACGAGTAGGGACTGGGGGGCCGGAGCACGTGATCGCCTTTAAACATCGACCACGTGCTCCCAAAGAACGATACGGCCCCCTGCCTCCGCCATATCTACCCCTCCCACTTACCGTACAGATGGAATGATACTCTCTGCTCTGTTCAGACCCCTCCCCCCCTGTCTTCGGACCAGCTAAAATAGTGTCGTGAGCATGCGCTAGGACTGGACATACCCTCCCCGACGGGTTTCCCCCATCACCTGCCCTTGCCCTCCCCCCCTTTAAAAATTCCCTGTTTAAAAATCCCCAAAGGCTCTTCCTCGACGCATGCCACCTCTGTGGGTCCCAAGACCCGTCATTGAGGCCGGCCCTTGGTAATGCAGTGGGCCATTCCTGCGAGGCGGGGGCACCTCGCAGGCAGAGGAGTACATGTGCGGAGTATCGCATGTTGAAAAGTAGTACCCACACTCTTTGATCCCCCTCCTCCCAGCAGGGCCAGGGTCCTCATCACCATCCTGGGACCACTCCTGAATGGTGCCTCTGGGGAGGAGCCGGGAGGGAGTCCCAAGCAGCAAGGGAGCTGCTGCTCTCCCAAGCAAGGTAGAAGGGGGGGGGGTCCCCAGCTCCTGGCCCCACTGAGTTTCATTGCGGGGAGGGTGTGTGTGTGTCGGGCGGCCTTCTCCATTCATGGATTTCATATTATAAAATGACTGTGGTTGCCATGGCAACCTATAGGAGCAGATCTCGTTTCAGAGGCCCAGCCACCAGATTTTCTCTAAGGGATTTCTTCTTTTCATTATTTTCCTCCAAAGGTCAGTTATCCTCTGAGGCAGGGCGGGGAGAGGGGGGTGGGCTCTGCAAAAGGTGAAACATATTCATGCCCAATTCCCCAGGTAGAGTTTGCCTCCCCACCTCCCTTCTTCCCTGCCTGCTTCCAGCGCTCTTCCAGGGTTAACCCTTTCGGACAGCCTGGCCTGGCCTGGCAATTCTGGCCCAGAACATCTGAAGCTGCTTCCGTGCTTAGGAAGCATGAAATGCAGCTTTGACAGCAGCCCTCACCCCAGACAGCCCCCAACCCAGAGATTCCCCACAGCTGGACAGGGAAAGGCATCCTTGGGTTTCCCAGGTCCAATATGCCAGCCCTGCCCAGGAAAGTCCTCGCTCCGTCCCTGAAGTCTTGGCAAGGCCACAGAGATGGTGTCAGAGCTCTGGCTGTGCAGCCTCAGCCACTTATTATCTGCAGTATGGCCCCCAGCCAGCCCGTTTCTGACCCCAGGCAGTGGGGGGGATTGACATGTATGGCCCCTGCAGAACCAGGCAGGCTGTCCCTTGATGCCCTGGAGACCTGGCGAGTCTGCCCAGAAACAGAGACCCAAAAAGCAGATGGGAGAATCTCGGTGGGTAGGAAAGCTGGGTGAAGAGCAGACCTTCTCAGCTGGCAGTTGCACAGCCAGTCAAGGGAGAGAGGGGGGGTCTCTGCTGAGGTCCCTGCATTCCGTGGGTGGCCCAGTGGCCATCGGCACCAGTGGAGGTGGGCTTGTCTTTGGTGCAGGCTCTGAGAAGGGCAGAGCTTTCCAAGAGAAAGGGAAGGGCCACTTTTGGGACAGGTCCAGAGGTGGGTTTCAGCAGGTTCTGACCAGTTCTGTAGAACCGGTAGCAGAAATTTTGAGTAGTTTGGAGAACCGGTAGTATAAATTCTGACTGGCCCTGCCCCCATCTATTCTCTGCTTCCCAAGTCCCAGCTGATCGGGAGAGAATGAGGATTTTGCAGTATCCTTCCCCTGGAGTGGGGAGGGAATGGAGCTTTTACAGTATCCTTCCCCTGGAGTGGGGTTGGAACGGAGATTTTACACTATCCTTCCCGTGCCACACCCATCAAGCCACACCACACCCACCAATTCACGGCCACAGAACCGGTAGTAAAAAAATATTGAAACCTACCAATGGACAGGTCAGGTCGTTTGATGCTGATATCGGAAGATCCTGTGGGGTGGTGGGATTAGAGTCACGCCTTTCTCATCTTACTGGGATAACATCGCAGAAAGAAAATGGGCCCACGGTTAACTACAAACGGAAAGGGAGCTGGTCATTCAAGATAAGGGTTTATCTGTATACAAGGAAATGGTCTCTCGTGGCAAAACAGGCCAGGGGCTGGCAGGAATAAGTTTCACCTCCCCCCCTCCCTGTTTGCCAGCACCAGTCAGGATAGTTTCCGTGATTTCCAGATGGTTCTGCGACTCAGAGGGGGCTGTCCTCCTACTCTGTGGTCTGGAAACGCTGCTTCTGGTGCCTGGCAGGGCTGGAGGCCAGGAGCAGTAGCCACGTGGCGGTTTGGATGCCCTTTGCTAAGCAGCTAACAACAAGATAACTGTTGGACGCAGCACTCAATCTGATACCAGCTGGACAGCTCTGTCTGGCCTTCTGAGGATTTGGCCAGCAATGGATGGTCATGTGAAGCCCACCATGGTTACTGCCCCATCATGCCTGCAATAACCAGAACCTTCTGCTGCCTCAGCCCCTTCCTTCCTTCCTTCCTTCCTTCCTTCCTTCCTTCCTTCCTTCCTTCCTTCCTTCCTTCCTTCCTTCCTTCCTTCCTTCCCTGCGGAGGCCAAGTGTGTCCACCGCCCGGGGGCTCTCTTAGAGGCCTCTCCAAACAGCCATCCTGGACCGGGCAAGTCTTCTCAGCCTGGAGATGGGAAGCGGAGGCAGCCAAGGGGGAGCGCCCGAGTGGGCTGCTTCACATCGAGCCTTTTGCCTGACCTTGCCAGCAGCGGGTAGAGAGAACAAGAGGTGGGCAATGCCCAAGACCCCTTGCTGTAATGGGTTCCCCCCCCAAACTGTGCTTGGCATGGTCATGGCATAGTTATGCAAGTTGAGTGGTGGGCTGGAGCGGCTCCCTGGCTGATAGGCAGAGTGGTCCCAGCCATGGCCACACTCCTGCTCCTTCTCCAGCCTAAGGTAGTCTTCTCCTTGGGCCAGTTGAGGGCAACCATCGTTGGAGACCTGAAAGGGAGGGAGCCCACATCTCTAGCTGAATGGAGCCTGCAAAAAGACAGCACAAACTAAAAAATAAAATAAAAGCAGCAGTAGGGTAATAAAACGCTATTCAGGAAACCACAATCTCTGAAAAACACAGCCTATTGAAATGATAAGCCGAAAACCATTTGCTAAGCACCGAAATGGGCCCTTTTGTAACCCCATTCCTTCTCTTGACAGTTACCTTTCAATCTGACAATTGTGCAGCCTCCACCCAATCTTTATTCAGTGGTCTATTCACCCAGAGTATTAATGAAGGGGGGTGGTGGCTTGCGAGAATAGCCTTTAATGGGCTGATAGACAAGGCCCCCGCTCTTCTGCTCCCTTGCCAGGGCTTATCAGGCGCTCACAGGATGGCTGGGGAGACCATGGGAGGACACATGCCTCACGGACCTCTCCTCCCTTTGGGGCCGGCCGAGATGGCGTCTGTGGCGTAGTGACCCTCAAGGGCCCACAGCTGCAGCACAATCCAGAAGGGAGGCTCCTCCATGTGGTGGCTGCTTTCTGAGCCCCAAGGTTCCAAACCACCAGCAACGTGGAGAAGTTTACCGCCCCTGGCATGGTGCCCCAAGTGGCAGCCTTCCTTCCTCTGGGAAATGCTCTACCACCATCTTCTTCTTCCTGTTCAAGCCCCGCCCCACCCGGGTGAAATGCTCCCAGTTCAGACTGGATCAGCTGATCCAGTAGCAATGGCGACAGATGGTTTGGAGAACCGGTAGCAAAAATCCCTGGCGGGGGTGCCCAGCTGAGCCATGCAATCTTCAGAGCCTTTTTAAAATTTTATTTTAAAAGCATTTTTTTAACAATGCTTTTAAAGGGTTAAAACAAGGCTCTGATGATCCCAGCTGTGGTGCCTGATCATCAGAAGCTTTTCAAAGCATTTTTTAAAAGGTAAAAAAGCTGAAGCCTGCTAGGCAAAAAATGGGGGGATGTAGGCAAAAAATGGGAGGATGGGGGGTTCATTTGAGAGAGAGAGAGAGAGAGAGAGAGAAAGAGGGAGAGAGAAGGGGGAGGGAAGGAGGAAGGAAAAAGGAGAGGAAGGAAGGACTACAAACCTGGCACTAGACGCAGCTTCAGAGGATAATCCAGGGCTGGAAGGGACCTGGAGGTCATCTAGCCCTGCTCCAGCAGGACGTTGTTAGTGAGTTTCTGTCTTTTGATCCCCCAGTCACATGACACCCCACCACCAAGCCACGCCCACCGAACCTGTAGGAAATAAATTTAGTTTTCACCACTGCCCCCCCCCCCGCAAAACACAGAGGAGTTTTGGCTAAAGGAAGGTGTGTGGCGAGTGGCCCCAAAGATGCTCTCCAAAAGCAATGAAAGGGTTACTTTTAGCCCCCTGAGTGAGTTTTGCAGGAGACCTGGCTTGCTTGGTGTGAAGCGCGTTGGCACCATGAATTGTTATTTCCCCCTTCCTTTGTGCCCTTGGGCAATGCCACCCTCAAGCACCTCCTTTCTGTTCTGCCTGGCAGAGGAGTGCACAGCCCCTGCATTCAGTTGGGCTCAGCCCCACAAGTGATGGGGAGAAAGTGGGCCCAGGCTTCCACCTCAGGCACAGCCTCTCACCCACGGCTGTGCCTCCCCAGTACAAGCGCTGCCGCCACGACCCCCCTCCCAAAATGCATTAAAAGCTGCAGCGTCAGCAGTTGCGGGGGGGGGGGGCTGGCTGGCTGGAAATTGCATATAAATGAGGCGCCGGCATATCGCTCCATTCGGAGGAGGCAGGGACATGACACCTTATTGTTGTGTTGTAAGATTTCTTGCTTAGTTAACAGAAAATCCTCACAATTAAATCTGAACTCAAGATTAATTCCCATTAGAGAAAAGAAGGCAAATCCGGCTCCAGCCTTTTGGGGGGTGGGGTGGCACAAGGGTAGGAGGAAATGGGGGGTGAACTGGCTTGCTTGGTGCCACAGTGGACACCAGGAGGGGCCCCAGAGAAGAGCACCCAAGGCTGAAGTGCTTTGGGGGGGGAGTGGGGGAAGAACCGGTCTGGATAACCCACTCCAGAGTTTGCCTGGCCCCTTCAGGGCTTCACACCAGTGGTGGGTTTCAAAATTTTTTACTACCGATTCTGTGGGTGTGGCTTGGTGGGCGTGGCAGGGGAAGGAAGATACTGTAAAATCTCCATTCCCTCCCCACTCCAGGGGAAGGTTCCTGCAAAATCCCCATTCCCTTCCGATCAGCTGGGACTCGGGAGGCAGAGAATAGATGGGGGTGGGACCAGTCAGAATTTTTACTATTGTTTCTCGGAACTACTCAGAATTTCCACTACCGGTTCTACAGAACTGATCAGAACTGGCTGAAACCCACCTCTGCTTCACACCAGGAAGCCCCATCCTTTCTCTGAAGGAAGTTGTCGGCCTGGCTTCCTTGCATCCTCTAGAGAGAGAAGAATGCAGCTTTCAGTTGTCCGACTCTAGGGTTTGATGAACTCCCAGAACCTCCGCCATGTCCCTTTAGGCCCCCAGGGTTGGAGCCAATGTTGGAATTGAGGGTGCTTTGGGGGCAGGAAGCCTTTTCCTGTGTGAGGAATTGAAGCCAAGGATGGGCAACCTTGAGGAAAGGAGGGGGCGGCAGATAGGGTGGGCAAGGCAGAGGAGGCCCAGCAAGCTAACAGTTGGTCGCAGCACTCAGTCTGGTGCCAGCTGGGCAGCTCTGCCTGGCCTTCTGAGGATTTGGCCATCAACTGATGGCCATGTGAAGCCTGCCACTGTCCCATCATGCCTGCAATAACCAGAACCTCCTGCTGCCTCAGCCCCTCCCTCCCTCCCTCCCTTTCCTTTCCTTCCTTCCTTCCCTTCCCTTCCCTTCCTTCCTTTCTTCTTCCCTCCCTCCCTCCCTTCCCATCCTTCTTCCCTCCCTCCCTCCCTCCCTCCCTTCTTTCCTTCCTTCCTTCCCCTTCCCCTCCTCTCTGGCAGGGAAGGATAAACACTTTTCTTGTGCAAACAAGAATTGCAGAAAGAGGCCTGTGGATAAATTATTATCATGACCCTCACTCCAGTGTGAAAAATCCTCTCCTCGTGCCACAGAGGGAAAAAGTCAGAATTTGCATTTAAATAGAAAGCAAGCCTTTGGTCACATGCAGCAGCCAGGGATGCCTCTGGAAAGAGGAAGGGAAGCTGGCTGATCCTGGGTTCCAGAAAGTGAGCAGAGCAGATGGCTGGGGAGCCAGAGCAGGAGGCCAGGGAAACACACACACACACACACCTTCCTTCTCTTCAGTGGCTTTCCAGCACCTGGAATGGCAGGGGAATAAGCCAGTGGCGACCAATGGCAACCAAGAGTGGAGCCCCCCAAGGCACCTTACAGCCAAGTCTCCCCACCTGATCCAGGAATCATGCCTGGGAAACCGAAGAGGCTCTCCAGGTGTTGAGGTCCGCCAGCAGCCTGTGGAGCGGGCAGCGGAGTCGAAAAGTGTTGTGGGTGAGGAAGAACATGGGCCAGTCCTGGAGGCTAGGGAAAGCCCAGATGAGGGCTCTGCATCGGAGGCAGAGGTGGGGCCAGGGCCATTGGGGAGGCGTCCATTCTCCAGGTCCTGTAGGGATTTGGCCATAACTGAGGCTGTTGGTTAGAAGAATTGTCTATCAGCAATAGACAATTATGTAAGAAAATGATAATAATGTAGCTGTGGAAAAATGGTAATAGTTTCAATTGGAGTGAAGAAAGAAGAAACAACAAAATATGGAGCCAGGAAGAAAACACCGAGACATCACATGGAAGGAATTACTGATGTTTTAAATATATGTTTGTTTATAAAATAAAAAAACTTAATTAAAAAAAACTGTTGCAGGTCATTTTCTAACGGCCAGCCTGGCCAGGAAGGAAGGTGCTGGGCTGGGAGTGGAGAAACCAGGTTTTGATCTAGAATAGAATAGAATAGAATTTAGAATATAATTTTTTTTTATTTTTTATTTTTTTTATTGGCCAAGTGTGATTGGACACACAAGGAATTTGTCTTGGTGCATATGCTCTCAGTGTACATAAAAGAAAAGATACGTTCATCAAGGTACAACATTTACAACACAATTGGTGGTCAATATATCAATATAAATCATAAGGACTGCCAGCAACAAGTTATAGTCATACAGTCATAAGTGGAAAGAGATTGGTGATGGGAACTATGAGACGATTAATAGTAGTGCAGATTCAGTAAATAGTTTGACAGTGTTGATGGAATTATTTGTTTAGCAGAGTGATGGCCTTCGGGAAAAAACTGTTCTTGTGTCTAGTTGTTCTGGTGTGCAGTGCTCTATAGCGTCGTTTGAGGGTAGGAGTTGAAACAGTTTATGTCCAGGATGCGAGGGATCTGCAAATATTTTCACGGCCCTCTTCTTGATTTGTGCAGTATACAGGTCCTCAATGGAAGGCAGGTTGGTAGCAATTATTTTTTCTGCAGTTCTAATTATCCTCTGAAGTCTGTGTTTTTCTTGTTGGGTTGCAGAACCGAACCAGACAGTTATAGAGGTGCAAATGACAGACTCAATAATTCCTCTGTAGAACTGGATCAGCAGCTCCTTGGGCAGTTTGAGCTTACTGAGTTGGCGCAGAAAGAACATTCTTTGTTGTCCTTTTTTAATGATGTTTTTGATGTTAGCTGTCCATTTGAGATCTTGCGATATGATAGAACCTAGAAATTTGAAGGTTTCTACTGTTGATACTGTGTTGTCTAGTATTGTGAGAGGTGGAAGTATGGAAGGGTTTCTCCTAAAGTCTACCACCATTTCTACGGTTTTGAGTGTGTTCAGTTCCAGATTGTTTTGGTTGCACCACAAGGCTAGTCGTTTGACCTCTTGTCTATATGCGGATTCGTCATTGTCTCGAATGAGACCAATCACTGTTGTGTCATCTGCGAACTTCAGTAGCTTAACAGATGGATCATTGGAGATGCAGTCATTGGTATACAGAGAGAAGTGGGGAGAGCACACAGCCTTGGGAGGCCCCTGTGCTAATTGTACAGGTATTTGATGTGATCTTGCTTAGCTTCACCTGCTGCTTCCTGTTTGTTAGGAAGCTTGTGATCCACTTACAAGTCTGTTCCGGTACCTGTAGCTGGTTTAGCTTAGTTAGAAGAATGTCTGGAATGATGGTATTGAATGCTGAACTAAAGTCTACAAAAAGGACCCTTGCATAGGTCTTTGGAGACTCAAGATGTTGTAGGATGTAGTGCAGAGCCATATTAACAGCATCATCTGTTGATCTATTTGCTCGGTATGCAAATTGCAAGGGGTCTAACAGCGGATCCGTGATGGTTTTCAAGTAGGAAAGCACTAGCCTTTCAAAGGTTTTCATGACTACAGATGTTAAAGCAACTGGTCTGTAGTCATTCAGTTCCTTGATGGTGGGCTTCTTCGGCACTGGGATGATGGTAGAGCGTTTGAAGCAAGAAGGAACATAACACATCTCTAGTGATTTATTGAAAATATGGGTGAAGATGGGGGCCAATTGGTCAGCACAGACTTTTAAGCAAGAAGGAGTTATCTTGTCTGGGCCTGGAGCTTTTCCTGGCTTTTGTCTGTGAAATAGGTCCTGCACTTCCTTTTCTGTGATCACTAGGGATTGTGAACCCAATGAAATGGGGTCAGTTGTAGGAGGCTTGGCTGTTGTTGGTGTGTCTGAGATGGGGGTTGTGGAGATAGGTGGCTGTAGTTTCCTTTCAAACCTGCAGTAAAACTCATTCAGGTCATCTGCCAGTTGTTGATTACCTTCAGCCTGGGAAAGAGGTTTGCCATAGCCAGTGATATTTTTAAGAGTTACCTGAGTTACCAAAGCCAGCCAGGAGACCTTGTGCACTCCTGCTTGGCCGGGTTTATGACCAAGTCAGAAAGAAGAGGAAACAGAAACTGTTTATTTTCATGAGCTACAGCCCAACACAGCCAAAAATAAACCAATAAGCTTTGGGCATTATTCCCAGCTAGAAAAAACTCTTGAGGGCAACTCTTCCATTCCAGTGCTTTGATGTTCCAAAGGACTCTCCTCCCTGACAGGGAGGTCTTTGTGCTGTGCGGGAGTGTGGGGAGCCTCACTTGCCTCCTTCCCACAGTGGAGGAGCTCAGGTCTTTTTTTCTGGGCTGCTGAGAACCTTCAGGCCTCCAGCTATTGCCGGGAGCCCTCAAGTCTTGTGCTTGGTTCCTTCAACTTCCAGGGGACTCCTTGCATGCAGCTGCTGGGGGTGCGTGTCTTCTCTTCCCTCCCCCATCCCAAGCCAAGTGGGGATAATGCAGGGGGGGACCCAGGAGGGGGAGGACCACGGAGGTCCCTGAGAAGCCTGCTGGCACCAGGGAAGGGCAGCTACATCCCACAGTATGGAAGCTCTGGGGGCGAGGGAGGGGGAGGTTGTGGGAGCCAGATGTGGGGGACCGGAAGGAGGGGGCATCTGTTCACAATTACCTCTGCTTCTGCTAGGCGACTTGGAGACTGCAGGCAGACAGGAAAGAAGCTGGCCGGCACCTACGGAAATCCAGGGCTGCCATGCTGGTGGCAGCTGGACAGACCCTGGACGGTGTCCGCAGCCCCTCCCTCCCTTCCCTGCCTGTCTTGGGAGCAGCTCCAACCCTGCCCCCCCCCATCCCTGTTCCATTCACGCCTTCTCTGCAGAAGAGCTGAGGCAGAGTCAGAATGGCTTCTAGTTGAACACTGAACTAGGTGGGCCTGTTGGGGTGGAGGCATGGGGAGTGGGGGGGGGAGACGGCACCAGCGCAGCCACCCCTGAAAAAATTTGGCACCCACCCACGCCAGATTGTATCAGATGTTTCAGAGGCCTCAAGAGAGCAAGAAAGGGTGGCAGGAAACAAGAACAATGTAACGAGGAGTGGGAGCTTCTGCTTTGCCTCAGCCCTGGCTGGGGTCTTTTCCCACTGGTCCTACGTCCATCCTCCTGCCAGCTTCCCCTTCCCGTATTCCTTTCCTGCACAACTTCCTGCAGCCAGAGGTGGGCACCAGTGGTGGGTTTCACATTTTTTTACTACCTGTTCTGCGGGTGTTGCTTGGTGGGCGTGGCATGGCTTGGTGGGCGTGGCTTTGCTTGATGGGTGTGGCAGGGGAAGGATATTGTAAAATCTCCATTCTGACCCCACTCCAGGGGAAGGATACTGTAAAATCTCCATTCCCACCCACACTCCAGGGGAAGGATACTGTAAAATCTCCATTCCCACCCACACTCCAGGGGAAGGATACTATAAATCTCCATTCCCACCCCACTCCAGGGGAAGGATACTGCAAAATCTCCATTCCAACCCCACTCCTGGGGAAGGTTACTGCAAAATCCCCATTTCCTCCCAATCAGCTGGGACTCAGGAGGCAGAGAATAGATGGGGGTGGGGACAGTCAGAATTGTTACTACCGGTTCTCCAAACTACTCAAAATTTCCGCTACTGGTTCTCCAGAACTGGTCAGAACCTGCTGAAACCCACCTCTACTCTGGATCTTGGGGGCCGTTCATTTGTGTTGCCCCCTTGGAAAAAGGAGGGCAGGTGGGGAATTGTAGGAAGATCCCAGTTCTCCAATCCTGGAACTCCTTCTTGGGAGGTGGGGGAGCCAGGCTTCACCAGGGGCCTTCCAAACTGGAGAGCAGGGGAGGTTAGAAGATTGCCTCCCCCGCCCCTGGAATATCTGCCAAGGATAAGAGGAAAGACTCCCCTCCTTCTCCAGGAAGCCAACAGGAATCTACTGACTAAAATCTATTTCAGAAGGCTCCATATGTTCAGATTTAATTAGAGCAATTAACAAGTAATCAGATTAGCAAAATGCTGTCTTTGAGATAAAAGGATCTCTCCCCCCTCCCCACCAGGAAGAGGCACAGAGGAGATCAGAGACTCCTTGGGGGGGCGAAGCATCTACTTGGAGCCTTGACCTTCCCTGACCCACTCCCACCCGAGCCCCTGCCCCTTGCCTGGCACCTGCCTCCTTTGGGTGGGAGAGGGCTCCCTGCTGGCACCGTGCAGGTGAAGAAGCTCTCTGGTGCTCAGAGAAGCCAAACTCAGCCTGGCTCTCTTGAGTCCGACTCCCTCTCTTGAGGGACTTTTGGGTTCCTTCTCAGTTGGGAACCCTGGAAAAACTCCTCCAACAAAGCAGCCATGAATAAAATATTTTTTCGGGAGGGCACACCCACGATCCAGCGGTGGGAAGCTCCCAGTGAATGGTATTGGCGACCAGCGAGGGATGAGTTCTGCCACTTGGGGGGCTTGCAAAGAGCATCCCTTTGGCCAGGGTTTCATACCCCCACCCCCATTATCAGCTAAACCAGGCCAGCATGGTCATTCTTGCCATTTTGGGGCTGGCCAGGAAAGAGAGCCTGACTGACCAATGTGATCCCAGGAGTCAAGTGTCAGGCCAGGACCCCTGAATCTCCAGCAGCAGGACTCCCTTTTGTGAAAAGGACTGGGAACCCTTTTGCAAAGGCGGGGTGGGTGGGTGGGGGTTGTCCTCGGTGGTGAAATCTAAATTTCTTTCCTACCAGTTCTGGGAGGGTCATGTGACTGGGTGGGCGTGGCTATGTGATTGGGGGATCAAAAGACAGAAACTCACTAACAATGTCCTGCTGGAGCAGGGTTGGACTAGATGATCTTCAGGTCCCTTCCAGCCCTGGATTGTCCTCTGAAACTGCCTCTAGTGCCAGGTATGTAGTTCTTCCTTCCTCTCCTTTTTCCTCCCTCCCTTCCCTGCCTGTCTTGGGAGCAGCTCCAACCCTGCCCCCCCCCATCCCTGTCCCATTCACGCCTTCTCTGCAGAAGAGCTGAGGCAGAGTCAGAATGGCTTCTAGTTGAACACTGAACTAGGTGGGCCTGTTGGGGTGGAGGCATGGGGAGTGGGGGGGGGAGACGGCACCAGCGCAGCCACCCCTGAAAAAATTTGGCACCCACCCACGCCAGATTGTATCAGATGTTTCAGAGGCCTCAAGAGAGCAAGAAAGGGTGGCAGGAAACAAGAACAATGTAACGAGGAGTGGGAGCTTCTGCTTTGCCTCAGCCCTGGCTGGGGTCTTTTCCCACTGGTCCTACGTCCATCCTCCTGCCAGCTTCCCCTTCCCGTATTCCTTTCCTGCACAACTTCCTGCAGCCAGAGGTGGGCACCAGTGGTGGGTTTCACATTTTTTTACTACCTGTTCTGGGTGTTGCTTGGTGGGCGTGGCATGGCTTGGTGGGCGTGGCTTTGCTTGATGGGTGTGGCAGGAAGGATATTGTAAAATCTCCATTCTGACCCACTCCAGGGGAAGGATACTGTAAAATCTCCATTCCCACCCACACTCCAGGGGAAGGATACTGTAAAATCTCCATTCCCACCCACACTCCAGGGGAAGGATACTATAAATCTCCATTCCCACCCCACTCCAGGGGAAGGATACTGCAAAATCTCCATTCCAACCCCACTCCTGGGAAGGTTACTGCAAAATCCCCATTTCCTCCCAATCAGCTGGGACTCAGGAGGCAGAGAATAGATGGGGGTGGGGACAGTCAGAATTGTTACTACCGGTTCTCCAAACTACTCAAAATTTCCGCTACTGGTTCTCCAGAACTGGTCAGAACCTGCTGAAACCCACCTCTACTCTGGATCTTGGGGGCCGTTCATTTGTGTTGCCCCCTTGGAAAAAGGAGGGCAGGTGGGGAATTGTAGGAAGATCCCAGTTCTCCAATCCTGGAACTCCTTCTTGGGAGGTGGGGGAGCCAGGCTTCACCAGGGGCCTTCCAAACTGGAGAGCAGGGGAGGTTAGAAGATTGCCTCCCCCGCCCCTGGAATATCTGCCAAGGATAAGAGGAAAGACTCCCCTCCTTCTCCAGGAAGCCAACAGGAATCTACTGACTAAAATCTATTTCAGAAGGCTCCATATGTTCAGATTTAATTAGAGCAATTAACAAGTAATCAGATTAGCAAAATGCTGTCTTTGAGATAAAGGATCTCTCCCTCCCACCAGGAAGAGGCACAGAGGAGATCAGAGACTCCTTGGGGGCGAAGCATCTACTTGGAGCCTTGACCTTCCTGACCCACTCCCACCCGAGCCCCTGCCCTTGCCTGGCACCTGCCTCCTTTGGGTGGGAGAGGGCTCCCTGCTGGCACCGTGCAGGTGAAGAAGCTCTCTGGTGCTCAGAGAAGCCAAACTCAGCCTGGCTCTCTTGAGTCCGACTCCCTCTCTTGAGGGACTTTTGGGTTCCTTCTCAGTTGGGAACCCTGGAAAAACTCCTCCAACAAAGCAGCCATGAATAAAATATTTTTCGGGAGGCACACCCACGATCCAGCGGTGGGAAGCTCCCAGTGAATGGTATTGGCGACCAGCGAGGATGAGTTCTGCCACTTGGGGGCTTGCAAAGAGCATCCCTTTGGCCAGGGTTTCATACCCCCACCCCCATTATCAGCTAAACCAGGCCAGCATGGTCATTCTTGCCATTTTGGGGCTGGCCAGGAAAGAGAGCCTGACTGACCAATGTGATCCCAGGAGTCAAGTGTCAGGCCAGGACCCCTGAATCTCCAGCAGCAGGACTCCCTTTTGTGAAAAGGACTGGGAACCCTTTTGCAAAGGCGGGGTGGGTGGGTGGGGGTTGTCCTCGGTGGTGAAATCTAAATTTCTTTCCTACCAGTTCTGGGAGGGTCATGTGACTGGGTGGGCGTGGCTATGTGATTGGGGGATCAAAAGACAGAAACTCACTAACAATGTCCTGCTGGAGCAGGGTTGGACTAGATGATCTTCAGGTCCCTTCCAGCCCTGGATTGTCCTCTGAAACTGCCTCTAGTGCCAGGTATGTAGTTCTTCCTTCCTCTCCTTTTTCCTCCCTCCCTCCCTCCTTCCTTCTCTTTCTTTCTTTCTTTCTTTCTTTCTTTCTTTCTTTCTTTCTTTCTTTCTTTCTTTCTTTCTCTTTCTCTCTCTCTCTCTCTCAAACGAAACCACCCCCTCATTTTTTGCCTAGCAGCCTTCAGCTTTTTTACCTTTTAAAAAATGCTTTTAAAAGCCTCTGATGATCAGGCACCACAGCTGGGATCCTCAGAACCTTGTACTTTAAAACAGCGGTCACCAACCGGTGGTCCGTGGACCACTGATGGTCCGAGAGAAAATGTTGGTGGTCCATGGCGCACCCAGATGGAGGAACTGCTCTGGGATAAGCAATGGCCAGTCCTGTGACTAGAGCTCTGGAAGATGGGACTGGCCAGGCAGCTCATGGTGGGGTTGTAAATCTCCGCTATTCAGGTAATTTGTAACTTTGCAGCACAGTCCTCGCCGGCTGGAATGAAGTAATGGTGCAAGCGGGTGGGGGAATGGCGGTGCAGCCGGGCCGAAGCAACGGGTGGCTTCGGCCATCCCTTCCCAGTCACTCCTCACCTGGCGAGGGGAGGGGAGGGGAGGGGGGGAATGGAGATTCGTTTTATATTCCAGAGTGGGAGCTGGATCTCGCGCCTGTTTCTTCCTGCCCTTGTTGGTGCTCTTGCACCTTGGTCTCTCAGGGAGACACTTGACTTCCTCTCAGCCCCAAGACACTGGCTGGCCCATGAGGAAGAGTGGGGGAGAGAGAGAAAGATCCAGCAAGAGACGAAGCTTCACTCCCATTCTGGAATTGCTTCCTTGCTTTGGCCCGTCTGCACCGCTCTCCTCCTTGCACTATTACCTCATTCCAGCCAGCAAGGGCTGTGCTGCAAAGCTGCAAGTTTCTTCCATCCCTTGTTGGTGCTCCTGTACCTCAATCTCTTGGGGGGGGGGACGAGTGACTTCCTCTCAGCCCCAAGACACTGGCTGGCCCATGAGAAAGAGTGGGGGAGAGAGAGAGAAAGAGAGAAGGAGAGAGAAAGAGTGGGGGAGAGAGAGAAAAAGAAAGGGGAGGAGAGAGAAAGAGAGAATGAGAGAGAAAGAGTGGGGGAGAGAGAGAGAGAGAAAGGGAAGGAGAGAAAGAGAATGAGAGAGGAAGGGGGAGAGAGAGAGAATGAGAGAATGAGAGAGAAAGAGTGGGGGAGAGAAAGAGAGAGAAAGGGAAGGAGAGAAAGAGAATGAGAGAGGAAGGGGGAGAGAGAGAGAATGAGAGAATGAGAGAGAAAGAGTGGGAGAGAGAGAGAGAGAGAAAGAGAGGGGGGAGAGAAAGAGAATGAGAGGGGGGGGAGAAAGAGGAGAGAGAGGGGGAGAAAGAGAGAAAAAGAGAGAAAGGGGGGAGAGAGAAAGAGAGATGACAGAATGAGTAGGAGAGAGAGAAAGAGAGGGAGGAGAAAAAGAGTGAGAGAGAGAGGGGAGGGTGCGGAGAAAGAGAGAGGAGGGACAGTGCCTGAAGGACCACATCCCATCACTGGGATTCCAGGCGCTTCAGCAAGCAGCGCGCTGGATTCGTATTAATGGTCCCTGGGATTTAAAATTATGGACTTGGTAGTCCCTGAGGTCCAAAAAGTTGGGGACCCCTGCTTTAAAAGCATTTTTTAAAAAACCTCTTTGGCTGAAGAGGTTGTTAAAAAATGCTTTTAAAAGTTTTTTTAAAAAAGGGCTCTGACGATCGCGTGGCTCAGCTGGGCATGGCGGGGGGGGCAGGGATTTTTGCTATGGGTTCTCCAAACCACCCTCCACCATTGCTACTGGATCGGCCGATCCAGTCCGAACTGGGAGCATTTCACCCCGGTTATCTTCCTCCTTTAAACCTTCCAGGTCTGAGCCCCAATCTGAGGCCTCCCTCCCGCTCCCCCCCAGCAATCTCTGCTGGCACCTTCCTGCCCAGCACTTAGCAGGTGCAGAAGTGGGTCAGGGGATTCTTTGGAGCACCTCGGCTGCCAAGGACAGGCATCAAAGCCTTGGAGGGCCTGGAGGAGAAGCGGCAGAGCCGCCAGATGGGGAAAAGATCTGCTATTATCTGGAGCAGAAGTTGTGCACGCACATATGCAGTCATGTCCTGCCTGTGGTTTATGTCTCATAAGCTGGAGGGGTGTTTGGGAATTGGGGGGGACCAGCCAAGGAAGGGAGTGGGAATTTCCAAGCCCTGTGAAATGTTTATTTATAACTCCCACGTCTGGCAGAAACAAGCCAAGGCAAACAGGCCCGAGGGGGTCCTGACCAGGTTTGATTCCAAGAGTTATTATTGGGGCCCCGGGAGGGGGAGATGTGACATTCCAGGGAGGGGAGGCCTTTTGCTCAAGGAGCTTGCTTGGCCGAGACTCTAGAAACTAGAAACTTTCTGGCCCTCCCTTTTCTAAGCATTGGCCTGGCTGCAAAGCTTTCAGCTGGCCCATATTTGGATCTGCATGTGCCGCTAGGGAGGAGGGCAGGGTCCCCCCCCCACATCTGAGGCGTGTCAGGGACCTGCCCAGTTGCCGGGGCTCTCCTGCTTGGTAGCCCCAAGAGAACCCCTTGTCCCTTGGATGGTCTCAACATTGGGGATCACTTGCCCCCCCTCCCCGGACTTCACCATGGACTGAGGGAGGGGCAGCTGCTCTGAAGAGACCCAGAAGCTTGGCTGCCCCAGGGTCTGTCCGTCTCCAGGAATGACCGGCCATCATCTTCGCTCCCTGGCTCAGGTGAGGGTTAGGTGTGAAGAAGTGTCTCCCCCTCCCCCCTCCCCCCCCCTTGCCCAATTTTGAGGATGAGTAAGCGACATCTCCAAAGAGCCCTCTGTTTATCTGCGCTTCCCCTAGCAGAGCAATTTTCACAGCAGAGCCATCAATGAATGCAATTTACATAATGGCTTATCATAGACTCCAATATTTCAAACACAGTCCATTAAACACCGGCGGCTGCCTTGCTTTGTCACTTGCTTCTTGTAAACTTGTTCTGAAGCTTCTCCATCTGTTAATAATGATCGAGGGGAAAACCCTGCCCAACCGCTGGCACCTCGCAGTGGCAGAGTCCCACGGGCCCCATTCGGAAAGATGATCGGGACCTGGAGATGGTCGTTCTTCTCTCTGGCTTTGCACCTCATGCCAGGAGAGGGTCTTCTCTCCCAGGTTGCTCCACAAGTGTTGAGCTGGGGCAGGAAGACCAGGAATGCCTGCCCCCATTCCTGAGTCGGCTGCGGAGCTTGCTTGCTTCAAGGCTGCCTCCTGGCCAAGGAGTATTGAAAGGAGTATCAGCAGGCAAGCAAAGGAACCCATTCAGGGGCATCCGGGGACCTAAAACAGGGTTTCCACTGCCCAGATCCAATCCAAGTGCTTGGCTGCAGAAAAACCGCAACTCACTCAAGCAGAAGTGACGCAGCCCGAGAGACTGGCTTGCATGCCACTCTTATCTGCCAGTGCAGGGCTGCAGCAGCCCAGTGCCAGGACTCGAGAGCCAAATAGCAAGCAAGGGCAAAGCTGTCCCACTGTTGTGGTCCGCCAGCAGCCTGCGGACCTGGCAGCGGACTTGGACAGTGAGGAGGCTGGGGAGGACAATGGGCCAGTCCTGGAGTCAGGCGAAGGTCCGGATGAGGGCTCTGCGTCAGAGGCAGAGATGGGGCCAGGGCCATCCGGGAGCGATGCGTGGACTCTGGAGCCTCCAGAGGCGGACAGCAGAGAGGCAGAGGAACAGGAGGAGCCTGTTCCTAGTGCATGCATGCGAAGACCTGCCAGAAAGCAAGAGCAGCTGAAGAAAAAAGGACAACTCAGGAGTAAAGCTAGAAGATGATTGGCCACTCCCAGAAGGCTTAAAAGAGCAGCAACAAACCTTTGGGTTCTTTGTAGAAAAGCAACATTGATTCAATTGTTTCTGTCTGTTGAACAAGAAAAGCCTTTGGCAAGTTGCCAAGGACATCAAAGGTTGGTGATAAGGCCAGCAGACTGGTTATTAAGAATTTTGTTTTGGAGGAAGCTGAGAATGAATTAATTCTCAGCTGTTTTGATAAAATAAGTTTGTTGAGGACTGAATTGTGTTTAGTAATCATTACTTGGGCCTTGGTCACAACACCCACTTCCTGGGGGGAGCACAAGGACAGATCTAATGCTAAGTTCAGCAAAGGGCAGAGGAGTCCCAAGACAGACAGACTGAGATGGGAGACACCACCCTCACTCCAGCCTCTACCCATGTGGGGGCCTTCCTCTTAGGGAGGGGCCTCTTGCTGAGGCCAAACACAGCAGGACTCAGTCTACACAGAACCAACTGGGGGGGGGGATTTTGTTCCTGAAGGGCTGAACTGGAGCTTCCTGGAGGCAGCCCGTGTCATTTTGCAAGCAATTAACTGTGGCCTTTCCAGGGAGTTTGCATGAATGCACTTGTGCGTGCGCATGGGCTGATTCACAGGCCTACCCCTGATTTAGCCCAGGAGCAACACTGCCGGCCAGGGGGGCTTGTACCTTCCGGCAGCCACTGGCCAGAAAGATGGCCCCTCTTGGGTCTCCTTCACCCCTCCACTCAAATTGGTCAGGGGAAGAGAGGAAGGGGCAGGTGGAAGAATCACACGGCAAAGAAGGAAGATGTGGAAGGGGCAGCCCTTCCCTAGTTTGGACCTTGTGAAAGAACCGAATGGTCACTGAGGGTTTTGAGGTTGTCCTGAGACACCTCTGGGTCCCCTTGCCAAGGCCTCTGACAGGCAAGAAGAAAAGCGCTCTCAGCAGTTTGAAGGGGTCCTGTGGCCAACCCCAAGGCCTCCTCCGCTCCTGAGGCTGCAAAATGACACTTCCCCTCACCCTGGAGGGAAGGGTTCCTTTGAGGAAGGCCCACCTGCGGGGGTGGGGGCTGCCCTGGGGGCCGGGAGGTCCCTCCTCTGCTCCTCAGAGCAGGGGCCGGTTGTCTTCCCCACCAGCCTGGCATCAAGTGGGATTTTTTTGGCTGTCCGAGCAGAGGCGGGTGGGAGGAGGGGCTCTTTCCTCTCCCTCCTTTATGAAGGGGAGCTGCTCTGAATCTTGTCTTATTTGGTCAAATCCCTGGGAGAGCAACGCCAGGACAATCCATTAGGTCCGGGTGACCTTTTCAACTCTTTCTGTTTGCCTTCATGGTGACAGGAGGCTCAGCCTCTTCCAGCCCCAAAGATGAGGTGGGAAGTTTTTTTATTTATTTATTTATTTACATTTATATCCCGCCCTTCTCTGAAGACTCAGGGCGGCTTACAGTATGTAAGGCAAGAATCTCATTCTATTTGTATATTTACAAAGTCAACTTATTGCCCCCCCAACAATCTGGGTCCTCATTTTACCTACCTTATAAAGGATGGAAGGCTGTGTCAACCTTGGGCCTGGTGGGATTCGAGCCTGCAGTAATTGCAGGCTGCTGTGTTTTAATAACAGGCTATCTTACAGCCTGAGCCACCATGGCCCTTTTGCTCTGGTGGTAGATGCCGAAGACATCCTCCTGCATGGGCCCTGCTCCTAGTCCTGCAGGACCAGAGGCCACCCTCCCTCCCTCCCTCCCTCCCTCCTGCTGTCCACCAAGATTCCGCCTTGAGAAATTCATTTGCTGGGCAGAGTTCCAGCCTCCAAATGAAGACCTGCGACCAGGGGTGAAATCCAGCAGGTTCTGACAGGTTCTGGAGAACCAGTAGTGGAAATTTTGAGTAGTTCGGAGAACCTGCAAATACCACCTCTGGCTGGCCTCAGAGTGGGGAGGGAATGGAGAATTTTGCAATGTCCTTCCCCTACAAGTGGGCAGGGAATGGGGATTTTGCAGCATCCTTCCCCTGGAGTGGGGTGGGAATGGAGATTTTGCAGTATCCTTCCCCTGCCACGCCCACCAAGCCACGCCCACAGAACTGGTAGTAAAATAATTTGGATTTCACCACTGCCTGCGCCCCACCTCCCATAGTGGCCACTGAACTTGGGGCCAGGCGGGCCTGTACTCGACCTGCTGGGATATGGGAATCCTCTGCCTGGAACTTGCTGGGGTAAAGAAGTGCAGGAAAGCACCCCTTTTCCAAGCAGGCAGTAGCCCTCTTTGCTGTGCCCCACCAAGGAAGAAGGGAGGTTAGGGCCTCCTCAACTTAACCCCCAAGGCTGGCAGGCGGGATGTTGCTAGCCGGCCCATGGCATGGACAGCTGTAGTTCCAGGTGTGGCCTCCAGTTGCCAGATCAGCTCCTGTGGGTGACAAACAGGGCAGAGGAGCATCTCCAGTCATAGAGGGCTGTTTTTTTTTGGCTTGGGCTGCCATAAGAAGGATTACTGCCCGGTTTTAATCTTGGGGGATGTTCATTAGCCTTTGTGGGACTCCTTAGAGATGCCGTCTAGCCATGTTATGTGATCCTTTCCCCAGTTTCTGTGCTGGTGTGAGCGGAGCCTCCTAGGAAAGGCCACCTGCAAGGAGGCAGGTGGGGCTTGGCAGAGAAGACCTCAGGGCAGGGGTGAAATCCAGCAGAATCTAACAGGTTCTGGAGAAGCAGTAGTGGAAATTATCAGCAGTTCAGAGAATCAGCAAATACCACCTCTGGCTGGCCCCAGAGTGGGAAGGGAATGGGGATTTTGCAGTATCCTCCTGGAATGGGGAGGGAATGGAGATTTTGCAGTATCCTTCCCCTGCCCATGCCCACCAAGCCACACTCATCAAGCCACGCCCACAGAACCTGTAGAAAAAAAATTGGATTTCACCACTGCCTCAGTGCACGCTCTCCGCTTGGCTGCCAAACATTGGGAGGGAACTTGTAATGCCCGCATGGCTCCAGAGTCAGTTCAGAGGACCAGATTAAGAACCAGACACCTCCCAAACGGATCCCTCTCTGCCTGATCCCATCACATCTCCATTGTGGTTGGGAGTGCTGGTCCTTCAGGATGATAGTTTGGGGCACATTTCAAAAAAAAGAGCTGCAAAGACCTCAGGGGCCCCCAATCCAGGAATTCTGGGGGGAAAGCAAATGAGAGCAATTGCTGACTCTTCCACCTCTCATGATCTGCCCCAATTTTACAGGTGGGGGAGGGGAAGGATAAGAAATTGCAAATTCTTTGGAAAAGATTCCCCCATTCCTGAGTCGGCTGCGGAGCTTGCTTGCTTCAAGGCTGCCTCCTGGCCAAGGAGTATTGAAAGGAGTATCAGCAGGCATTCTGATGCCACTTCCTCAGTGGCATTTTTCCTGATCCTTTCGGGCAAATTCTGCTGGGTTTTTGCTCCCGTTATACTTTTCTCTTTCAAACCACGAACTGATGCACTACTAATAAAAAGAAAGAATCTACAGAGTAAACTTTAGTCCATTAATTATTGAGAGTTATAAACCAAATTTATTTAATGAATTAATAAAGGGCCATGGGGGGGTATTTTAATAATGAAATACTTCTAGTTGTGTTTCAATAATTATGGCAGCCTTTTGTAATTACAGCACTGCAGCAGGAATGAGAGGGAAGCCCCTTCTTCTGTATCCTGAGGCTGCCGGGGCCACGGAGGCAGACGGTGCCCATCACAAGCAGCTCTGGCCTCAGCCCCACTGGAGACGGCGCCCACCACCGAAGCAACGAGCCGCACAAGCTCTGGTGCAGCCATGCCAGGGTTGGATGCCAATGAGACTTCAAGTCATGGGTCAAACTCGGTAGGGGTTTCTTGTGGCTCAGCCATTAACTGCCCAGGTTTTCCTGCTGCCTGGCTGGCTCAAGGGGCTAAACTTGTCACTAAATGAAAAGTTAGCAATCTTAATATGCTAAAACTTCATCTTTGATGGAGATGCAGAAGAGTGGAGAATTCATACAATTATCCATTGGGAAGATAAGAGAGAGCGGAACCTGAGAGTTGCCAGACTTGTATCCCAGAAATAAGCTGAATTATTTAAGAATTGCCGAGAATAGAATAGAATAGAATAGAATAGAATAGAATAGAATAGAATAGAATAGAATAGAATAGAATAGAATAGAATTTTATTGGCCAAGTGTGATTGGACACACAAGGAATTTGTCTTGGTGCATATGCTCTCAGTGTACATAAAAGAAAAGATACGTTATTTATTTATTTATTTATTTATTCAAATTTATATACCGCCCTATCTCCCGAAGGACTCAGGGCGGTGTACAGGCATTTAAAAGACATATAAATACAATATAAAACAATTAAAAAACTGATTCTAACAAGCCCGTAAATTTAGAATTAAAATATCAAATAAAACCCAATTTAAAACCAATAATTTAAAATCTAGCTCAGCCCTGCACAATTAAATAAATACGTTTTAAGCCCGCGGCGGAAGGTCTGGAGGTCCGAAAGCTGACGAAGTCCGGGGTAGTTCATTCCAGAGGTGGGGCCCCACAGAAGGCCCTTCCTGGGTGTCGCCAGGCGACATTGCAGCGCCGACGGCACCCTGAGAGACCCTCTCTGTGAGGCGCACGGGTCGGTGAGAGATATTCGGTAGCAGTAGGCGGTCCCGTAAGTAGCCCGGCCCAATGCCATGGGCGCTTTAAAGGTGGTCACCAAAACCTTGAAGCGCACCCGAAAGCCACAGGTAGCCAGTGCAGCCTGCGCAGGATGGGTGTTATCACGGGAGCCACGAGGGGCTCCATCTATCACCCGCGCAGCCGCATTCTGGACTAACTGTAGCCTCCGGATGCCCTTCAAGGGGAGCCCCATGTAGAGAGCATTGCAGTAATCCAGGCGAGACGTCACGAGTGCGTGAGTGACCGTGCATAGGGCATCCCGGTCCAGAAAGGGGTGCAACTGGCGTACCAGGCGAACCTGGTAAAACGCTCTCCTGGAGACGGCCGTCAAATGGTCTTCTAGAGACAGCCGTTCATCCAGGAGGACGCCTAAGTTGCGGACCCTTTCCATCGGGGCCAATGACTCGCCACCGATGGTCAGCCGCGGATTTAGCTGACTGTATCGGGATGCCGGCATCCACAGCCACTCTGTCTTGGAGGGATTGAGCTTGAGCCTATTTCTCCCCATCCAGACCCGTACGGCCTCCAGGCACCGGGACAGCACTTCGATAGCTTCGTTGGGGTGGTCCGGTGTAGAAAAGTACAGCTGGGTGTCATCCGCATACAGCTGGTACTTCATACGTTCATCAAGGTACAACATTTACAACACAATTGATGATCAATATATCAATATAAATCATAAGGATTGCCAGCAACAAGTTATAGTCATACAGTCATAAGTGGAAAGAGATTGGTGATGGGAACTATGAAACGATTAATAGTAGTGCAGATTCAGTAAATAGTCTGACAGTGTTGAGGGAATTATTTGTTTAGCAGAGTGATGGCCTTCGGGAAAAAACTGTTCTTGTGTCTAGTTGTTCTGGTGTGCAGTGCTCTATAGCGTCGTTTTGAGGGTAGGAGTTGAAACAGTTTATGTCCAGGATGCGAGGGATCTGCAAATATTTTCACGGCCCTCTTCTTGATTCGTGCAGTATACAGGTCCTCAATGGAAGGCAGGTTGGTAGCAATTATTTTTCTGCAGTTCTAATTATCCTCTGAAGTCTGTGTTTTCTTGTTGGGTTGCAGAACCGAACCAGACAGTTATAGAGGTGCAAATGACAGACTCAATAATTCCTCTGTAGAATTGGATCAGCAGCTCCTTGGGCAGTTTGAGCTTACTGAGTTGGCGCAGAAAGAACATTCTTTGTTGTCCTTTTTAATGATGTTTTGATGTTAGCTGTCCATTTGAGATCTTGCGATATGATAGAACCCAGAAATTTGAAGGTTTCTACTGTTGATACTGTGTTGTCAAGTATTGTGAGAGGTGGAAGTATGGAAGGGTTTTTCCTAAAGTCTACCACCATTTCTACGGTTTTGAGTGTGTTCAGTTCCAGATTGTTTTGGTTGCACCACAAGGCTAGTCGTTCGACCTCTTGTCTATATGCGGATTCGTCATTGTCTCGAATGAGACCAATCACTGTTGTGTCATCTGCGAACTTCAGTAGCTTAACAGATGGATCATTGGAGATGCAGTCATTGGTATACAGAGAGAAGAGAAGTGGGGAGAGCACACAGCCTTGGGGGGCCCCTGTGCTAATTGTACAGGTATTTGATGTGATCTTGCTTAGCTTCACCTGCTGCTTCCTGTTTGTTAGGAAGCTTGTGATCCACTTACAAGTCTGTTCCGGTACCTGTAGCTGGTTTAGCTTAGTTAGAAGAATGTCTGGAATGATGGTATTGAATGCTGAACTAAAGTCTACAAAAAGGACCCTTGCATAGGCCTTTGGAGACTCAAGATGTTGTAGGATGTAGTGCAGAGCCATAAACCAGGTGGCCAAGACCGGGGTCACCTCAGTGCGTCATGTCAGCTGAGGCGGGGGGGGGGGCAAATCTGTGGTGAAATGTAAAATTTGTTACTACCTGTTCTGTGGACATGGCTTGGTGGTGGGGTAATGTGACTGGGTGGGCGTGGCCAACTTTTTTTTCCTTTACTTTTAAAAACATTTTTTCTACAACCTCTTCTGCTCAAGAGATTGTAGAAAAAATGCTTTTAAAAGGTTGTGATGATCCCAGCTGTGTTGCCTGATCGTCAGAGGCTTTTGTTTTAAAAGCATTTTTTTTTGCCTTTAAAAGAAAAAAAAGCCTCTGACGATCAGGCAACTCAGCTGGGATCGCCAGAACCCTTTAAAAGCATTTTTCCTACAATCTCTTCGGCCAAAGAGGTTGTAGAAAAAATGCTTTTAAAACGCTTCTCTGGCAATTCCAGCTGAGCCGCGTGATCATCAGAGGCTTTTTTTTTACTTTTAAAGAAAGATGCTTTTAAAGAAAGATGCAGAAGAAAACATGCTTTTAAAAGTAAAAAAAAGCCTCTGATGATCACGCGGTTTAGCTGGCCACGCGGGGGGGCAGGGATGTTTGCTACCGGTTCTCCGAACCACCCACCGCTATCGCTACTGGATCGGTACTGAATCGGTACCGGTCCGAACTGGGAGCATTTCACCCCTGGGCCAAATGACCAGAGGCTTCCAAAGGCAAAGAACATTCGGGAGGTGGGGTGGGACTGGAGAACGGGCTGCTGCTGAAGGGGCTGGAATTGACAAAGGCAAGGGGTCCCATGGGTTTGGTAGGGCAGTTGTCACTTCTCCCTGTTATGTTTGGCACTCCCCCCCCACAAATTCGGGTCTTTTCCACCCGCCAGGTGGATGAAGCTGAAACTGGGGTGGAAGGACCCAGCCCTTTTCCTCCGTCCCACTTGTGGAGCTCCATCCTCCTCGCTCCCCCTCCGCCTCTGCCCAGGCCAGCCTCCTGCTTTCCCCTTGCCAGGCGCCAGCCGTAACAGAGAGGTGTTGGCTGCCGAATTGGGCTCCTCAGCCCCCCGCCCGACCTCATCCCGTTACCCTTGAAGACAAGGAAGGGAAGCCTGCTTGGAGGTGAAGCCGTATCTATCCAATTTTCAGCCACCTCGCATCGAAATGAGACATCGGAGGCCCAGCTAGGCACAAACAGCTGATAACAGCCTCTTCAGGTGAGCTGCTTTCCTTATCGCTCCTGGGGGTCACCTCTGCTTCCAAAGGCTTGTTTTGCCTCCAAAAGATTGCTGGGGACACTGAACAGCGTAGCCGTGGGATAATGGAGCCCAGTCAACTCCAATTTTAGGATGGAGATTCACAGGAAGGGGAGGGGGGCACCCTTTGCTTGCCATGTTGCCTCTTGTCCTCCTGGTTCACACGGACACAGACACACACGCATTTTATGAGCATAGCTCATAAAATCATCTGCTACAATGTCCTACCTGTCAATGTCTACTTCAGCTTCAACCACAACAATACATGAGCACACAATAGATACAAACTTAAAGTGAATCACTCTAAATTCGATTGCACTAGTCAGGTAGTGCCTGGAATGCACTACCTGACTCTGTGGTCTCATCCCAAAACCCCCAAAACTTTAACCTAAGACTGTCTACTGTTGACCTCACCCCATTCCTAAGTGGCCTGTAAGGGGCATGCATAAGTGCACCAGCGTGCCTACTGTCCCTGTCCTAATGTTCCCTTTAATCGTATTCATTTTATGTATTCAATTCATGCATATACTTATATATATTATCTAATATGTTCTCGACAAAATAAACAAATAAATAAATAAAATAAATAAACTATTGCCGGCCCTTCCATCTCCAGGACAAGGAGATCTGGCCTGATTCCCATTCCCTCCTCCTTACAAACACTTCAAGGCAACCCATCTCCATACACAAATCCTGCGCCATGGCGGATGTGAACCTGAGTGTGTAACTGATGTTACCGAGATGCCTCCTGTCCCTCATCCTGGGGGAAGGTTCTAATAAGCAGTCAGGAAGGGGTCCCCAGCTATGATGGTTTCATCAAAGCTGGGAGAACAGGGGGCCCCCTATTCTGCACCTGCTTGTGGGGGGGAAGTGGAGGCTTCCATACCAGGGCGATGGGGGAAGGGAGGCATAGTCCACCTTGGGAGGAAGGGGAAGGAGACCAGAAGGAGGTCATGTGTGGACTGTGCACGTGTGAACTCAGAGCTCCCTCCCTTGAGGACCACTGACTGGACTTTGTGCTCCACAGGCTGCCCCGTACTGAGCCTGGAGCTTTGTCCAAGCCTGCTTTCCTCCTTTCTTGCAACCTGGGAAGGCAACTCTTCCATGACTGGAATTAAAATCAAGGATGGGGGAGGAACCTTTGCTTTCCATTGTGTGGCTGGGCTGTATCTCTCTCTCTCTCTCTGGCACAGGCACAACTGGGCCCTGAGAAGGCCAGGATCCTGGGCCCAGGGCTTGGGGGTCAGCAGAAGAGGACCCGACACTGGTCTGGATTCTGAGACATCCCTCTGGTGACTGGCCACTTCAGGGGCAAAGCTGGAGTCCATCAGCTTCCCAAGAAAGGAGGAAGAATGCTGAGCGAGTGATGGGCTCCTTCGAGTCTCATGTTTGGCCTGGAGGTGGGAGACCAGCCCAGAGAAGTGACCAACTGGGGGTAGAGGGGCAAAGAGGCCTGAGAGATGTGGGCTTTCCTCTGCATGTGTTGGGACGGGGCTGCCCCTCTCGCTGTAGCCTCTGCTGGGCCCAGGGGGCTTCTCAACCAGAGTCCCACTCTTGCGTGTAGGAGGAAGTCGGGGGAGGGGGCTGATCCCCCCACCTATCCAGGGGTGAAATGCTCCCGGTTTGGTGGGGGGAGGGAGTATCTCTGGACATTAGTCAGAGCACAAAGGGTTCAGCCCAGCTGGGCAGAGAGAGAAAACCTTCCTGGTCCCGCTTCAATTTCATCACCTGCACGACTCTAATATCGGTGGGTCCGTCCCCCACTTAATTTTTGTAATTTTTCGTTAGCCCAACTTGTCATGTGCGAGAAGGAGAAAGAGGCTTTTAAATCCATTAGGAAAAAAAAAAGGCAAAAGAGCCGCCATGGGATGGGGGCCGGTGGGGGCATGGCAGGAAATGATGGGGAAATTAAAATTCAGCTCCAACAGAAGGCTGCGGCGCTCTTCTCCCAGCATCGATCGGTTCCAGCATTTGACTTTCAACCATGACAAAACTGTGGGCAAATTAATTGTTCTCCAGGATATTAGGCATCAGAGTCCATTAATCCTCTCTGGAGTCAGATGCGCGGTGAATACTAATGCCTGCCGTGTTTGGGGGGGGGGCAACAATCATGTCATTCGGAGGCTGACTTGACGCTGCTGCTTTTGGGAGGGGGGTGGAATGGCTGCTGGAAAAGGGTGAAGAAGCCTCTTGCTCAACTCAGCCATTTCCCGGGAGAGAAGGCAGCCCTCCTCAAGCTTTGTGGGGGGGGGGGAAGCGGGGTGGTGGTGGTGAAGAAAAGGATCGGTCCGGCCATTCTCCATCCCTTGGTGTTTTCTGAGGGAGGGAAAAGGCTCAGCACAGGATTCCAAAGAGATCACAAAATCACAATCGGCTAATTACTCACAGGCCTGCTTCCCTCCCCCACCCCCCATCTCCCCAAACTCCGCTCCAGCCCCAGTGTGGAGGACAAAGCCTTTGTTCCATTGATTCCTTGCAGCAGGCTGGGTCAATGTTGGTTTAGGGCTCTGGAGGAGCTTCCTTTTAGACGTGACCAGGAGGAGGAGGAGGGGGAGGAAGAGGAGGCTAGTGGTGGAGCTGTCCCCTTTTGTGCTCCTTCAGTGAGGAAGGCGCCACCCCACAGCAGCCAACGCGGGAGCAACTGGGCCGGGTGGCTTCCCAACAATGTGCCCCACAAACTGGGGGAAGAACTCTTGTGGAGCCTTGTGAAGCGACATCTGCCAGGTGCAGCTGCTGGGAAGGGAGGATGGGGAGGGGAGTGACTAGGGCTCCGGAAGGCCCATCAGCCATGTCTGCAGAATCGGCCCAGGGCCGGGCACAAGTGGGATCCCTCCTAGTGGGATCAGAGCTGCCCAACACCGGGTCACAACTCAGGCCGCCACCTGAGCCCTGGACCGAGAGAGATTCATAGCTGGGTAAACCCCGCCTGGGTGCCTGACATGGGATTGGGGCAGTGGTGGGATTCAAATAATTTAACAACCGGTTCTCTGCCCTAATGATTTCTTCTAATAACCAGTTCACCAAACTGTTCAGAAAGTTAACAACCCATTCTCCTGAAGTGGTGTGAACTGGCTGAATCCCACCACTGGATTGGGGGCTAAAGGCCATCACAACTGCTGGAGCCCAGAAACCCTTAGATGCCGTTCCCCCTGCACCCCGCGGTAGCATCCACAGATGGAGGTTGGAGACCATTGCCAGGGTTGCTGCTGCTCCTCCTCATTGATTTGTTTCTTTCTTGAAGCGGTGCGTAAGGCTGCCCAGCTCAGAATATATGATTCTGAGTGAGGTGCATCAGTAAAAACAGAAACAAAGACATTCCCAGTTGAACAGGAGGAATAACCTAAAGCCACCTAGCAAACTACAGTCAAACTGGTTCACCCACCAAGAAGACGGAGCAGCAAAGCTCAGCTCCTGAAGGTCAGTGGGAAGGGGAGAAGGACCCCATGGTAGGCTCTGGGAGACCAGCTAGTGCCCCAACAGCTCTGTTCTTGTGGCTTGGAAGAATGAAAGCTGGTGGGACATTCGAACTGGAATTTTCCATTGGGTTGTGGACAGAAATCTGTGGATGGAAACTGCTTTGGCTTAGTGCAAATGCACCACAAAGGAGGCTGGTGCATTAAAAGGGGCATCTGGGTACCATACAAGGAAACCTCTCCGGATTGGCTGCAGGAAGAGTGGGGCATTAACCTTAAAAAAAAAACTTACTCTGTTCCTTTGCAGCTTGGAAGGAGCATCTGAACGGAGCCAACTTCCTTCTAAGACAATATAACAAAGCAAATCAAAAAAGTGTGTACAAATTAGGGCCTGGTTTGCATAGGTTTTCAATCTGAATGCCCCTTCCCCTGAGACTGCAGCGTTTGCCTTTTGTTGGAAGTTCAACAGTGGCTGTCCGTCACAGAGGGCATATTTTAAGGGGAGGCTGTCACATGCCAAGAGCCTTTTTCCCCTGCTCTCCTTCCTTCTGCAGGAGGAACAAGGGGGCTTCTGAGCCTCCTGAAGGAACTGTGGTGACCCAGCTTTAGGCCACGGGATGCATGGGGCAGCTCCTCCCTGGCAAGAGAGCCACTTTGAGGACAGCCCCCAAAGGGAGAAGAGGCTATCACGAAGGGAGTCCCCCAGCCGAACATCTGGGGCAGATGTGACCAGCGGAAGTGACCAGGGAGGCCCCAGGCTGGAGCTCAAGCAGGAAGCTTTGGTGGCCCAGTAGAGCAGAAGCTGCGACTGGTGAAAGAGCACTTGGGCCCCAGTGGTGAAATCCAAATTTTTTTATTACCAGTTCTGTGGGTGTGGCTTGGTGGGCGTGGCAGAGGGAGGATACTGCAAAATCTCCATTCCCACCCCACTCCTGGGGCCAGCCAGAGGTGGTATTTGCCGGTTCTGCAAACTGCTCAAAATTTCCGCTACCGGTTCTCCAGAACCTGTCAGAACCTGCTGGATTTCACCCTTGGTGGGCCCCCTTCAGAGCAATCAACATCACATAAAATGTTTGGCCTTTAGATTGACGTCTTGTTGAGATCTCTGTGCTATTCCTCCTCCTCAAGGCCTCCACCCATCAGTTTCTTTCACTTCCCTCCATCCCTCTGCAGAAAAAACAATTACCACCAATCTGCCTTCCATTGAGGACCTGTATACTGCACGAGTTAAAAAGAGGGCTGTGAAAATATTTACAGACCCCTCATATCCTGGACATAAACTGTTTCAACTTACCCTCAAAACGATGCTATAGAGAGCACTGCACACCAGAACAACTAGACATAAGGACAGTTTCTTCCCGAACACCATCACCCTGCTAAACAAATAATTCCCTCAACACTGTCAAACTATTTACTAAATCTGCACTACTATTAATCTTCTCATCGTTCCCATCACCCATTTCCTTCCACTTATGACTGGATGACTAACTTTGTTGCTTGTATCCTTACGATTTATATTGATATTGATTGGTTCCTGATTGCTTATTTGTACCCTATGACTATCATTAAGTGTTGTACCTTAGAATTCTTGATCTTTTCTTTTATGTACACTGAGAACATATGCACCAAAGACAAATTCCTTGTGTGTCCAATCACATTTGGCCAATAAAAAATTCTATTCTATTCTATCCAGGTGCTGCAGAGAAACAACCTCTCCTCCTCCTCCTCCTCCTCCTCCTCCTCCTCCTCCTCCTCCTCCTCCTCCTCCTCCTCCTCCTCCTAACCTTAAAGAAAGCTGACCCCAACCAAGGGCTTCTGAGGCTTATCCCTGGGATGGTCCTGCCGCCCTCCCACTGCTCCCCACTTCCCTCTACTTTGCAGATGAAAGGACAAATGTGAATGCAAAAAGCAGGCTGCTGGAGCAAGCTCTCCTGTCCTAAGAAGTCCCACCAGCCTGACGTCATGGGGCCCAGGGCAGCTGAAGCTCCTAGCAAAATTCTGGCAGGCGAGTGGCGCTGGCTGGCCGGTCTGCTCTTCCGGCCTTTGAGTCTGTTTTCCTTAGTGGTTTGTTAAAGCGTTTATTAGCCATTACTTCCATATCGCTTCCACATTTGGATGAGCTTGGATGAGGCTTCCACATTTCTCCCCATGCAAATTGACTGTGGATGGATGAGCCTCAAGATCAGCTTAATATCCCTATCTTCCTGGAGCCTCTTCCAAGCTTGTTTGGGTTGGGGTTTCCCTAGGAAGACCACCCAATTTCCCTAGTGCATGTCCGTCTCTAGATCGGCTGGCCGTGAGAGGCTGAGAACACTGGAGCCTTTGACTGGCCAGTCGTGGCCCGAGTGAGAAGAGGAGCTGAGAGAAACAGGCAGATTTGCATCCAGCTGTGTCAATGTTTTTGGTTTCACTGGCTGAGGCCCTGGATTTGAACCCGGGCCAAGACAAGCTGTGCTTGCGTTGTTTTTGGCTTTGCCTCCCAGCTGAGGAATGTCAGCATCACTTTCAAAATATGATGCCTTGTAATTTTGGACCACAGGATGGAAACGGAGCTGCTGGGCGCCTGCTCTCCTTCCAGCTCCTCCACTCGCCCAGGCGGGGGGGGGGCGGTAAGGGAGGGATCCTGTGTTTTTGGTCCACTTGGGCCTTAGGGTGAAGCAGGAATTGGACAAAGGCCCTTGCTGGCCTCTTGATGGGGGGGAGGGGGGGAAGAGTGGCCTTGTGACGAGATCCTGTCCCTGCCGACGGGCATGCCCAGAAATAGCATCCAAAGTCCAGATGTTCTGCCAGGGGTGTTTTTGCACAGGGGGAAAATTGCCACTTGATAGGTGCCTCTTCTTAGAGCAGGGGTGAAATCCAGAAGGTTCTGACAGGTTCTGGAGAACCGGTAATGGAAATTTTGAGTAGTTCGGAGAACCGGCAAATACCACCTCTGGCTGGCTCCAGAGTGGGGAGGGAATGGGGATTTTGCAGTATCCTTCCCCCAGGAGTGGGGTGGGAATGGAGATTTTGCAGTACCCTTCCCCTGCCCACCCACCAAGCCACGCCCACTAAGCTGTGCCACGCCCACCAAGCCACACCCACAGAACCGGTAGTAAAAAAAGTTGTATTTCACCACTGCCTTAGAGTGCACTAAACCGTGATGTGATTCGCTTGCAGGTCTAGTGCAGGTTTAAAGCACACACACACACGGGGGAGGGGACGGACACACACACACACACACACACACGAGCATCAATCTGACACATCCCGGAGTCCATGCAGTTCCAACCTGTCCCAGCCAGTTGAGCCACAGGAGCTTGCGAGTCTGAGCTGCTTCTGGCCTGGTTGTCCTTCAGGCTGCCCTGGCCAAGTCTTTGGATGGGAAGGGAGGGGACTGCCCTCTTGGATCTGGGCCAGGAAAACATTGCTTCCCCATATTCTCAGCATTCTCTAGGAAGGAAAACCTGAACCCAGAAGTCCGGAGAGCCTCTGGCTGAATGGCTCCAAAGGCAATTGGGATATTTGCTTCCTTGAGGAGGAGGAAGAAGAAAATGTCTCACTTCTCATCCAAGAAGCTTCATCAGTTGTGATGCGGGTGGGGGGAGGTTGGTAAATGAAAGGCTAGCTACTAACAGTTAAGACCTATCCTTCCCATGGAGACGGGAAGGGGTGGGGTGTGTGCAGGGCTTTTGCGACACCTTGGCCTGATCCCAGGAGCAGGAAGGCTGAGCCTTGTTTGTGGCAATCTTGCTTTTCGGAGACCGAAGGGATGCAGCCCGCCTGGAGGGTGAGTCAAGCAGGAGGGCCTGATCGTCCCCCCACTGCCACGTTGGGAGAAGGCACCAAATACATGCCACTGAGCAAGCGGTGCTCATATGACGAAGGGGGGAAGATTTGAGAAAGAGGCACCATCTATAAATAGAGCTGGGTGGTCACATGGGAATGCCGGAGAGCCCAGATTGTCTTCTGAAGAAGACTGAGCTCTCCTCTCGGTCTCTGCTAGGAAAAATATCCAGGAATGGGGAGGAATCAAGGAAACCAGACCTTTCAAGGAAATCAAGGAATCAAGGAAACCAGACCTTTCTGGGAACAGATGAGGCAGAGAAGGTCTGGAGCAACCCTTGGCAGAAGATTCCACGCTGGGTTTCCAGCACCTCAAGTGTGGGGCCTTCGGATGGCCACTATAAGAGCCTTGCGGTTGCGCTGGACCAATCTGGCCAAGCATTCCAAGTTCCCAGGAAGCACGGAGGGGTAAACCTGTTCCAGCATCACCCCTCAAGATCGCCATTCAAGGAAAGTCTCCTGGAAAGTCCAGAGGAAGCATCTTAAAGTGATAAGGAGCCCCGAGGGAGGCTGGAGATGCCAGACCAGAGGAACTGAAGAGGAGGCCTCTTCCACTGGTGTAAAAGGCGGGCGGAATAGCCATCTGAAGGCCCTGTGCAGCCCTGGAAATGGGCGTGAGGAAGGAGGAGGACTTCGGTGGATGGGCTGAAGGAATGACCCGAGGGCTGCAAGGAAGGCCACAGGGAGGGGTAGAAGACAGCGGCATCAATTCAGAACAACCTTCGCCAAGCAAGTCGGCATTTCCAGGCTCTGCCCTTGTAGTGGCCTTGCCTTGCCCTGCCCTGCCCGGACCCCACCCTCCCCTCTGGCCTTGCACAGCGCCCACCCCCCACCCCAGATTCCCCAATGTGGCCCAGCGGATGGAGTTACTCTCTTTCCAGCACTCATCTGCAGGAGAAGCTGCCAACCCCTAGCCCAGCTTTCCCTCCAGTGCAAATGGCTGCGTTTTCACAGGCTGCCTCCCCCACACCAGCCCACTTCTTGTCTTGCGCAGAGTGGAGGGAGTCCCTCAGCCCAGCCAGCAAAGCAACTGCATGACATGCTCCATCATGTAGGACAAATCAGGCGCTCCTGCCATAAATCTACCACTAAATCACTCTGTTGGCACATAAGGATCTCATGCTGGGAAAGATGAAATAATCAGGCCTCGGAGTTGCCAATCATCACAATGGCTGCAGGAGCCTTTGCTGCCAGCCAGGTGTGGGCAGGGGCACCTCTGAAGAGCTCGTGATCTGAGTCTTGCCTTGACCTCAGGGGCCAAGGGTCCCTTCGACCCTGGGTGGGCAAACAGGACGCAAATACGCACACACCGCCCCACCTGGGCCCCTGAGCAGGTTTGTCCTCTCCCCAGTTCAGTGGTGGGATTCAAAACTTTTTATTACCGGTTCTGTGGGTATGGCTTGGTGGGCATGGCAGGGGAAGGATACTGTAAAATCCCCATTTCCTTCCAATCAGCTGGGATTCGGGAGGCAGAGAATAGATGGGGGCGGGGCCTGTCAGAGGTGGAATTTACCGATTGTCCAAACTACTCATAATTTCCACTACCGGTTCTCCAGAACTGGTCAGAACCTGCTGAAACCCACCTCTGGGTACTGTGCAATTCTGCCACCCGCCCATGGCTGTGGATTGAGGAATTCTTCAGTAGGGCGGTGCAATTCTACACTTTCTAATAAATTAAGGGTAATTATGCTGGCCCCGATTTAAAACAAAAAATGGAGGTATGTGTGGCGGGGGAGGGGGGGAGAGGACCAAACGGTGAGCATGTGCAGTGCAGTCTTTAAGCTTGATGAAATCATCCCAGCTGTGGGAACCAAGGGAAGCGGCTTTCCCCTGTTCAGAGGTTAAGAATCTGCAATGCCCGGTCCGTGGTCAATAAGGCTCCCCTGATTTGTGATCTGATTCAGAGGGAGTCCGCGGACTTTATGGGCATTACGGAGACCTGGTTGGGCACAGAAGGGGGCGTACCCCTGGTCGATCTGTGCCCTCCAGGTTTCCGTGCATTCCATCAGCCGAGGGCCCAGGGTAGGGGTGGGGGGGTGGCGGTTGTGATTAGAGAAAGTCTGGAGCCGAGGGAGTCCACTGTTCCTCAGATAGCTGGCTGTGAATCCCTCCATGTGAAGTGGGGCCATCGAAATCAGATGGGGTTGTTGATCATGTACCTGGCTCCTTGCTGTGTGACTACAGCCCTACCTGAACTACTAGAGGTGCTTGCTGGCGTGGCGGTTGAGATTCCCAGACTTTTGGTCTTGGGAGATTTCAACTTGCCATCGGCTGGCTTGTCATCAACGGTGGTTCAGGAGTTCCAGGCCTCAATGACGGCCTTGGACCTGATTCAAGTAACTGATGGCCCTACACACATTGGGGGAGGCGCGCTAGACTTGATTTTTATCTCTGGTCAGTGGGTAAATGATCTGGATTTAGGAGATATAGTGAAAGAACCGTTGTCATGGTCAGATCATTTTCTCCTTCGCCTAGACTTTCGAACCGCTGCTCACCACCGCAGGGAGACGGAGCCAATGCGTTGGTTCCATCCCAGGCACCTGATGGACCCGGAGAGGTTCCTGACAGAGCTTGGGCAGTTTCCTGAGGATCTTACCCATGGCACGACTGAAGAACTGGTTGCGGCTTGGGAATGGGCCGCGGCTGGGGCTTTGGACCGTGTCGTGCCTTTGCGGCCTCTGACCCGGCATAGATCTCAATTGGCTCCCTGGTTCTCCGGGGAGCTGAGAGAGATGAAACGCCGGAGAAGACGCCTAGAGAGTGTTTGGAGGTCCAGCCGTTCCGAGACTGATCGGACACTAGTGAGGTCCTTTACTAGGACCTACCTAGTGGCAATGAGGGAGGCGAAGCGTTCCTACGTTTCCACCCTCATTGCATCGGCAGATAACCGCCCGGCCACCCTGTTTCGGGTGACCCGTTCCCTCCTTCAACAGGAGGGACGGGATGACCCCCTACGGGGACGAGCTGAGGAGTTTAACGGTTATCTATACGATAAAATCGTTCAGCTTCGTGATGGCTTGGACCATGATTGCGATGATTCAGCCGAGGTGGCAGAGACACGTCTTGTTGAGGTTATTTGGGATGAGTTTGATTCTGTGGCTCTCGAGGACGTGGACAGGTTGCTGGGGAGGTTGCATGCAACTACATGTTTACTGGACCCGTGTCCTTCCTGGTTAGTACTGGCTGCTCAGGAAGTGACACGAGGCTGGCTCCAGGGGATTATAAATGCTTCTTTGGTTGAAGGGGTTTTCCCCACCGCCTTGAAGGAGGCGGTGGTGAGACCTCTCCTGAAGAAGCCTTCCCTGGACCCAGCTATTTTGGGAAATTACCGTCCAGTCTCCAACCTTCACATGGCAGCTTCCCCGGCACCTGGAGGAAGCTGTCTATCTAGAGCCGTTCCAGTCCGGCTTCCGACCCGGTTACAGCACGGAGACGGCTTTGGTCGCGTTGGTAGATGACCTCTGGAGGGACAGGGACAGGGGTTGTTCCTCTGCCTTGGTCCTATTAGATCTCTCAGCGGCTTTTGATACCATCGACCATGGTATCCTGCTGCGCCGGTTTGAGGGATTGGGAGTGGGAGGCACCGTTTATCGGTGGTTCTCCTCCTATCTCTCCGACCGGTTGCAGACGGTGTTGACAGGGGGGGCAGAGGTCGTCCTCAAGGTGCCTCACTTGTGGAGTACCTCAGGGGTCGGTTCTCTCGCCTACCCTGTTCAACATCTATATGAAGCCGCTGGGTGAGGTCATCAGTAGGTTCGGGGTGAGTTATCATCTGTACGCTGATGATACTCAGCTATATTTTTCCACCCCGGACCACCCCAACGAAGCGGTCGAAGTGCTGTCCCGGTGTCTGGAAGCCG
Source organism: Ahaetulla prasina (assembly GCF_028640845.1). Lineage (NCBI taxonomy): Eukaryota > Metazoa > Chordata > Lepidosauria > Squamata > Colubridae > Ahaetulla > Ahaetulla prasina. The sequence continues at coordinate 19,063,449 of NC_080553.1, read as the reverse complement.
TACGGGTCTGGATGGGGAGAAACAGACTCAGGCTCAATCCCTCCAAGACGGAGTGGCTGTGGATGCCGGCACCCCGGTACAGTCAGCTGCATCCACAGCTGACTGTTGGGGGAGAGTTAGTGGCCCCAAAGGAGGTGGTTCGCAAATTGGGCATCTCGGCTGGATTATTGCAATGCTCTCTACATGGGGCTGCCCTTGAGGTGCACCCGGAGGCTGCAGTTAGTCCAGAATGCAGCTGCGCGAGTGGTAATGGGAGCCGCTCGTGGCTCCCACGTAACACCACTGCTCTGTAGTCTGCACTGGCTTCCTGTAGTCTTTCGGGTGCGCTTCAAGATCCTGGTTACCACCTTTAAAGCGCTCCATGGCTTAGGACCCGGGTACTTACGAGACCGCCTGCTGTTACCTTATGCTTCCCACCGACCCATACGCTCTCACAGAGAGGGCCTTCTCAGGGTGCCGTCCGCCAAACAATGTCGGCTGGCGGCCCCCAGGAGTAGCGCCTTCTCTGTGGGAGCACCGACGCTCTGGAATGAACTCCCCCCTGGCTTACGTCAAATGCCTGATCTTCGGACCTTTCGTCGTGAGCTAAAAACATATCTATTCATTCAAGCAGGACTGGCATAAATAGTTGATTTTAAATTGGGGTTTTATTAATATTTTAAATTTTTAAATCTTTTTTAATTATCAGCCGTTTAGTAATAGTTTTATTTTAAATTCTTTTAATTGTATATATTCTGTATTTTATTTTGGCTGTACACTGCCCTGAGTCCTTCGGGAGAAGGGCGGTATAAAAATTTAATAAAATAAATAAATAAATAAGAAGGCCACCTTGAGAACCAGGCCCAGTTTGTTGTTGTAACACAGTTTGAAGGGCAATCAGGGTGCGATTGTAGTCCCGCCTGCACAGCTCAAGGGTGACCGAAGGCTTCTTTTCAAAGATGGAAGCCAAGCAGCAAGGCAGACCTGGCCACTCTCTAGATGGGCACCGGTGGGGCCCTGCCTTCTCAGGGCCCTAGGATTTGCTCCTTGCGGCATCACTTGGCTTGGGTAGTGTCTAAGGGTACTGTTTTGTGAGAGCATTAGCAGCTGGCACTCAGTTCTAGGAAGAGAAGTTACCTGTGAACAGGCAGCCCCGATGTGGCTGAGGATGGGCATTGATTTCTAGGTGTGTTTCAGGAGGAGGCAAGAGCTGTCTGGCCCTGTGCCTCTCCAAGAGCACAATTGCTGGACTGGCACTCTCCCTCCCTGTCTGTCCTTCCCCCACTCCTCTGCTGATCTGGGTGTCAAAACCCAAAGCTGAAGGGGGAGGGAAGATTGAGGGGATAAACCGCTTTTGTGGGGTGGGGGAGAAGAGCCAGAAAGCCTGTGAGTGCATTTGCATACTCTGAGCTTAATTCTCTGAGGGTATGCAAATATATGCAAACAGCAATCCAGAGAGAGTCAGAAATAGCAGAGAACATTAAAATCACCCTACTTGAATATTGTTTTATGCAAACGATGTACGTGCGCAGTGTGTCATTTATTTAAATAGAAGCAATGTCAGCAGGCTGCTTATTTACCCTTCCAACAATCTTAGGAAGCCCAGGAAAAAAAGCACCAACAACTTGTCTGAAATAGGTGCTGCTGCGAATGCAAAACCCCCCACAGGCTAAGGAAGAGACTTGGTGGGACAGGAGATCATGGCACACACAGGTCCTCTTCCCGCAGGGAAATTGTGTCTCTTTACATGCATGGGCCACATTAATCACTGGAACAATAATAGCAATAATAAGCCCTTCTCATGATCCAAGCTCAGCCAAATCCCAGGAAGAAAAAAGTCCATATTAGAAACACTTTGCTGATGTGCCTGTTATCCCGATATCTCAGCAGGTGAACTGAACGTGCGCAGGCATCACTGGGAGTGACTCTCTCCTGAGGTTGGCTTTTACCCCCTAGGGTCAGTCCAGGCCCTGAGCTCCTTCAGCTTTTCCCCCATGCTGCCCTCCAGACTCCACTCTCTGGTGGAGGTTCAGACTTCTTTCATCGCCCAATGCTGTCAGTGGGTTCCCCAGGCTTTCTACTTTTGTTTTAATATAGTGCGTTGCTACTATTCGGCAGTAAAAATTAAGGAGTGCAAATCACTTTTCATTAGATTATGTTCTAATACGGATACCAACACCTCAAGGAAATGGCACTAGGTCGGATTCTGAAGTGGGTTTCCCTCAGTGGCCCCCCCTCTCTGCCGTGTGCTTCAAGGAGAGAGATGTCCGGAGGGCCCAGGTCAGTGCCCAGGGTGTCATGGGCCAAGGCTCTGAATTGTGACCCAGGCCCCAGTAGGTAGTAGTAGACGCAATCAGTTCAAAAACAGACTTTATTAGAACAGCTGAGAATTAAGTCATTCTCAGCACCATCCAAACTAAATCAAAGTAAATTCTTCATAACACAATTCTTCAGTCTTATCACCAACCTTGGTCTAATTAGGCAAACTGGCAAAGGGTTTTCTTGGCAAAAGTTCAAAAGCAGAAAACGCCGACAAGAAACAAATGCAGCAAGATAAGGAGCAAGGCTATCGACGTTGTTTTCCGGCAAAGAGCCCAAATGCCGTTGCTGGTCTGTTTTAAGCCTTATGGGAGGGGCCAATCATCTCTTGGCCCTACCCCCGAGTCGTCCTCTTTGCTTTAGCTGCTCTTGCCTTCTGGCAGCTCTTTTCATGCGTGCATTAGGAACAGGCTCCTCCTGTTCTTCTGCCTCACTACTGTCCACCTCTGGAGGCTCCGGAGTCCACACATCACTCCCCAATGGCCCTGGCCCCACCTCAGCCTCTGACGCAGAGTCCTCATCCGGGCCTTCCCCAGCCTCCAGGACTGGCCCATGTTCTTCCTCAGCCTCATTGCTGTCCGACTCGGTTGCCAGCTCCGCAGGCTGCTGGCGGACCACAACACTCTGGTCCAGGGTGACTCTGTCATTCAGGGTGGCTGTCAGTGGCAAAGAGGGATGCGGCCTCTTACAATTGCGCCTGTGCCAAGGGCTGAGGAACGACAGATTTTGTGGGTGGGTGGGTACCACCGTCCTCCAGCCTTCTTCTGCCCCAACCGTTCCTGCTTTTCTCAGGGTGCAAGACACTGGAGAACCTTTCCCTAGGGGGGCTGCCTTTGTTGAGGATGTTTCCTGAGAGAGGCCCAACAGGAGGCCCAGCCAAGGGTACCGCCATGAGACAGAGCGAGAGGAGGCCTCTCCCGGGCCCTTTGTGTGTGCACACCCAGCCTTGGGCTTCGCAACCCCCATTCAACAGCTGGTGCCCACCCCAGCCCTGCCTCTGTGTGCTGTTGGCGCGTCTCCCTTCCCAAGCGGAGGATTGATGGAGCCTAGTAGCTGAGGGAGCGTCTGGGCTGCTTCTTGGGCTTCTCCCAGGGTTCTTGGTGTGGAGGCCATTGGATAGGATATGGCTTGCTGTGGGATTGCACAGGCAGGGCAGGCAGCAAAACGAAATCCCTCCCGGGATAAGCAGCCAGATGGAATGACAGCTTTGAGCAAAAATGTGCTCTCATGGGCAGGGGAGGGCGGGAAGAGGAATGGAGGTTTTCTCTTTACAGAAAGCTTTTCAAGGAACTCTTCAGACGGAAAGGAGGGGCGCCTTTCCTTTTGCAGAACCACTCAGTTTGTGTCAGCCTGAAGCATCGGCCCAAGTCCCCCTTTCACCTCCCCTATCCTTCGTGCTGAACACCCAGTCTCTATGCCCCCCTTGAAGGGCAGTCCAAAGGAGATGCTCTGCAGAACTCCCTGCCTGTGGCAGGGAGGGGGCATCCAGATCAGTGTTGAAATCCAAATTTTTTTACTACCGGTTCTGTGGGCGTAGCTTGGTGGGCGTGGCAGAGGAAGGATACTGCAAAATTTCCATTCCCTCCCCACTGCTGGGGGAAGGATATTGCAAAATCCCCATTTCCTCCTGATCAGCTGGGACTCGGGAGGCAGAGAATAGATGGGGACTGCATCAGTCAGAATTTTTACTACCGGTTCTCCAAACTTCTCAAAATTTCCCTACTAGTTCTCCAGAACCTGTCAGAACCTGCTGGATTTCACCCCTGATCCAGACCCATCACCCCCCACCCACCCCTTTTCCAGAGCAGCCAGGAGAAGCTCAAAGGCGGGATGAGGGAACAGCCGCAGCTTGCAGAGCAGTGTCCAGTGTCCAGGCAGGCCTTTTTCTGGGCTGAACTAGGGTCAGCAAAAGGAGCGCTTCCCCCATCCCCAATTTCTCTATTCCTCCAGAGATCAGATCCCGAGTCGGCTTGAGACCCTGCTGAAAAGCGCTGCTCAGATGGAAGGACCACCGTGGCCGCCTCAAGGAGTCCCTGCTCTCTGCTGGGGCCCTCCTGGCAATGGCTTCCCCGACCCCCACATTCCCATCCACATTGATTGGCAGGTCATGGCACTCTGAGCCTCGGACTGGCAGCCAGAGCTGCTCCTTCCTCCTCCCCCCACCACGAATCTTTGGTGTCGTTCAGGGCTGGCTTCTCTGGGATAAAGAGCAACCTTGCCCCCCTCCCTCCCTCCCCCTTTGGCAGGAGTTCAGCACCTCTTTCTGCTGTTTCGAGGGGCCCTCCTGCATTTGAAAAGGCAGCTGGGGGAGGGCCGGGGAAAGGGAGCCTTTGTGCCTGAATAGACAAAGGCCCTTGGCTGGGAGCCTTCTGGATTTCATTTGCAAGCCCTGCCCATTCATCGTCCCCCCCCCCATGGAGAAAAATGCATGGGGCTTCAGCCTTCCCCCAGCCCCCAACCCTGGGCTTCGGTGGCCTCTTTGGTCTCTCTGGAGCAGAAACCCAAGAAGGCACATGTGGTCGCCTGGCGAGGTGTGGGGAATTCTGGGCTGTCCTTGTCAGCTTCCGCCCATGTTGAATGGTTGGTTGCTGGAGCCACGGAGTGTGGCTTGGCTCTCACCCCTTCTTTGTTCCCAGCCACTGGGCTTGCCCGGTGGGTTACAGGGAGGGAGGTGGTGGGCAACTTCCTCAGGCACAGCTGCTTCAAAACCACCAGTTCTGGCATTTGGGAGGTGTATTTCTCCACCTCGCTTTCTGCAACGAAAAAGCTAAGAAAACTTTTCGCAGCCTTCCTTGCTTTGCCTTTTCAAGACCCTGCTGACATTTTGTCTCAGTTTTATGGAATATTCCCCCTGAATCAGTGATGGGTTTCAAAATTTTTTACTACCGGTTCTGTGGGCGTGGCTTGGTGGGCATGGCGGGGAAAGGATACTGTAAAATCTCCATTCCCACCCCATACCAGGTTGAAGGTTACTGCAAAATCCCCATTTCCTCCCGATCAGCTGGGACCCAGGAGGCAGAGAATAGATGGGGATGGAGTCAGTCAGAATTTTTGCTACCGGTTCTCCAAACTACTCAAAATTTCCCTACTAGTTCTCCAGAACCTGTCAGAACCTGCTGGATTTCACCCCTGATCCAGACCCATCACCCCCCACCCACCCCTTTTCCAGAGCAGCCAGGAGAAGCTCAAAGGCGGGATGAGGGAACAGCCGCAGCTTGCAGAGCAGTGTCCAGTGTCCAGGCAGGCCTTTTTCTGGGCTGAACTAGGGTCAGCAAAAGGAGCGCTTCCCCCATCCCCAATTTCTCTATTCCTCCAGAGATCAGATCCCGAGTCGGCTTGAGACCCTGCTGAAAAGCGCTGCTCAGATGGAAGGACCACCGTGGCCGCCTCAAGGAGTCCCTGCTCTCTGCTGGGGCCCTCCTGGCAATGGCTTCCCCGACCCCCACATTCCCATCCACATTGATTGGCAGGTCATGGCACTCTGAGCCTCGGACTGGCAGCCAGAGCTGCTCCTTCCTCCTCCCCCCACCACGAATCTTTGGTGTCGTTCAGGGCTGGCTTCTCTGGGATAAAGAGCAACCTTGCCCCCCTCCCTCCCTCCCCCTTTGGCAGGAGTTCAGCACCTCTTTCTGCTGTTTCGAGGGGCCCTCCTGCATTTGAAAAGGCAGCTGGGGGAGGGCCGGGGAAAGGGAGCCTTTGTGCCTGAATAGACAAAGGCCCTTGGCTGGGAGCCTTCTGGATTTCATTTGCAAGCCCTGCCCATTCATCGTCCCCCCCCCCATGGAGAAAAATGCATGGGGCTTCAGCCTTCCCCCAGCCCCCAACCCTGGGCTTCGGTGGCCTCTTTGGTCTCTCTGGAGCAGAAACCCAAGAAGGCACATGTGGTCGCCTGGCGAGGTGTGGGGAATTCTGGGCTGTCCTTGTCAGCTTCCGCCCATGTTGAATGGCTGGTTGCTGGAGCCACGGAGTGTGGCTTGGCTCTCACCCCCTTCTTTGTTCCCAGCCACTGGGCTTGCCCGGTGGGTTACAGGGAGGGAGGTGGTGGGCAACTTCCTCAGGCACAGCTGCTTCAAAACCACCAGTTCTGGCATTTGGGAGGTGTATTTCTCCACCTCGCTTTCTGCAACGAAAAAGCTAAGAAAACTTTTCGCAGCCTTCCTTGCTTTGCCTTTTCAAGACCCTGCTGACATTTTGTCTCAGTTTTATGGAATATTCCCCCTGAATCAGTGATGGGTTTCAAAATTTTTTACTACCGGTTCTGTGGGCGTGGCTTGGTGGGCATGGCGGGGAAAGGATACTGTAAAATCTCCATTCCCACCCCATACCAGGTTGAAGGTTACTGCAAAATCCCCATTTCCTCCCGATCAGCTGGGACCCAGGAGGCAGAGAATAGATGGGGATGGAGTCAGTCAGAATTTTTGCTACCGGTTCTCCAAACTACTCAAAATTTCCGCTACCAGTTCACCAGAACTGGTCAGAACCTGCTGAAACCCACCTCTGCCCTGAATGTTATCTGAATCCCTGCAACTCCCTGGAAGTCCTCTGAAACATGAGTGGGTGAAGAAGTGGCAGATGTCCCAACCAGCCAGATGTTTTGCTGGGCACACAGATCCCCCCCCCGGCCCGGCACACGCAGCACCAACTTGGGGTGTGGTCAGGTTTCTCTGGCAGCTACAGGAGGCAGCCATCTGAAATGGGCTGATTCATTCCGAGGCTTCACCAGGTGCCGGAGGTGGCCGGCCAAGCCGCCAGCGCGGAGCCCTCTGCTCTGCGGTCCAAGGATGCCTCCATGGGGAGGCCCGGCTGGTTCTGATGGGGAAAGTCAGCCCTTTTGTTCCTCCTTTGGCTCAAGGCATCATCTCTGCCTTGAGTGGCAGCTGCAGAATGGCGTCTCAACTCAAGGACCAAATTTACAGCCCTAAATTCTTTCTTCAGGATGGTTAATTATCTTAATTACTTTTATTATCTTTTTATCTTTTAAGATCCTAAATTGCTTATTTCTACTCATGTAGCCAAAGGGGGTTGTGTTTTATTTTCTTATTGGTGCAAAGGCAGCAACAGACAACAGTTATGTGGGGCACATGAACAGAACTTTGATTTATAACAGGCCTCCTCCTTGGGATTTTAATTGTGATAAGGGAGAGAGTGAAAACAAACTTTGGTGAAATATAGATCGAAGCGAGGACGGCAAGACATATTCTCTCATTTACCCTACCCTAGCTTGAGTCCAAACAGAAAGAAAACATCTGAATGCATTTGGGGATTTAACACCTTCGCCTACTAATCTTTTAAGTTAAACGGTGGTCCTGCCAATGTCCACATATAATGTAACTAGGTTATTTGGCAAACTGGCATGTGGCAGATGAAGCCTTTTGCTTTTCATGATTCTCTGCTGCAAAGCAAACAGCAAAGATCCAGGAGGGAAAGCTAAGCAGGCCAGCATCCGGGATGGTTCAGACTCCCATGGTTGTCCAAGTCCCCTTCCCATCCACCCACCACCCAGCCTGCCTCTGGCTCTTGTTTCTCTCCTGCCAAGCTTGGCTGCTTTTGCTTTTATTCCCCCTCAGGTCAGAAATGGGGGGGGGAGTTGAGCCTCCTGCTGTTTCTGAATAACTCTCCTGTGGAGGAAAGCCAATGGCCTCCTTGGCCCGCCCATCGCCATCCCTTTCCCAAGGGGGCTGGTTTTTTCCCCCTCCCCCCTCCCCATTTTGTTGCATTTGGAAACAGGACTCAACTCTTTGGAGACCAAAAGCCCTGGGCAGAGCCCAGGCCAGGCCAGGATGGGATACGGAGGAGATAAGGAGTGCCATTAGCAAAGGTTCCCACCCAGAGATGGCCAGGCCAGAGGTGGGTTTCAGCAGGTTCTGACCAGTTCTAGAGAAATTTTGAGTAGTTTGGAGAACCGGTAGCAGAAATTCTGACTGGCCCCGCCCCCATCTATTCTCTTCTTCCTGAGTCCCAGCTGATCGGGAGGAAATGGGGATTTTGCAGTAACCTTCCCCTGGTGTGGGGTAGGAATGGAAATTTTACAGTATCCTTCCCCTGCCATGCCCAAGAAGCCACACCCACGAAGCCATGCCATGCCCACCAAGCCACACCCACAGAACCGGTAGTATAAATTTTTGAAACCCACCACTGGGCCAGGCAGATTCTCCTGCCACATCCGTGGGGCAGGCCCCACTTCCGAGGGGAGGGGAACAGGTCCTCTCCCCATCCCATGGAAGGACTGTTTAGAGAGTTCCATGTTGGACCTCCTGAGGTGATTGCAGCAATGGGGAGGGGAGGGGGCCGCTTAAGTAAACTAAGGTGGGGGCTCCTGCTGCAACCCTCCCTCCTGGAGTCACCTATGCTGCCCCATCTGACTGAGTTCCTTGTCCCCTCACCCAGCCAGGGGCTGCCAGGCTCCCTTCTACAATTGATCCTCACCACCAGGAAGGTCTCCCTGGTGGGTTGGGGGGGGGTGGAGGGTATCAGAGACTTGATCGACCCTGGCCCAAGCTCACGTCAAGATACTCAATGGAAGCACTCCCTCTCCCCCCATGGTGGCTGCCTCCAGAGCCTGCTTCTTCCACTTTGGGGTGGAACTGATTCTGATGAATCTCGCCCATATGAATGACGCCCAGCAGCTGCCTTTGAAAGCTGCACTCTCCACCTCCTTTGGCCACTGGGCCCTGCAGCCCTGTCCTCCCTCCTGCAGAAAAGGCTTGCCTCACCACCCAAGGGGTGCCTGCCACACAGAGAGCAGATTGCAGGGCCACAGGGCCCGGCTGAGGCCCCTGACCCAGCCGCTCCGGCCCCTGGTGAGCCATCGGCCCCCGCCCTGCTTTGGTGGCATAAGTGGGCTGCCCGGCTGGCCCCCTGGCCTGTCTCTCCTCTTCTCTTCGCCCGCCTCTCGCAGGCACTCCGCGGCCCATGTTGTTGATCTTTCTTTGGGAAAGAAGCAAGAGGAGGGGAAGCCGAGGAGGAGGGTGGGCTGGGTTTCAAGGGTCCCAGTGAATGTTGAAAAGGCTCCTCATTAGCAACCGCTCCCTCCTCTTCCTCAGAGGCTCCTGGTCTCCCTGCATAAGCATTCTGCACACAGCCCTGCCAGACACTTTTTAATAGAATCGCTTAAAACAATTAATTACCAGAGTTTCCATTCAAGCTGCAGTGGAGAAGATATGCCGGCAATAAAAAGCATTTATTCCTTGGTTTCTGGAGGCCTGTTTGTTATTAACATGTAAATTAAATCATCACAGATGTTCCATTTTTAATCTGGGGATGTGAAGTGCGGGGCCAACAGCAGCCCAAAGCCGCCAGATTCCATTACAGGCTCTTTCATTAGGAACTGGCGGCTTGATTGGAGATCATTTTTCTTTGATGCATTTTTTAAACCAATTATCAGGATAATTTGCTCATTTCCCCCCAATTTGTTTGGCCCATGCCAGTTATTTGTGACTCTTCTGGCCCACTGTGACGGCTGCGGACTCCTTCTCCTAAATTCCATGTTTGGGAGGAGGGGCGCTCCTGGCTCTTCCTTCTAGCATTTGCTTTGGGGGGGGCTCCCCCCTTGATGGGTATGGGAGCATCAAGACCTCCCAGCAACCTTCCTGCCCCTCCTCTGGGACTGGTGCTTTTGGGAAGCAGTGGCCTTCTCTGGCCAACCAGCCAGGCTTCTGCAATTGGCTCACCAGCCGAACCCTGTTGTGACCCAGGCCCAAGTAGATAGTAGGAAACTCAGTCAGTGTAAAAACAAACAAACTTTATTAGAACAGCTGAGAATTAACTCATTCTCAGCATAGTCCAAACTAAATTAAAGCAAATTCCTCCCAACACAAATTCCTCAGTCCTATCACAAACCTCGGTCCAATTAGGGAAATTGCCAAAGGCCTTTCTTGGCAAAAGTTCAGAAGACACCGATACAAAACAAATGCAACAAGACAAAGTTATCAACGTTGTTTTCCAGCAAAGAGCCCAAACGCTGTTGCTGGTCTTTTAAGCCTTATGGGAGGGGCCAATCATCTCTTGGCCCTACTCCTGAGTCATCCTCTTTGCTTTAGCTGCTTTTGCCTTCTGGCAGCTTTTCTCATGCGTGCACTAGGAACAGGCTCCTCCTGTTCCTCTGCCTCACTACTGTCAGCCTCTGGAGGCTCTGGAGTCTGCACATCACTCCCTGATGGCCCTGGCCCCCTCTCTGCCTCCGACGCAGAGCCCTCATCCGGGCCTTCCCCAGCCTCCAGGACTGGTCCATATTCTTCCTCAGCCTCATCATCATCATCATCATCATCATCATCATCATCATCATCATCATCATCATCATCATTTAATTTGTATACCACCCTTCTCCCGAAGGACTCAGGGCGGTTCACAGCCAAGTAAAATCGACAATAAATAAGTACAATACAATAAAAACAATGATAAAAAACTTATTAAATTGCTGGCTGACTCCGTTGCCAACTCCACAGGCTGCTGGTGGACCACAACAGTCCCCCCTCCAAATTGCAGGCGTGTGTTCTCCTTTGCTCAAGAGTCTTTGGGAGCCCTCGGAGTGAAGTTGGTACCTTATGCTGAGTGTTCCGTTTGGCAAAGCAGAAAGGTGGGGGGGGAAGGGGCAGAGAAAAAGAGGATTAAATAGGAATGTTACCTTTACTCTTGTCAAATCCCTAGTAGAAACATTGGTTAATGCCCTTAAAAAAGGCCCATTACTGGAGGGCAGCGAGTCAAAGAGCCCAGCTGCCCTTCTGCTCCGTTATCTCGTTCCTGGATAATGGAATGACCCCTTTCCTGCCCGGCACCGCTGCGCTATAATAGCCAGAGCCCAGTGAATATAGCGGTTATTTTTGGAATCCAATTGAAACCGCGCTGGAATTGCCGTGACAGGGGAAGGATTGAACAACGAGCAGCCTCCCAGAGCAAGACGGGGGCGGGGGAATTGCATTTGGGCCAGGCATGGCTGGCAGTGAACTGTGGAAGAAAGGAGCTAGGGCTGAGGGCCTGGGGGAGGTAGGGGTGGTTGGGCGGGGGGGGGGGGTTGGGGGGGGGAAGGCAGGTCTCTGCCCAGGCAGAAATGAGTCTGGCTGTCTGCGGGCCATGCGGGGTTAATTGCTGAACCTGGCAAAGCTGGAACACAGCTCCTGCCTCCCCGCCCCGCCCCTGCCCCCCCCCATGTGTGGGGATTTTAAGCATTAGTTGTCATTTGGGGAGGAGGACTTTTTTTAAAAAGTCTCAGCACAGTCGGGCTGGAAAAGCCAAGGCATCCGGCTGTTCTTCTGCTAAGGGCATGGGGTGCATGAGGGGTGAGCAAGATCTCCCTCCGTTGTGGGATTCGTTGCCTCTTCCCCAAGGCAGGAAGCAATGAAAGAGACTTTAAAAAAAATTTTTTAAAGAAAGCCTTTATGCAAATAACGGTGATTTCCATAATTTATTCAGGTTGCAGAATTTCACTTCTCTTGCAAAAGGGGGAGTGGGCAGATCCGTCTTCCCCCCCACCCCCGGACTTAAATCCTCTTTAATTCTGCATGTGAGAAGCAGAACCAGGCAAGGTCCCCAGAGGTGCTGCAGCAGGTGGAGAGGAATGGGGATTGGGGGGAGCTGAGGCCACCTCTTGAACTGGCTGGCTGCTCCTCTCTGTCTTCCTCCTCTTAGCAATCTGGTGACCATTCTCTCTCTCTCTCTCTCTCCCTCCCTCCCTCCCTCCCTCACAGAAACCAGTCCCCAGCAAAGCATCCCCTCTAGATTATGCACTGGCTCCCAACCCCCCAACCAGAGTGGGTTTCAGCAGGTTCTGAGCAGTTCTGGAGAACCAGTAGCGGACATTTTGAGCAGTTCGGAGAACCGGTAGTAACAATTCTGACTGTCCCCACTCCCCTCTATTCTCTGCCTCCTGAGTCCCAGCTGATTGGGAGGAAATGGGGATTTTACAGTATCCTTCTCCTGCCACGCCCACCAAGCCACACCACACCCACCAAGCCACGCCCACATAACCAGTAGTAAAAAAATTTGAAACCCTCCGCTGCCCGCAACAGGGTCCGAGTGAGCGGCTCCTCTGAGCCCAGTGCCCCATGGAGTTCCCAACTGCTCTGCCCTCAGCCCCCCAAGGAAGGGCCGCTTCTTCAGCAGTGGGATGGCAGTTCTATTGGAAGCAGAAACAGGGAGATTGGTTAAGTGCAGAACATGGCACAATTTGAGGGTCCGCTTAGGAGCAGGAGGTTGCTCTGCTTTCTCCCACTGCCTGGGGCCCTCAGATGGGCCGGAGCAGTGTGAGCAGCCACGGGGTGTGTGTGTGTGTGTGGCATTTGCGCTTTGGCCCTCTCTCCAGAGACAGCTGGGCTATGATTCTCTTTTGCTGTTGGGTGGGGGCTTCCCCCTTCCCCCCCAGGTGGAAGAGGCCATCCTCTTTCAGGAGAGCTCTGGTCAGTCTTTGAACCCCTGGAAGAATTTGATTTGCCCATTGTCTTGATCTATCTGTAGAACTCAAAGTCTGGTTATCATGAAAAGTGGGCAAATCAGGAGGGCAGACAGAGGCTCTCCAGCTCCTCTTTTGCAGTTTCTTCATCCAGGAGCCCCCACCCACCCACCCCCACCTGAAGCTGGAGTCCTGCCAGCACAGCCATGACTAGTCCTCCTGCAGCATTTTTCACTGCCCGTATGTTCATCCTTTCTTCCTTCCTTCCTTCCTTCGGAGCCCTTCCCATAATCCCGGTGCGTCTCCCACTCCCCACCCCCACCCTAAGCCAAAGGAGCCCGAATTCCCTGAGATAAATTTCTCATCTCAGCATATCCAGTTCCATCGTCACATGCAACATTGATTGTCTGTTATATTACATTTATTAAGGAGTGATAACTTGTAATAATTGGATGTTAAATTAAAGAACTCTTTCCTAGTTATTGCCGTCTCAATTATAAGTGTCATTTGGTGGCAGTTATGATGATATATGAGGGTTGTATTTTACTCAGCCGACCGTGACCCGGTGAGTAATATTCCCTCGGCTTGAGAAGGGACGGATGCCTTGCTGCCTCCCAAGGCAAGAACTGACTGGAATACTGAGTTTGGCAGGTGGGAGTAGTGGGGGGGGGAGGAAGGTTTCTTCCATGAGAGACCCCTGTAGAAAATTTCAGGGGTCCTCAGTGAGACGGTCAAAGCCACTTGGGCTTCCCTGTCTGCTTAGAGGATTTGGTTTTCCATGGGAGTCTACGGAGCCTCCCATGCCTGGTGCCTTAAAGCCCTCCCGAGGGGGACTGGTGACAAGCTGAGCCAGGTTGGCGATGGGTTTCCAATCTGAATCCTTTCTCATTGTCAAGCTTTTCTGCCTGCTTCGTAGGCCACGCTTCTGCCAGTCAGTGAAGCCACTTTTTCGAAAACTGGGACTGAGGGGCCAGAGGTCAGCTGAGCCGTTCAGAGAAAATAAGGCGAGAAAAACAAGCATCAGGCAAAGGTTGCCCACCTTTGGAACAAATTGTCCCCAAAAGCGAATACAGCATAATCAATAATAAATAGCCCTAATCTCTACTGGACCAGCCTGCAGAACCAATGTTCACAGGGACGTTGAACCAAGCAATGGACAGCCTGCCCAGTGGCCACCCTTATCCACTCTGTGGGGCAGCCCCTTGCCTCCTTCCGGCTGTGTTCCCGCTCCACCCATGGCTTGTCTAGAAATGCCTGGCCTGCATTGCTGCACAGAAGTGTCCCTCCACCTCACCTCCTTTGAGCAGGCCCATCTCTATAGCTTCACAGGTGAAGTTTTCTTTTCTTCTAATGGGATGCCAAATCTCAAAATGTCCCACCAGCGTTCTTTTCCCGTGTTGTGGCTCCAGCTCCCCGGACTGAGGTGGGGGACAGAACACCCTAGGGTTTCCACACATGTTTTATCCCTTCATGGTCCCTCCTGCTTGATTTCCTCAGCACTCTTGGCTAACCTGCTGGATTTGTGATCTTGGACAGGTTTGGACTGGTGGATGTAGAACTGGAGGGTGTTTAAGGTTTTGTAAGCTGCAATACACAACTGTTTATTTATTGGCAACAGTTTAAGGATGCTTCCAGTTAGCAGCCTTTGAAAAATTGGTAACATTGAAACTGAACTGATACATTCAGTTAATTGATATATTTGGCTAATATATCAACTGAATTGATACATTGTCTTTCAAAAGCTGATGCATTGCAAAGTATATAGCTGCTTTTGAGTCGCCATGTGTGAGTAGGGAGCAATATAAATCTTCTAAATAAATAAAATAAAATAAATACATCCCTTAGTCCTAATTTTTCTGGGTGTATACTTTCTTTTTTTTTAATGGGTCTTTTCCCCAGGCATTTGTTACCTATATCTGCACTCATGTTGAGTCTGCACATTTTTTATCCCTTGTCAGTGAACACATTTTTTGCTTCTGCTACTTTCGGTTGCCACTACTAGCTCAACAAAGCATGCTCAGTGGAATTAATATGTGAATCTTGTTTCAAAAAGTACCAAATAATATTTCCAGGGCAAAAAGGTTAATCTAATCATGTTATTGGAACATGAGATTTTTGAGCTCAATTTACATATTCTGTGGGAAAGTTAAGGTTAAATTAAATTAACAACTTTAAATATGTTAAATGTTTCCCATCCCACCCACCACCCTGAACATAGAAAAAGGACATTCTTTCCATTGGTGTTTTCTTTGTTATCTTCTGCACCAGAAAAACTAGAAACGGAGCTATCTGGCCACTTGGTGTCACCTTCCTTGTAAGGATTTCTTGGGGTGCTTTTAAGCATTTTAAAGGGCACAAAATCAATTTAGAAAGAGTGAGCCAATTTTTCTGTTCCATCCACTGACCTTCTGGGGCAGGGGTGAAATGCTCCTGGTTCGGACCGGATCGCCCAATCCAGTAGCAACGGCGGAGGGTGATTCGGAGAACCAGTAGCAAAAATCTCTGCCCCCCCACCATGCCCAGCTGAGCCATGCAATCATCAGAGCCTTTTTTATTTTATTTTTAAAAGCATTTTTTAAAAGGTAAAAAAGCTGAAGCCTGCTAGGCAAAAAAATGGGGGGGTGTAGGCAAAAAATTGGGGGTGGGGTGTTCATTTGAGAGAGGGGGGGGAAGGAGGGAGGAAAAAGGAGAGGGAGGAAGGACTACAAACCTGGCACTAGATGCAGCTTCAGAGGATAATCCAGGGTTGGAAGGGATCCGGAGGTCATCTAGTCCAACCCTGCTCCAGCAGGACATTGTTAGTCAGTTACTGTCTTTTGATCCCGTCACATAGCCACACCACCAAGCCACACCCACCAAGCCACACCCACAGAACCGGTAGGAAAGAAATTTAGATTTCACCACTGGTCTGGGGACTTCGAAGCAGGCCCGGGGAAGTTTCCTTGTGCAGCCAGCAGCACTGGGGAGGAGCTCCCCCCAAAGTTTGGAATGTGGATCTAAAAAATCCTGTGGTGAAATCTAAATTTCTTTCCTACCGGTTCTATGGGTGTGGCTTGGTGGACATGGCTTGGTGGGGGGCATGTTACTGGGTAGGCGTGGCTATGTGACTGGGAAATCAAAAGACAGAAACTCACTAACAATGTCCTGCTGGAGGAGGGTTGGACTAGATGACCTCCAGATCCCTTCCAGCCATGGATTATCCTCTGAAGCTGCGTCTACTGCCAGGTTTGTAGTCCTTCCTTCCTCTCCTTTTTCCTTCCACCCTCCCTCCCTCCCTCTTTCTTTCTTTCTTTCTTTCTTTCTTTCTTTCTTTCTTTCTTTCTTTCTTTCTTTCCTCTTCCTTCCTTCCTTCCTTCCTTTCTCTCTCTCTAACGAACCCCCCCCATTTTTTGCCTAGCAGGCTTCAGCTTTTTTACCTTTTAAAAAATGCTTTTAAAAGAAAAAAAAGCCTCTGATGATCAGGCACCTCAGCTGGGATCCTCAGAGCCTTGTTTTAACCCTTTAAAAGCATTTTTTTACAATCTCTTCGGCTGAAGAGGTTGTTTAAAAAATGCTTTTAAAAGTTTTTTTAAAAAAGGCTCTGATGATTGTGTGGCTCAGCTGGGCATGGGGGGTGGCCAGGGATTTTTGCTACCGGTTCTCCGAACCATCTGCCGCCATTGCTATGGGACTGGCTGATCTGGTCCAAAATGGAAACATTTCACCCCTGAAAAAATCCCTCCCTCCCTCCTTCCTGCCTTCCAAAGACATTTCTATGATTCCAATGTCTTTGGGTGGCAAGAGCTGATCAGTTTCCCGGGAGTTTTTTTCCAAGTCCTAGGGGAGCACCTCAAGAGGCCGAAGTGGGGGATGGATGAAAAAGAAAATGAAGCTGATGGACCAATTGCAAAACCACCAAGGGTTTGGTTGACCCGCTTAAAATGAAAAGGGAAGAAAGTGAAATCATATTCCCAGCAGCTTCTGAAAAGACAGAGGGAAAGCATTTACATATTGCTGGTGTAATAAATTCCATTTTTTCTGGGACTGCTGTAGCTCTATTTTTTGAACAAATAAAATGCACCCAACGACCCAAACGAGGCTCCTAATAGCTTTTGGGTATTTTGAGGAGAAACAAGTAGATCTTGCCCAAATTAGAACTAAAGCAAAATCTCTGTTGTTTAAATACCACAGCCGGATAAATACTTTTATCAAGCAAAATTATATTAAATTGCCGGATGTTTGGAATTATCCAGTTTCTGCAAAGACTCTTAGTTACCTTGTTTAGCTAGCAGTATTTTCATCCTGCTGCCATGTGGATGATTCCCAGCGGTTTGTAGGATAACATTTAGGTATTTTATGGCTTTGTCTCCTCCTGCTGCCTACAATATTCTCCCTGCTCTAAAAGGAGAGGTAAGGCTGTGCCAAGCACATTCCCGTCCTGGTGACTTCATGGATAGATCTGAGTGGGAAGACCTGACAAGGCAGGAAGGAAGGAAGGAAGGAAGGAAGGAAGGAAGGAAGGAAGGAAGGAAGGAAGGAAGGAAGGAAGGAAGGAAGGAACCATGCCAATGTAGACTTCTTTCAGCCTGGCAGGGCAGAGTGGGAGGCCAGGGCGGGTGGACTTCAGGTGCTGGCTGGAGGGGTTCCTCCAGTGCTCAGGAGATGTCCCAGGCGGAAGAGAAGCCCTTGGGGTAGGAGGAGAGGTGGGCCTGATCAATGCTGCTCAGATCAGGGCCAGAGTTTCACCCGAAGGAGACAGGAAGGAGCGGTTACAGCACCAGCTTCATCTCTTCTTGACCTGAACGTAAAGGATTAGATGCAAACCACTCCAGGAGAATTTGCTGGGAGATGGCAAATTCTGAGGAGGGTGACCTGCCCTCCTCAGCACACATGTCCAAGGGGTTCCCCTTCTCACAGTCACTTCCTGGGAAGTAAAGAGAAGGTGGGTGAAGGTCAAGCTGGCTCAGTGGGCAGCTGGAGGGCAGGCAGAAAAGGCTTGGTTCCTTGAGATGCTGCAGCCTCTCCAGAGCCCTCCCTGCTATTCTTTGAGGCCTGATGAAAATAGAGAGTCAGAATCCTGGAATCCTAGAGGTTCTCTGGTCCAACCCCCTACTCAAGGACTTATACCGCCCTAGTTAAATAGTTGCCCAGTCTATTTTTGGAGATCTCCAGTGATGGAGCATCTACAGACCCAGGCAAGCTATTCCCCTGATTAATCATTCTCACTGTCAGGAAATTCCTCCTTAGTTCTAGATTAGATCGCTCTTTAGCAAGCTTCCACCTCTTACTTCTTTTCCTGCCCTCCGGTGCCTAGACAATAAGTCAACCCCCTCTTCTCTGTGACAGCCCCCAAGTACTGGAAGGCAGCCATCCTGTCCCCTCTAATCCTTTCCTTTAATAGGCTAGACACACCCAGCTCCCTCAACCATTTGTGAAGCAGATGGGAAGGAGAAGGGAAGAGAGAAGAGAAGGGGGCCTGAGCCTGCAGCTGCCTCTTTGGCTGGACATGGAAAGGGGCTGATGGGCAGGTGCTCTGGAGGGACCTGCCATGCTGGAGACCCTGCCAGCTCTGGAGACGGAGGAAGAGGAAGAGTCTGCTGGGTGCTGAGATTTCAAGTGTGATGGAAACCCTGCCAAAATAAGAAATGCCTTCTGCCGAACACCCACCCACCCCCCGTTTAGCAGAAAATGTGGACTGGCACATTAACTTAACAAATCTTTCCTGGAAAAGCTGGGAGCTTTGTCTGCCACCCAGCCGTAGCCCCCCCAACCCCCACCCACCCTGCTCCCCCTCCCTTCCTATAGCCAGGCAGCTTCCTACCGGAACAAGCAGGAAGAAAGTAAACAGTGTCTGAAACCTATTCTCATTAGGCTAATTTACGAATAAATTACCATATTCAATGGCCTTATTTTTACTGCTCGTTAACAGGCCCATGATAGGATGATAATTATGGGATTTTAAGTGGCTAATGGCAGCTGGGGTTTGAAAAGCCGTTTTTATGAATCTGTTTATGGCAGAGAAGGTGACAGGGGGGAGGGGCGGCCCCTAGCCTGGCATCTCATGTCAGGGAGACAGTTTTAATTGTCAAGTATTTATTGGAGAGGAGGGAAGACTGTAATTTAAAAATGAAACTTTGAAAAAAACAACAAAAAGGAAATTAATTAGCTTGCTGGTGCTGGGGTGACTGGCATTTCAGGAGGCCCTTGGTTGTTGCCCATCACTTTGGACGCCCCACTGTGCTGACCCACCCCCGTCTTCCTTCTCCTGCCTGGATCTGCTGGACGAGCTTCCTACACGCAGCTCTGGGAAGCTGGAAGTCAACCCCAAGTAGCTTTGGAGAACAGTTATGGACGGTGGGCGGTTTGGGAACACGGGCTCCCGCCCATCGCTGGCCTTTGAGTACCAGTAGAGGCAAGTGGACCAGTGAAGTGTTCCTGGATCACCATTGGTTGAGAAGCAGTGATGTCATAGAAAGTTCACACTCGGCTTGATGCCTGTTGTGACTCAGGCCCAAGTAGGTAGTAGGAAACTCAGTCAGTATAAAAACAAACTAACTTTATTCGAACAGCTGAGAATTACTTCATTCTCAGCGTAGTTCAACTAAATTAAAGCAGATTCCTCCCAACACAATTCCTCAGTCCTATCACCAACCTTGGTCCAATTAGGCAAACTGCCAAAGGCTTTTCTTGGCAAAAGTTCAGAAGACACCGCTACAAAAATAAATGCAGCAAGACAAAACTATCAACATTGTTTTCCGGCAAAGAGCCCAAACACCGTTGCTGGTCTTTTAAGCCTTATAGGAGGGGCCAATCATCTCTTGGCCGTACTCCCGAGTTGTCCTCTCTGCTTGAGCTGCTCTTGCCTTCTGGTAGCTCTTCTCATGGGTACATTAGGAACAGGCTCTCCTGTTCCTCTGCCTCACTACTGTCATTCTCTGGAGGCTCTGGAGTCTGCACCTCACTCCCCGATGGCCCTGGCTCCACCTCAGCCTCTGACACAAAGCCTTCATCCAGGCCATCCCCAGCCTCCAGGACTGGCCCATGCTCTTCCTCAGCCTCATCACTGTTCGAGTCCATTGCCAGCTCCGCAGGCTGCTGGCAGTCCACAACAATGCCTATTGCAGAGCTAGCAGGAAGGCCTTTTGGCTCTCTTTATTTATTTATTTATTTTGTCACAACATCATATAAAAAGATTATATAGTATATAGTATATAAACATATATATGAGTAAATATTAGGAGGTTAAAAATTATTTTAACTATTTAATATTTAATTTTATATATAACTACATATCTGAGCCAGAGTTTGGGTTTGTGATCAGATTTTTCTAGAGCTTGGGTTTCTAGAGCTTGACCTACTCGTGAGCTTTGATGTCATATCCTTCTTCACCCAAGTGCCAATCAAAGAAGCCTTGACAGCTATCCAAAACAAATATAACCCTCCCAAGCACATCCTAGATCTGACCAACCACTGCCTATCCAACACATATTTCATCTACAATGGACAAAAATACAAACAAGTAGAAGGAGCACCCATGGGATCACCCCTCTCACCTGTCATTGCCAATCTCTACATGGAACACTTTGAAACCCAAGCTCTAGAAAAATCTGATCACAAACCCAAACTCTGGCTCAGATATGTAGACGACACCTTCATAATCTGGCCACACGGGAAAGAAAAACTTGACAACTTCCTCACACACCTCAATAGCCTACACCCCAAAATACAGTTCACCATGGAAACAGAAGTTAACAACCAACTTCCCTTCCTGGATGTCTTAATCTACAGGAAACCCAATGGCTCCCTAGGACACACCATCTACCAGAAGAAAACACACACAAACCGCTATCTGCACGCATTCTCACACCACCACCCAGCACAGATCAACTCCGTAGCCAAGACACTCATCTCCAGAACAAAATGCTTAGCTGACGAACAACACCTAAAAACCGAACTACACACTCTCACAAACATACTAACATCCAATGGATTCCAAAGAAATAAGATTACCAAGCTAATCCAAAAAGAACCCCCCACTAAAATCCAAGACAGAAAACAAGAAAACGGCACAGCCCTCCTCCCATATATAAAAGGCACCACAGACAGAATCAGCAAGATCCTCCACAAACACAACATCAAGACAGCATTCTGCACAAACCAAAAAATATCCACCATCCTAAGAAACCCCAAAGACAAAATTGAGTTAGAAAATCAAGGAGTATATGAAATCCCATGCACCGCCTGCCCCACCACATACATCGGACAAACCAACAGAAGAATAAGTGCACGCATTGAAGAACACAAGAACTCAGTCAAAAAAGAGGAACCAACTTCTTCCCTGGTCCAACACTTTAAAGTCACAGGACATGATATTGACTTTTAAAAGACCAGAACTATCGCCAAAACTGAACACTTTAACAACAGAATAATCAGAGAAGCCATTGAGATAGAAAACGCCCACACAGCATGAACAAACGAGATGATACCTCCGCCTACCAGCCATTTGGAAACCCGCCTTATTGACAAACGAGTCCCTAACACGAGGAATGACACCAGACCCACACTCACGAGGTCCACACAGGATGTCACCACCACATCCACCCAGAAAGCAGACCCAAACCCACACTGATCATGAAGCACGACCAAGGACCAGAAGCCAGACCGCAGCTGCAACATTAGCCATTTCAAACCCCTCCAATCCATACATGCAGCAGACTGACACCCACTATGAAGATGTAGCACGACCACAAAGCCAAACAACAGCTATGCAGCTCACCAGCTCACATCCCCCCCCACCACCGACTAAACTGACCACAAGCAAGCCCCCACCAACACAGGACACACCCCCAGCCAATCAGAGCACAAAAAAACCCCCATCCAATCAGAGCACAGCCAAGCTCCCACCCAATCAATTCAAACCCCCACTAGCAGTTAAAAGGAAGAAACAGCTGCGATCACACATTGCTCCCAGAAGCACGAAGCTGAAGCCTGAAGATGACAAATGAGACTTCGTCGAAACGTCGCCAAGACACTTCCAATTTTACACGGGAGAAAACCCGAACAACCAAAGACCTACATACAAACACCCGTGAAAACCTCAGAAAACAAATATATATATATATATATGTAGATCTTTGGTTATTCGGGTTTTCTCCCGTGTAAAATTGGAAGTGTCTTGGCGACGTTTCGATGAAGTCTCATTCGTCATCTTCAGGCTTCAGCTTCGTGCTTCTGGGAGCAATGTGTGATCGCAGCTGTTTCTTCCTTTAACTGCTAGTGGGGTTTGAATTGATTGGGTGGGAGCTTGGCTGTGCTCTGATTGGATGGGGTTTTTTTGTGCTCTGATTGGCTGGGGGTGTGTCCTGTGTTGGTGGGGGCTTGCTTGTGCTCAGTTTAGTCTGTGTTGCAGGGGGATTTGAGCTGGTGAGCTGCATAGCTGTTGTTTGGCTTTGTGGTGGTGCTACATCTTCATAGTGGGTGTCAGTCTGCTGCATGTATGGATTGGAGGGGTTTGAAATGGCTAATGTTGCAGCTGCGGTCTGGCTTCTGGTCCTTGGTCGTGCTTCATGATCAGTGTGGGTTTGGGTCTGCTTTCTGGGTGGATGTGCGGTGGTGACATCCTGTGTGGACCTCGTGAGTGTGGGTCTGGTGTCATTCCTCGTGTTAGGGACTCGTTTGTCAATAAGGGCGGGTTTCCAAATGGCTGGTAGGCGGGAGGTATCATCTCATTTGTTCATGCTGTGTGGGCGTTTTTCCCCCACCCCCCTCTACTCTGTCTCCAGCTGGATCCCACAATACTCTTGAAAATGTAGAGTTTACACTTAAGCCCAAAGTGTTGGAAATGTAATCAACATCAAGGTACCTTCTTTCATGCTTGGTGGCTATGTCCTGAAGCGAAAAAAATACTGGACCAAGATACAAGGATGGCTTCAAGATATAATAAAATGACAAATAGAACTAAACCCTGAAACATTTCTCCTGGGAATACTTAAAACAAAATAGGATAAAAAAATAAGGTATCTGATTTAACAGCGGCAAGAATTGTGTTTGCACAATATTGGAAGAAACGCAATATACCACCAGAAGGATTGATTATTCAGAAGATATATGATTGTGCCGAAATGGATAAACTTACTCTAGAACTAAAAGAAAAAGACGATTCAGAATTTTATGCGGTTTGGGAAAACTGGTATATTTGGACAGATAATAGAAATAAAAATTGGAAATATACCTAAGGCTACTGAGGATTAGATATTGAATGTATATAATGTATATATCGTATGGAATGTTGATCCGAAGCATATAAAAATGACACTGCCTGTTGATTATGTACTAGAGTTATGTAAAGGAAAAAGATGTAATAAAAATTATTTTAAAATGTAGGGAAAAAATGTAGAGTTAAATGGATGAACCGCACCATGACTTTCCTGCTTAAAAGGTTTCAAGCATTATTTGGCCCTTCAGCCTCCAGAGGCGGGAAAATGCTTCTTAATCCAAGCTGTTCCAATGGAGGCAGGCTGGGTGTATTTATGTACTCTTCCTTCCTGGTATAAACTACGGGTGCAAACCAGGGGTGAAATGTAAAATTTGTTACCACCGGTTCTGTGGGCGTGGCTAGGTGGTGGTAGGGGTAATATGACTGGGTGAGCGTGGCCAATTTTTTTTTTTTACTTTTAAAAGCATTTTTTCTACAACCTCTTCAGCCGAAGAGGTTATCAAGAGGTACCTTGATGAACGTATCTTTTCTTTTATGTACACTGAGAGCATATGCACCAAGACAAATTCCTTGTGTGTGCAATCACACTTGGCCAATAAAAATTCTATTCTATTCTATTCTATTCTATAGAAAAAATGCTTTTAAAAGGCTCTGACGATCCCAGCTGAGCCACGTGATCTTCAGAGGCTTTTTTTTACTTTTAAAAGCATTTTTTCAGCTGAAGAAAAAATGCTTTTAAAAGTTTAAAAAAAAACCCTCTGATGATCGCACAGCTCAGCTGGGCATGGGGGGTGGGTCAGGGATTTTTGCTACTGGTTCTCTGAACCACCCGCCGCCATCGCTACCGGATTGGGCGATCTGGTTCGAACCGGGAGCATTTCACCCCGGTGCAAACCAATTCTAACCTCATGGGGCATTTCACATTTTCAAACCTGACCATGAGATTGAGATGCTACTTGTGGAAGGAGCCAAGAGGTTGCTCCCACTCCACCCCCCCTGGAAGAGCTGCAAATGCTCTGATGGTGAAGGAGATGGGGTGAGGGGTGGGGAGCCAAGCAGCTGGCTAGCAAGCGATTTGGGGCAAGTGAACAATAGTGGGGCCATCCAAGCAGACCCCAGAGTCTCCCCAACTTATGAAAAGATGGCTGTGGCCTCTGTTGCCTCAGGCTTCTCTTGGTGAGGTGCAAAAGGGAGCAGGATCATGGCTAGCTGCACCCCACATTTCCATCATGCCAATTTGTGCCCTTGCCACCCTCCCAGCATTTCAAAGAGAGGCTCTTTCCAAAGCGCTGACAGTCTGCCACGCGCGGCTGGGCCCTGGAGTGCTGGCGCAGTTGTTAACTTGTTAGGCAGGAGGCTGGATCGCAATCATAAATAAATCATCCGCTGTCTCTTTACATTCAGACATGAGGCTTTTAAGGTGTAAGCTGTCACCCTGGCATCAGATTTAGTCAAATGCTGCGTAACTGCAAAATTATCCCTCCCCTACTGTTTTTTTTTTAATTCTCCCTATAATGGACAGTTAAATTGGATTTTCAAATTTGAACTGCCTACAGTTCCCTTCCCACCAACAAATCCCCAGAGGTCAGCCGTTTCTTCATTTCTAAAGCAACCAGCTAATGTTTACCATTATGACACGGAAAGATCAGGATTCTTAAAGAGTCTCTTTGGAAGATGCTGGTGGGTGGAAAGGAGCCATTCCTGTCTTGAAATGAAACCCATTTTGCTGCTGATTTGCAATTTTATTTACATGCTAGGATTTGATTTTCTGTGGATTTATAACCCACCCATGTAGGTGCATGAAATTCCTTCCCTATTTTTCAAACATTGGTTATCTGTTGAATTTTTAGAAATTTTTAGAAAATTTTTAGAAAATAAATAAAGATCTGCTGGGCCAGGCTTGAGCAGATAAGAGACAGGAAAGAAGAAGAAGAAAAGAAAATGATTGCAATCACAGCAAATTTCAGAAGGACCAGCATGGACATGAGAGCAGGGTTCTAATATCTAAGGGGTTGATCCCACAAAAATCAACCTATCCTTCGCAACATCTGAAGGCAGGACAAGAAGCAACGGATGGAAACTCATCAAGGAGAGAAGCAACCTAGAGCTAAGGAGAAATTTCCTGAGAGTTAGAAGAATTTAACCAGTGGAACAACTTGCCTTCAAAAGTTGTGGATGCTGTTCTGGTTTTCAAGAAGAAATTGGACATTCATTTGTCTAAAAGGCATAGGGTTTCCTGCCTGAGCTGGGAGTTGGATTAGATGACCTCCAAGGTCCCTTCTGTTTTGTTCTTCATCTGACAGCATCTCAGGGGTGAGATCCAGCAGGTTCTAAAAGGTTCTGGAGAACTGGTAGTAGAAATTTTGAGCAGTTCAGAGAACCGGCAAATGCCACCTCTGGCTGGCCCCAGAGTGGGGTGGGAATGGAGATTTTGCAATATCCTTCCCCCAGGAGTGGGGAGGGAATGGAGATTTTGCAGTATCCTTCCCCTGACACGCCCACCAAGCCACACCCACCAAGCCATGCCACACCCACAAAGCCACACCCACAGAACCGGTAGTAAAAAAATTGGATTTCACCATTGCAGCTTCTCCCATAGCTCATCCACCTGAACCCCTGGGAATGCTCCAAGAAAATGAGTGCGGCCCCAGAGCAGGGACTGAGGACAGGAGTTAGGATGGGCAAAGGGTTTGTGTTGGGCCTTCCTTCCTTCCTTCCTTCCTTCCTTCCTTCCTTCCTTCCTTCCTTCCTTCCTTCCTTCCTTCCTTCCTTCCTTTCCCTTCTGACCAGGACACCTAGTGCTGCTCTCCTGCCCCCACAGTCTTGGCACCACTCTCCTTCCCTTTCCTGCTGCTGCTGAATAATACATGCCCCCCTCAGCCCTTGCTGGGGCCCTGGGGAGCTGCCAGATTAACTAGCTGATTACTGATACAGTTTGTAAGCAGGAGGCCTTTGAGGACTTCGTCGGGACTTCTCTCTCCCTGCTACAGAACTTCAAGGCACTGGTGGCAAGATTGGCTGAGCAGGGGCAGGGGGAACAGGGAAACCCCACCAGACATGGGATAGGAGGACTCACCCCAGAGGGCTGGTCCCACTTGTTCCCCTTCCCCTGGCAAGGGTCCCACAGCACTTGCCTCTGCGGAGCCATCAGCAAGGCTGGCTCCCCTTCCACTGAGATAGATCTGACAACAGCCCCCCACCACGTCCTGACCTGCTGCTGCCACAGGGTGGCTCCAGCACAACCACTGCACCAGTGGTGGGTTTCAAAATTTCTTACTACTGGTTCTGTGGGTGTGGATTGGTGGGCGTGGCAGGGGAAGGATACTGTAAAATCTCCATTCCCATCTCAATCCAGGGGAAGGTTACTGCAAAATCCCCATTTCCTCCCGGTCAGCTGGGCCTTGGGAGGCAGAGAATAGATGGAGGCGGGGCCATCAGAATTTTTACTAGTTCTCTGAACTACTCAAAATTTCCGCTACTGGTTCTCCAGTACTGGTCAGAACCTGCTGAAACCGACCTCTGTGCTGCACTCCCTAAAAGTAGGCACAGGACCCCCTGGGTAATGGGCTCAAGTTACCTCTTCCCCAAATGGATTAAAATGAGACCCTACTCTCCGCTTTCCAGTTGTCCATGAAAGACAAAAGGCAACTCGAATGGCCGAAGTCAACTGAGAGATTTTTATTGGAGCCTGGCAAACTTCTCCAAGAAGTTTGCATTTTGGACATTGTAATGTATTTTGAACTTTGAGAGGGAATTTTGGGCGGGAAAATTGCACGTTGCTGATTGGTTGAAGCCTCAGCCAAAAGACTATTTAAAGAGGGGTTTTTGCCGGTTGTGTTTCGCTGGGTCACAATAAACTAAAGAGCTGTTGCCACTCATTGGTCTCCTGCCTCTTCATTGCCCGAACTTAACATTGGCGACGAAGGTGGGATGTTGAGGCAGTGAGATCAAAAGAAAGAGCTGAAGGAACCAGGAATTCCTAAACCCAGCCAGTTTGCGAAGGCAGAAAATAGCGATGTCCAGCTACACGCCGCCAGCGCCATTCGACCCAGCAAAGGAGAAATGGGGGTCGTACATGGCTCGTTTCGAGTGTTTCCTCGAAGCGAACGAACTACAGGGAGTCTCGGACAATCGGAAGCGAGCATACTTCCTGAGCCACTGCAGTCCAGAGGTCTTCGATACGGCGGAGTCACTCTCAGAACCAACGCCGGTACAATCGGTACCGTGGCAGACACTACAAACAACACTTTGAGCGCACTACGCACCGGTACCCTCAAAATTCGTCCAACGTTTCGAATTGAGGCAATGGGTACAGCGAGAAGGCGAATCAATAAGTGTGTACATGGCCGCATTGAGGAAAGCCACAAACCACTGCGAGTACAGAGATTTGGAGGACTCCTTACTCGAACAGCTCATTTGTGAGGTCAGAGACATCAGACTACAAAGGCGGCTGCTGTCTAAAAGCAACCTGACTCTAGTGATAGCCCTGGACGAAGCCAGAGCTCATGAGATGTCCACCAAGGCGGCGGAGACCTTGCAAAAGCCAAACGCGCAGGGTGCCGGGACAAAGACTACACCGGTCCACAGTGAGGAAGTCCAGACCGAATCGGAAGGTGAGGAAGAGGAAGAGGTGTTCCACACCGGGAGGCTGGAGAGAGGTGACCGGGACGAATGTGTGAGTTGTGGGGGGCAACACCAACGGCAAAACTGCAGATTCAAGGATGCGGTTTGTCAGCGGTGTGAAAAAAAAGGACACATAGCTCGGGCCTGCCGAGCCCCCCAACCTTCCCGCCAAAAATTCAAACCGACCAATCAGAGCACGGGAGCAGCGAAGCGGCCAGGGATTGGTCCATTTAAAAAGGGCGCGAAGTTAAACCAGACCACTGTGAGAGTGGGCCACGCATCGACACGACTAGAGAAGAAAATATTTACCCAAGTCTACGTTGAAGGGGTGCCGTGCCCCATGGAAGTAGACACTGGGTCGTCAATCACAATTATGTCCTGGGACACCATCGTGAGAGACTTGCCAGCGATCGCTAAATGTCAGCTACAAACCCAGAAGCTGAGAGTGCAGGACTACCAGGGGAATCGGATCCCTGTTCGAGGAGCTACAGCCATCCAAGTCAAATATGGACAATTCACAAAGACCCTGCCGATCACCATAGTAAACGGAACTCTACCGAGTTTGCTAGGGTTGGACTGGTTCCGAGCTTTGGGTATGGGAGTGACCGGGGTCCACAGGAGCGACGTCATCCTCAGAGACAAACTACTGAAGGAGTTTGAGGACGTATTCAAGGATTGCCTGGGCAAGTACATGGGGACCCCTATTTCTTTCAACCTCGACCCCCAAGTCGCCCCTATCCGGTTAAAGGCTAGGAGGGTCCCATTCGCCCTAAAGCCTAAAATTGACCGAGAATTGGACAAGTTAGTAAGCCAGGGAATATTAGTCCCCATCGACCATGCAAAATGGGAGACACCCATAGTAACCCCAGTCAAACCGGACGGTTCGGTCCGAATTTGCGCTGACTACAAAGCAACGCTTAACAAAGCATTGCAGAAAAGTGCATACCCCGTTCCAGTGGTGCAACATTTGCTACACTCATTAGGGCAAGGGCAGGTCTTCGCCAAACTCGATTTGGCCCAAGCCTACCAGCAGCTACCTGTAGATAGCAGCACAGCTGAGGCGCAGACAATCGTCACGCACCGTGGGGCTTTCAAATGTACGCGACTCCAGTTCGGAGTTAGCATGGCCCCAGGGCTCTTCCAGAACCTAATGGAGCGATTATTACAGGGCCTGCCAGGACTGGTACCATACTTCGACGATGTATTGGTATCAGCTGAAAACTTAGAGGAACTCGGGGTAAAACTAAGGAAGGTGTTGGGCATTTTAGGTCTGGGGGCTTAAGGTTAAGCTCAACAAATGCCACATTGGGGTGAAATCTGTAGAATTCCTAGGATACAGAATAGACAGGAAGGATCCACCCACGGAGAGCAAGGTACGGGCCATTAGAAATGCCCCAGCCCCCAAAAATAAAACAGAATTACAGGCATTCTTGGGGCTTGTTAATTTCTATGCGGTATTCTTGAAGAATAAAGCAACAGTAGCCGAGCCGCTACATAAGTTGCTAGCAAAGAAAGCTGTGTGGTCCTGGGGAAAAGAAGAGGCTAGGGCATTTGAGGGGGTAAAAAACCTTTTGTCCAGCGATAGCCTCCTCATCCAGTACAAGGGCACGTTGCCACTAGTACTAGTTTGTGACGCTTCACCATATGGGGTGGGGGCAGTGCTCAGCCACAGGTTACCGAATGGAACAGAAGCCCCTATAGCGTATTATTCCCGGACTATGTCCTCTGTGGAAAGGAACTACAGCCAGTTAGATAGGGAAGCGTTGGCCATAGTCTCCGGGGTCAAGAAATTTCACGAATACTTGTTCGGACGAAATTTCGAGATAGTCACGGACCACAGACCCCTTCTAGGGCTTTTAGCGGGTGACTGCCCGACGCCCGTGGCACTTTCTCCCAGGCTGACCCGATGGACTATTTTCCTAGCAGCATACTCCTACAAATTGCTCTACCGCCCAGGAAAAGACTTAGGGCATGCGGATGCTCTGAGCAGATGCCCTCTACCAGAGACAATTGAGGACCCCACCCCGGGGACACCCGTCTTACTAATTGACTCTTTGGACTCTGGCCCAGTCACATCCAAGCAGGTGGCTAGGGCATCGTATAGAGACATTACAATTCGGACTGTGATCGGTTGGGTGCAAAGGGGTTGGCCCGCTGCGCTGGGCGAGCGTTTCAAAGACTTTGCGAAAAAACAATCAGAACTGTCTGTTCAAGGGGGGGTGTCTGTTATGGGGGGATAGGGTAGTTATCCCAGAAAAAGTACGCGAAAATGTGTTGG
Organism: Ahaetulla prasina; assembly: GCF_028640845.1. Lineage (NCBI taxonomy): Eukaryota > Metazoa > Chordata > Lepidosauria > Squamata > Colubridae > Ahaetulla > Ahaetulla prasina. The sequence goes on along the minus strand of NC_080553.1, from coordinate 19,033,671 downwards.
AACTGTTGCATGTGGGCCACCCAGGGATCGTGCGGATGAAGAGTTTAGCGAGGAGTTATGTATGGTGGCCCTTAATGGATAAGGATATCAGCGACAGGGTAGGGAAATGCCAATCCTGCCAAGAGTCGAGGTCACTACCCCCTACAGCCCCAGTTAGAGAGTGGGAGAAACCCCAAGGGCCTTGGTCCAGGATTCACATAGATTTTGCGGGGCCGTTCCATGGGCAGACCTTTTTAATTGTGGTAGATGCCTACTCAAAATGGTTGGAAATAATCCTCATGAAAAGCACAACAGCCGAAGCAGTAATCACAGTCCTAAGGCATCTATTCGTAACACACGGCCTGCCCGACACCCTAGTCTCTGACAACGGCCCGCAATTCACGGCAAATCAGTTTGAGGGGTATCTAGCGGGAGAGGGTATCAGACATGTCCTCTCTGCGCCCTTCCACCCGGCGACGAACGGACTTGCAGAACGTTTCGTTCGGAGCACCAAGGAAGCGCTATCTAGGATAAGTCCAGGCGACTGGCAAACAAAAATAGACACTTTCCTGGCCGTCCAACATAGGACCCCTTGTGTAACAACTGGACGCAGCCCAGCAGAACTTTTAATGGGCAGGAAACTCAGGTGCCCGCTAGACCGACTAAACCCAACTTATACCCCAGACGGGTACAAGGGTATTCAAGGAAAAACCAGGGAAATGACAGTGGGTGACCCAGTATGGGCACACAACTATAGCGAGGGCCCAACATGGTTAAAGGGGGAAATTCTGGGCATAACCGGACCCAAATCATACGTAGTAGACATGGAGGACGGCCGGGTATGGAAACGCCACATAGACCAGTTAAGAAAACGTATACCAAACAAACTAGAAACCAAACAACCAGGCCCTGACTACCAATTGTTTGAATCTGCAGCTGACTCAAACCCGAGGCGAGCGGAGGACTTATCTGATTCCGATGAAGTCCAGCGACGCCAACCGGTTCCTCCTGAAGGCAACAGGAACGATTCAGCCAATAATCCAGGGCCGGACGGCCTAGAGGAGGAGCTGGGAGGAACAAACAGTCCCTCCGACCAGCTCGACTCTCTCCCAGAAAATGAACTGCGCAGGTCAGAAAGAGTTAGGAGACACCCTGTCTACCTGCGTGACTACATAGAGAGATAGCATGTAAATATTATGTAAATAGAGGTACAAAGCGTTCTGGGAGGGAAGGAGTGTAATGTATTTTGAACTTTGAGAGGGAATTTTGGGCGGGAAAATTGCACGTTGCTGATTGGTTGAAGCCTCAGCTAAAAGACTATTTAAAGAGGGGTTTTTGCCGGTTGTGTTTCGCTGGGTCACAATAAAGAGCTGTTGCCACTCATTGGTCTCCTGCCTCTTCATTGCCCGAACTTAACAGACATAAATACAATTGAGCGAGTCCAGAGATATTTCACAAGAAGAGTCCTCCACTCCTCTACCCGCAAAAAAATACCTTATGCCACCAGACTCCAAATTTTGGGCTTAGACAACTTAGAACTATGCCGACTCCAGTCTGACCTAAGCATAGTACATAAAATCATCTGCTACAATGTCCTACCAGCCAATGACTACTTCAGCTTCAACCACAACAATGCACGAGCAAATAATAGATACAAATTCAAGGTGAACCGCTCCAAACTCAATTGCAGAAAATATGACTTCAGTAGCAGAGTGGTCAATGCCTGGAATGCACTACCTGTCTCTGTGGTTTCTTCCCCAAACCCCCAAAACTTTAAGCTGTTGACCTCACCCCATTCCTAAGAGGTCTGTAAGGGCCGGGCATAAGCACACCTGCATGCCTACCGTCCCTGTCCTAATATGCCTTTTTACTTACTCTTTTCATGTATCCAAAGTATGTTTATACTTTTACCTGTTATCTTATGTATGATTGACAAAATAAATAAATAAAATAAGAAACCCCAAAGTTCCTCAGGTGAAGGGGCCTCTGTCCAGAATTTTATAGGTGGCCTCCATTCCCCGGGGGTCTTTTTCTCTCTGTTCTGTTTTTCTGCAGCTTCTCTTTGCTCACCTGGCCTCCTCTTTTGCCAAGAACATATTTCCTGGCATCTTAGCAATGACAGGCCACTCTCTGGTGGCAGGCAGAGAGAGCCCCGTGGGGCCCTGAGCCAGAAGCAGCCAAGTGGAAGCAATCTTTTTCCATGCAGGGAAGGGGAACGGAGGTCAAATAATTGTTCAACAAGTTTCAGGGCTGCTGGCCTGCAGGATCCTCAGTCTGCCAAGGCGACTGCCTCCCTTTGGGAGTGTGGCACCAGTGATTCCCAGGAAGAGCCTCAGCTGCCGCCAGAGTAGGAGCTGAACGGATGGCCTGCATGGCAGATAGCAAGGTGAGCCATCCAGGCTTCTGAGCAATTGAGCAGGAGCTGGAGAAGTTTCAGGAGGAGCAGAAAAGAAAGAAACCCAGCAGGAGCAGGAGGCAGACGATGTGGGGTGGCCCAGTGATTCAGAGTTCGCCCTTCCAAAAGTGGGTTGCTCCTGGATAGCAGATGAAGATTATTTGAGAGAGGCCTGGGAGTTTCCCAGAGGCAGTGAAGGGAAAAATTGGGCCCTTCCGATCTCCCAGTTGAGGAAGAAGCGGAAGGCTGCTATTTCGGGCTTGAGCTGCCACCTAGCTGACTGGGCAGCCGCAGATGGTGACCCCCCCAAGCTGCACCTATTCAGCAGCAGCGGGAAAGGGAAGGAGAGTGGTGCCAAGGCTGTGGTGCCAGGAGAGCAGCATTAGGTATATTGGTCCTGGTCCTGGTCAGAAGGGGAAGGGAGGGAGGGAGGGAGATGCCAGGACGAAAGGAAGGGAGGGAGAGTGGGAGGGAGATGCCAGGAGGAAGGGAAGGAAGGAAGGAAGGAAAGAGGGACAAGAGTATTTCTCTGCAAAGAGCAGAACATCCACCTGAGCTGGTTGTCCAGAGATGCAAGAAAGAGCCGGGGACTCTCCCGCTTCGGTCTCTGCTCTCCAAGCACCCAGGTGAGCCGTGGGAAGTTCCAAAGCCTGGTGGAGGAAGGCAGAAGAGCACCATCCTGGTGGGTCTCCATCTCCTCATGGGAAGGAGCTTGGGAGGGGGGGGCTTAGACAACAAGGCCTGTCCCTTCAGCAAGCCTGTGGACATCCTGGCTCTCCTCCTGCCTGCAAAGCTCCTCATCTCCATGTTTGGTGAAAAGACACAGAGGCAAGTGGCCTCCTCCTCCTCCTCCTCCTCCTCCTTCTGGGTCTGTCTTGGCTGCACTGGTGGGAGCCCCCTCCCCAGTTTTTCTTGGCTCACTCCCCTCCTCTCCATTTCCCCTTGCCATCCTCCCAGGCCCTCGGATCAGTTTCCAGACAGGCTAGGCCAGAACGCCTCACTTGCCATGCACGAGACTATTTAGTCTGGTTTTGCTGACCCCGACTGACTGATGAGGGGCACAAACTCTCCAGTTTCGCTTTCTCCACAACCACCCTCCATTGCCGCTGCTGTTAGCTGCTTGTTGCTCCCACGGTCACATTCCTTCTTGTGTTTTTCTTGAATTCAAAGAAGCCCAGATTGTAAGCTCCATCTGCCTGCAGGACTCCCCTCCATTGGTAGGTTGCGGCTGGCTTGGAAGAGGGTGCAAAAGAATAGCGAGATTCCCGGGGAAGGCTGCAAATGCCTCCCAAGAAGGCAATGGAAAGGTGAAGGTGCCTTCCTTTCCCCTGGGAGGACTCCCGCCCCCAAGTGCCAAGTGTGCTATCCCAAGGCCACGAAGGCAGTGCAGCAGTGGTGAAATGTAAAATTTGTTACTACTGGTTCTGTGGCCGTGGTTTTGTAGTGGGGGGTAATGTGACTGGTTGGGCGGTGGCCAACTTTTTTGAAGAGTTGTAAAAAAAATGCTTTTAAAAGTTTTTTAAAAAAAATCTCTGATGCTCAGATGGGCATGGGGGGGGGACAGGGATTTTTGCTATTGGTTCTCCGAACCACCTGCCGCCATCGCTACCGGATCAGGTGATCCGGTCCAAACTGGGAGCATTTCACCCCTGGAGTGCAGCCCCACAGTTCCTGGGTGCTGGCTCCCCCTCTGTGTCAGTTCTGCCCTTGGATGCAGCCTCCTCAGAGAGGAGACCAACGATTCTTCACTGGGTCAACCAAGCAGGTTAGAAGGATGCCCCTAGCTCCCCCTCAGCCATGGGGGGCGGGAAGCAAAAAGGGGAGCAGTGGGAGTTCTGAGAAGAGATGGAGAAAAGGCCTTGAGCAGGAAGGGAGGAAGGAGAGGGCCATGTGGGGGAACTTGCAGGAAAGATTGCACAGTCCCGAGATGGAGGGAAGTCTTTTCCCCTGGCAAAATAATAAGCAAACCAGGGCCATCACTTCCGGGGCTGTGCGCAACCCCGCAGCACGTGGCTTGGCTGCAAAAACGCAAGTTGGAGAAAGAGAAGGCTGCAGGCGGGTTGCTATGGTGCCTTATTTATAGCTGTACTTTGGGACTTGTTTTCATCGCCATGAATTACGCGTGAACTTTCTAAAATAAGAAACTTTTCGTTGCAAAAGAGTTCCAATGATTCACTCTTTGGCTGGTGGTTTGAGCCACTCCAGAGGGCAGGCCAACACCCGCAGCCCTGTCTCCGGAAGCCCCTTCCTTCTCCATGCGTTCCTGCCCTTCTCCACCCCCTGGCTCCTCTTGCCCTACTTCTGCCTGGGTGGGGCAGGGGGGGGATTGCAAATGCCAACAAGCAGAATGGTTGCAGGAAGGAAATGCAGAGAAATACTTGCTCAAAAGGTGGGCAAACGAGGATTTAAGACTTGGGCTATGAAGCACATGCCCCCCCCCCCCCGTGCTTTGTGCTGGATGGTGCTGGCTCTTCTTTCTCTGGAAACAGGGTTCTATTCTTGATCTCCCCCTTCCCCTATCATAAGCCTGTTCCTCTTTGGCTTGCTTTGCCACTCAGCACATCTGTTGCCCTCCCCTCCAAGTGAAGCTACCCCTGTGTGTAACTTCACGGGAACTGGATACCCAATGGGACCCCTATTTCCATGGAGGACCTGCCACCATGTGGGAAATAGCCCAGCAGAAAAGACCAAAGGATTTAGGACTTTGTGCCATGAAGTGGTCTCCGGCTGGGGGAAGAGATGTATTCCCTCTGTGGATCACCCCAACCACCCGGTCTCCTTTCCAGGGATCCAACCTGCCCCCTGCCCTCCGAGCTCCAAAGCTCTTTCTCTGAGTTTCAGACAGAATCCTTGGCTCAAGTGGGGGGGAAACGCGACCCCCTCATTCCTCTCCTCATGGCTGAAAGAAGTCCTTGGATCTTTGGGTTGTCAGCATTCTCCTGGGTTGCTCAGATTCTCAGCTGCGACATGTTTGACATTGGGGTAATTTAACGCTGCTCAGAGATTTTAGCGGTGGACTATTTTTACAACAAATAAGAAATGTGGGCAGCAAATTGCCGCTAATAATTTTCCCAGGTTCTAATTAAAAGGGTTCTTGTTGTGCTTAGTGAACAGTAGAGGCCAACTGGGCTACAGAGGCCACGGCTACATCTGGCTGAAATTTGGTGACCAGCCAAATGGAGGTTGTGTTTTCTTTGGCCTTCGGATTGCAAAGGAGGCTACCAGGTTGGCCAGTCAAGGCTTCTGGATGCACAGATGTTCTTCTTTAAAAGGCGGGCAATGGAGCAATTTAGCATCTCAAGAGGGGGGAGGGCGAAGCAAACCCTTATTTGCCCCTTCACCAATTCCTTCATTAGCCAGAAAGGCTTGCATGTGAGAAGGGGTGAAACTGTGTCTGTGGGAGGGAGGACGGGGCTTCAGAGAAGCCCTGGGAGATGCTTCCCTGGGATGCCTCCTCTGGAGTCCAGCAGTGACAGCAGTGTCACAACATTCCAGTAGTGGCACAATTATTGCCAAAAAGGCACTAAGAGTTGTTAACCTAATTTTGCGTAGCTTCTTCTCTGATAATATTGTACTACTAACCAGAGCATACAAAACATTTGCTAGATCAATTTTTCAATACAGCTCATCTGTCTGGAACCTGCACTGCATATTGGACATAAATACAATCGAGAGAGTCCAGAGGTATTTCATGAGAAGAGTCGTCTACTCCTCTGCTTGCAATAAAATACCTTATGCCGCCAGACTCCAAATTTTGGGCTTAGACAACTTAGAACTACACCAACTTCAGTCTGATCTAAGTATAGTACATAAAATTATCTACCACAATGTCCCGCCTGTCAATGACTACTTCAGCTTCAACCACAACAATACACGAGCAAATAATAGATACAAACTCACGATAAACCGCTCCAAACTCGATTGCAGAAAATATGACTTCAGTAACAGAGTGGTCAATGCCTGTAATGCACTATCTGACTCTGTAGTTTCTTCCCCAAACCCCCAAAACTTTAAGCTTAAACTGTCTGCTATTGACCTCACCCCATTCCTAAGAGGTCTGTAAGGAGCGTGCATAAGAGCACCCGTGTGCCTACCGTCCCTGTCCTAATATTCCTTTTTTACTTACTCTTTTCACATATCCAAATTATGTTTATACATTTATCTGTTATATATGATTGACAAATAAATAAATAAAATAAAATAAAAAGTGAGTCGGGCCCTTCTGCACAGAGGATCTGAGCATTTTCACTTGCTCTCTTTCTCATTTCTCAGCAAAGTAGGAAGGCCTTTGCTTTACTTGTTCTTCACTTTGGGTCTCACTTGAATAGAGGCTTGTTCAGATACGTTTTCGATAGCTTCAGGAACCAAAATGTCTGCAAGGCAGTCTAGAAATATAAGTAGCTTCTGGACATTAAAACCCATTTTTCAAGGCCTCCTAGGGAACCCTGTGTTTCCAGGTTAATTATTTGCAATCTACAAGACTCTCCATTTGGCAGTGGAGTTTTCCAGATCAACCAAAGCCCCTCACCCTCCCAAGTAAAGCTGTTTCCCCCCCACCAAACTGCGAGCAGCCCAGAGGGAGAAGGCAGAGCTCAAGATTACAGGGAAGTGCCTGGCTGAGCTGTGAGTCAGAGACTGCCCTCCCCCTGCCGCCCCCCCACCCCCATAGCAAAGCTCTGAGCTATGTAACCAGAGCCTGGAAGGATTTCTGCAGAAGGAGAGACTCCTCTCCCTCCTTCTCCAAGACAGACAGGAAGCCAAGGAAAAGAAGGGGGCACGGGTGGCACAGAGAGAGGGTCTGCTTTCCAGGGCAACAGGGTGGCTCTTCCTTTTACTTCTGATTCCCAGGCTGGTGGGTGGGCGGGTAGGGGTGTCAATATGGGTGCTTTGGGAACAAGCTGGGGAAGGGAGAGAGCAAGCGCTTACTCTCTTGTGTGGGAGCAGAGCAGGGATCTGAGGGCTGAAGGCTGGCCTTCCCTGAACCTCCAATCCAGCAAAGGGGCTTGATTGTTGTCCCCAGTTCGGGTCTGAGCCTGGTGCCAAAGCCAACGATGGACGCCAGACATGAAGTGCAGGTTTTCTGATGGCTTTTTATTGGAGTACTCCAAGGAAAAGGGCTCCGGGCCAAAATGCCAAGAACCAAGAACCAAGGATTAAGAAAGCTTGATACGTTTTCACTAAAAGAGAAGGCGGGAGAAGGTGGGATAATACGAAATATCATCTAATAAACATTTTAGTAATCATTCTACAATTTGTTCTATTGGTCTCTAGCTGTCCCTATCCCTAAGCCTTGGCTAATCAATGCCCCAGGAGTAATCTAATACACATTTAATTGGCTGCAGGGCATCTGTATTCCTAATTTTTGATGAGGCCTACAAGTTGTCTAACTCTTGTTACTTTTGTCACTTTTCTAACTACCCAGAATTGTTACAAGATTTACACACATGTATATTTCCTGTAGATAAGCATTCTTTGTTCTTGCCAGACAGACTCCACAATTACAGTCTTCCTGTTTTACTTTCTTTTATTTTTTTTATTGAAAAAGTTTTACAACAAACAAATTTTTTAAAAAAATTTCCCCCCCTTCATCCTCCCCCCTCCCCACCCCAGAGACTTCCCAGAGCAAAATACAGGGTATAGCATCTAACAAACATAAGCTAAAATACTACAAAACTCATAACCCATAATCCCTTCTCCCCCATTGATCCCTTAACTCCCCTTTCCCCTTTTAAGCAAATACACAAATACAGTACATTCCCTACCATCACTCATAAGCTATTTGATACTTTTTAGTCTGATACTTATTTTGAATATAGTCAATCCATTTTCTCCATTCTACTATATATCGTTCTTGTGAATAGTCTTTCAGGTACGCAGAAATTTTTGCCATTTCTGCCAAATTTGATACTTTATTCCCGTTATTTGATCTTACTTTCAAGTGTGTATCATGACCTGGCTTTATTTTAGCATACAGCCCATCGTGACCATCAGCAATTGTAAGTTTCTCCAAAGGCAGAGCTCCCCTTCTGCACTCCAGGTGTGTCCTTTTGGCTCTGTGGTTCCTACAAGTGCTCAAACTCCTCAGACAGAAGATTCTTGGAACAGCAAAGGGTTAAAAGCAGCATGACATCCTCCCCCTCCCCAATCTCAGGCCTGCCTTCTGGCCCAGAAGAGGAAACAATGTGGAAAATTCAGCAAGGTCCCCCTGCACATTCCATCAGAGAAGTATTTAAATCTTCATCTAGCTGTAGCATAAATACCATAGGTCAGACTCCAGGCACATTCCCAGTTCTATTTTCCTGTATAACATAAAGCATGTTTCTAATTGGTGTGTGTGTGTGTGTTTTCGTAGGATGCAAACAGTGTGATGGCCCCGCCTGGGTGTCATGTTGTTTCCTCAACAAAACAAAAGTTGAGAGCCTCCAGGGACGCTTTACAGGGGCTGTCAGGTTTGGGCTTGCCCGTTTTGGGGGTCAAAAGAAAAGGAGTTCCTTTTTCCCAGAGTAAAATCAGGATCCTGATTTTACAAGGCAGCTTGGCCTTCTGCATTGGTTTATTGGATCCAGTTTATGCTGCAGGGCAGAAAGCCACCTTGCTCCCTTTTTAATCGCCAGTGAAATGCATGAGCATGCATAATAATAAATAAATTAATAGCAATAAAAATAACAATAACAACAATAATAATAAGAAATGCATGAGGGGCATGCATAAGAGCACCAGCGTGCCTACTGTCCCTGTCTTAATGTTTCCTCTATCTCTATTTATTCTATGTATTCAAATCATGCTTATACTTATATATATTACCTAATAAAAAATAGAAAATGACCCGGGCAGCAGAAGAGAGGCTGCCTGTCTCCAGGGTGGGCAGTGGATATGAAGGGTGAGTGCCAGCTTTTTCTGAGGATGCTCTTGATGTAGGTTCCCTGGCCTCTCCCATGTGAGGGCTTCAGTCCCAGACAGAGAGAAAACACCCCTTCTTTGTACCCCTCGCTCCACCTATATGCCTGGTGGGCACTGTTCTTCCTTCAAAGCCCAGCTGGGTTGCAGGATTGGATCAGGGTCAGGGAGGCAGAAACAGGAACAGGCCACTGGCAGCCCACCTTCTAGCTATTTTATTCTCTCCTTTGGTTCTGCAACATCAAAAAATGAAACTTTTTTTGTTTGTTTCAGTGGCATTTTCTTGTTACTAAAAAAAAAACACCCTTAAATTATCAGCTTACAAAAAGGGGAAACTCTCCATTTTGCACAAATGTTTGGTTGTCAAAACCTCCAGATTTTTACTTTCCCAGTACATTTTTGGCTGCCAAAAGCTATCAAATCCTGCCATGCTTGCACCAAAACTGTTTTTTTCTGTCATGATTTCATTGGCAACTGCTTCCTGGCTTCATGCAAATTGCAGGATGGTTTTCCTTCCTTCTTTCTTTTCCTTTCTTTCTCCCCTCCCTCCCTCCCTCTGTTTCTCCCTTTCTGTTGTCTTCTCCTCTCCTCTCCCCTTCCCTTCCTTTCCCCTTTTCTCCAGTGCCATCTCTTCTCTCTTATTTTTTTGAGTTTAGTTTACTTTTTATTGGGGCTGTGCCTCTGAATCCATCAAGGCAGACTCTTTCTAACACTAATACTGAATTTATAGAAGTGGTTAAACAAAGTGTTGACAATCTGGACAATGTGTTTCTGATTAACGCTGCAATTTAAAGAGAGAGGCAGCCAACTTCCTTGAGCCACTGAAACAGCTCTCTCTCTCTCGCTCTCTCTCTCTCTTTCTCTCTCTCTCTCTTTTTCTCTCTCTGTTTCTCTTCTCTCTCTCTCTTTCTCTCCCCCTCCCTCCCTCTCTCTTTCTCTGTGCCTTCCCAGGGAGAAGGAAAAGCCAGCGAGGGAGCCAGAGTCCCTTCCCAACAGATGCTGGTGGATGAGGGAGGTGAGTGGAGAGCTGGGCTGGTGAAAAGAAAGTTTGGCTCCAAACCTTCTGCAATCCCTCTCTGGCAATTAAACCTGCACAGGGATTTATGTTCTCTCATTTTTATTATTTGGTTTGGGCTTAGCTGCCAATTTAGTTTTTGTTTTATTTTATTTTGCTCATTTCCAAGGCCTTTCTGGAAGACCCTCCCTGCCTCCCTGTTATTCTGGAAGGGGAAAGATGTAAAATCCGTGGCAGCGGCAAAGTATTTTTGTGCCCCCTTCAAAGAAAACATATTTATCCCCGTGAAGTGTTAGTGAAGAGAACTCAGTCCTTGAATCCTCGGGTCTCATCTCAAGAAATACGTTTGTCTTCAGGATTCTTTGGAAAACACACTTACACCGACATACAGCCGGAAAAAGGGGACATGTCTCTGTGCTGATTTTGCACAAAGCTTTTGAAAGCTCTCCACCTGGATCTTGGCTGGATGCGGCATATTCCAAATCAAATCAGAGCCTCTTTGCAAGTCCTTTTGGACTTCTTCCAAAACAGAATTTGGAATCAGATGAAAAGAGGAAGGATTTTGGCCCAAAGGTGTCAGGATTAATTGCCCCCAAACAGTTGTGGCAGCTATGTGGTTAGACCACTCCAGGCAATTCTCCCACACTCCCAACAAAGAAAGTTGACAAATTTTAAAAGGATTCTGAGGGGAGCTGCAGAAATGCAGTGGGACCAAAACCCCAAAAGCCAAGGTTTAGGATTAAGTCTGGAAGGGGCTGGGGAATGGCTGCGCCAGTGGTGGGTTTCAAATTTTTTTACTATCGGTTCTGCGGGTGTGGCTTGGTGGACGTGGCATGGCTTGGTAGGTGTGGCTTGGTGGGTGTGGCAGGAGAAGGATACTGTAAAATCTCCATTCCCACCCACTCCAGGGGAAGGTTTCCTCCTGATCAGCTGGGACTTGGGAGGCAGAGAATAGATGGGAGACGGGCCAGTCAGAATTTTTACTACCAGTTCTCCAAACTACTCAAAATTTCCGCTACCGGTTCTCCAGAACTGGTCAGAACCTGCTGAAACCCACCTCTGGGTTCCAGGCAGGTGAACAGGAATCAAGTATAGGTCTGGCAATCATTTTATATGCCCTAGTTTGCCTTAGGGGGACAGTGCTGGCCCAAGATGAGAGGAGGACCTGCAGCCATGAGGTATCTTGACATTTATTTATTTATTTATTTATTTATTTATTTATTTATTTATTTATTTATTTATTTATTTATTTATTTATTTATTTATTTATTCAATTTATATACCGCCCTTCTCCCGAAGGACTCAGAGCGGTTTACAGCCAAATAAAAACAGAGTTACAAAAATTAAAAACAATTTTAAAATCCAAATTCAGTTAAGGCCGAAATGAATGAATGAATAAATGAATGAATAAAACATGGAGCAACAGGGGAGGCTCTGAAGATACAGAGCTCAAAGTGACCCCCTCAGACACCATCAGAAAGCGGAATCCCCTTTTGGCATCGCTTGGGGCCTTTCTCCTGAAACTCAGACTCTGGCCATGCTGAATCTCCCCCTCCTGTCCAGAGAGGGAATCACTTGAGGAAACGTCCAGCTCTTTCCCAGAGGGCAATGGAAAAGCAGTCTCCAGTTTGAGCCAGCTGGGAAGGGAGGGTGGCACACGGCCTGGCAAAGTGAAGAACACTCGTTCCCTCTTGAGCACCAGGGTGAGGGTCCTTCTTGGGAAACCTGGCACCCGAGTCACTGAACCCGCCACCCAGGGCCGTATTTTGGCTGGCAAAGATAAATGCTGGCTCTTCCAAGGGCTTCTGATTGTGGCCACCACGTATTTGATTAAATAAGCATATTTGTCCCCAGCTTGATGTTTGTGAGGTTCTCAGGAAGAAATGGGGGAAAATAAGTGATGTATTAGCATCTGGAACAAAGTAGGCCAGAGATGCACCTCTTTGTGCGCCTTTCCTGGTCTTTGTGCAAGAGAACAGGGACCCCAAGTGCCCTGCTTCAGCTGGACTGCTGGGGGAGGCATCCCAGGTCCAAGGCAGCCTCCTTCCTGGTGGGGACCCAGGATCTGGGCCAAGGACCAGCACTTCCGAGTTCCTCCTGTGCCGGGACAGATCCCATCCTCTCTGAGTCAGAGGAGCTTCTGGAGCACAAGGCAGCCCCCCACCCACCCAGCCCCGCAGCAGGGTGGTTCAGGGATCCCACTCCTACTTTCTCCCCCACCCCCACCCCCGCTGCGTCTTGCCTGTAGCAAACTGGGCAGAACATGATGGAGCCAGGGAATCCTCTCCACTTTCTTTGGGCTAAGAGTCATTAGAAAGTGCTTAATTAAGCAAAGCAGCACTTAATCACCGATGTTGCCTGCTCCCACTTCCTCTGGGACACTTGACCTCTTCTGGTCTGGAGAAGCTGCCAAAGGAGGGTCCGGGCGGGTGTGGTACACCCTCTCAAGGGCCTCCCCCTCCATCTCTGCCAGACTGGAATGAAAAGGGCTTTGCAAGTAATGTGAGAACACCGCCCCCCTTCCCCCCTCCCCGCCTTGCATTCCTTGCCCCTGACTCAGGCAGCCCCTCTTGCTGTCAGGAGGGCAGGAGGAGGGTGGAAGGTAGGGATGGGGGCAGCAGTAGAGAAGGACTGCCTGTCACCAGACATAATGCTTGAGTTGACAGAAAGTAAGCAACTGGTGCTTGGAAGGAGATCTCATTTAAGGCAGGCCAGGTTCTCCCTGACTCTTCCATTAGGTGAAGAAGGCCTGAGCTGCTGTCTGAAAAGATTCAGGAATCCATACCAGAACAAAGCAAATTCAGAGGTGAAATCCACTGAGGTTGGAGGTTCCAGCACTGACTATCGTGTGAGAAGTCCTGGATAGATTAGATCTTACTCTTCAATACCATCTCAGCTCCCTGACATGGATCGGTCTTCCATAGGTTATCGGAAGCCTGCAGTTTCATCTGCACCGGGATTTGTGTAGGCTTTCTCCACATAGTTATTTTATGCACAAGAGAGGAGAGGTAATATTCTAGTGAAAAAAATGCCTTCAGTCTTTTCTGGAAAACAAAAGATGTGGCTCCAAGAGGAGATGAACGAGAAGTCTCTTCTAAAGGCAGGATCTCAGCACTGCCCTTAGAAATGTCAATCCTGTTGAGGGTTTCCTTGACCAGGTGCCCCAAAAAGGCCCCTTTCTCCCAAAAACACGAAACATTTCTTCTTGAATAGGGCTGGAGACTAGCTTGCTTCCTTTGGCCATCCTTGGCTGCTGAACTCCAGCCGTAACTTCCCCAAACCCGCATCTTGATGCCTGCGCCTTGCAATAGATGAGGGTTAGGGTAGCGCTTTGATCCACAAGCATAGACACCATCTTTCCCCAAGTCCCAGTTCCATCCCAGTGGGGATAGAGGCGTGATGGCGAACCTGTGGCTATGCGTGCCATATCAATGGGCACGTGAGCTTAGCTCCGTCAGCTGATTTTCGGGCCTTTTGGGCCCACTAGAAGTAGGGAAACAGGCTGTTTTCTGCCTCCGGAGGGCCTGGAGGGGGTGGGGAAGGCCCGTTTTTCTCTCTCACCTGGCTCCAGAGCCTCTCTAGGAGTCTCTAGAGGCTGGGGACAGCAAAAAACGTCACTTCCTGTCCAACCGGAAGTTGGCAAACGGGCAGTTTCTGGCCTCCGGAGGGCCTCTGAGTGGGGAAGGCTGTTTTCGCCCTCCCCAGACTCATAGAGAGGCTCTGGAGCCAGGTGAGAGAGAAAAACAGGCCTACCAGGCCATCGCGTGCCAGGAGCGGGAGGGAGGGTGGGGCGCACGCGCATGCGCAGGGGTGGGGCGCATAGAATTATAGGTGTGGGCACATGCACTGTGATAACCCCCCTGCTTCCTGGCACGCAATGACAAAAAGGTTAGCCATCACTGGGATAGAGGGTACATGTAGAGTAGCAGCATTTGGGGAGAAGAGGATCATCCCCTCGCCCCAAACTTTTTTGGTGGCAAGACTTCCTAGCTGATGATGCTACATATTTTCATATTTGGTGGACTTGTAAGGATATAAAGGCCTTTTGGATAAAAATTTGGTGGATTTTACAAAATGTTTTGAAAAAGAAGATAAAGTTCCTGCTGCAATTTTTTTTGTTGGGAATTATTACGGACTGTACAGTAATTGAGACTAAATTGATTTTAAATCTAATAACAGCAGCAAGATTACTAATAGGACAATACTGGAAGAAAAAAGAAGTACCTACAATAGAAGAATGGATATTGAAAGTTGCCAATTTGGCTGAGATGGCGAAGATATCAGCCTTTTTGAAAGACAATACGCAAGAAAGATACTTAAAGGAATGGGAAAAATGGATTTACTATATTCAAAGTAGATATCAGGCTAAGAGTTATCAGACTGTTTTTGAATGATTATGATGTATTATTATGAGACAAATTCCTTGTGTGTCCAATCACACTTGGCCAATAAAAAAATTCTATTCTATTCTATTCTATTCTATGTATTATTTTTGATTGTTTTCAGGGGAAGTTAGGAATTGATGATTATAGGGGTATAATTAAGTTGGGACGAAAATTTTTTAGCATATGTTTGTTTTATTTTTAACTATACCTTGTGCTCGTTCCGGGAAGTCGGGGGGGGGGCGAGGGGGGTTGTGAAGGGAGGGGGGAGGGGAGCTGGAGGGAAAGGGGGGGAAAAATTTTCTGTAAAACTTTTTGAATTAAAAAAAAAAAAAGACTTCCTAGCCTCACACTTTTTGCACAAGGAAACAGACCCCTGCCTTGCTCTGTAAAATGCTCAAAACTTCCTCATTCTCTATGAAGCTTCTCTTAGTGCTGATACATTGTCAGGCATTTGCATTTTCCAGGGCAAACCAGGGGTGAAATCCAGCAGGTTCTGACAGATTCTGGAGAATTGGTAGCGGAAATTTTGAGCAGTTCCGAGAACTGGCAAATACCACCTCTAGCTGGCCCCAGAATGGGGTGGGAATGGAGATTTTTCAGTATCCTTCCCCTGCCATGCCCACCAAGCCACGCCCACCAAGCCATACCACGCCCACCAAGCCACACCCACAGAATCGGTAGTAAAAAAAATTGGATTTCACCACTGGGGCAAACCCCCACAACCTTCTCCCTAGTTTCCGATTATGTGCATTTTATTGTACCATTTGTCCTTATGAATGCTGCATAAGAAGCTGAAACAGAAAAGCAATAAACACACTGCTAAACCAGCAGCCCAACTGATTTGTAAATGGTGGCAGATTCAGAAGTCAAAATCCTGGTGCCACGCCGAGAATCACCGAGCAGGAGCCCAACACTCACGACAAACTCTGAAATAACTCACATTCTCTTGATCTTTTGTTCTTTCCCAAATCATGGCACTATGTTCATACTACTCTGCTATTTTGCACTTGGCCCCTTTCCAAAGCAGCATAAGGCATGATTATAATGGGTAAAAATATAACAATGAATACAACTCAAGTGACTCTACAAAGCCGCCCATAAAATACCACTTTAAAAGAAAAAAAAAGGAGGGGGGGAAAGCAGATAGAGTAACTCCTGTCCCAGGAGATGCAGAGGCAAAGAAAAGCTGGCTTTAGCTGCAAGGCTGGATCAGGACAGTTGCTCCGTTCTTTGAGGATTTTAGAAAGAGCATAGGGCGGCTGTAGGGTGGAGCATCAGTGGTGGGATCCTACCCATCCCGGAGAACCCTTTGCTCCAACTTTCATCCGTGAGCGAACCGGTTCTCTCTTTCTTTGAAGTGGGCCTGCCCGCCTGCCCCGTGTTATACTTACCTATATTTCTTCTTCCGAAGCCCAGCTGACTGGGGCAGCAGAGTGGATTGCCGCTCCTCAGCTGTTTTCCTTGGTCTCAGCAATGCGGAAGTTCAATTTTCTGCAGTGACCACGTGTGTGTTCAGCAAACCGGTTGTTAAACCAGTAGGATCCCACCACTGCATAAGGGAGCTGTTCTTAGGCCTGAGAGGTGCAAAGAGCCCTTGCTGAATTGGGAGCCCCATGCTGAACAGTGCATGCATTAAGGGGCATGCATAAGAGCCCCAGCGTGCCTACCATCCCTGTCCTAATGTTCCCTTAATTGTATTCATTTTATGTATTCAATTCATGCTTATACTTATATATATATATTATCTAATATGTACTTGACAAAATAAATAAATACAAAATAGTCCTGGAAAGATCCCACTGTCATATAGAGCTGGAGCCTGTCTGAACTTTGGAGAAACAGGATGTTCCCAGAGGAGTTTGTTGCCAGGCTGCCAACTTTTCCTCCAACTTTGCTCTTGTCTCCTGAAAGGCGTCTCCCGGTGGGTGTATCTGAGGAAGGCCCTCCATGTATGGTCAAGTCGAGTGGCAGCCAATGTTCTGGCAAAGGAGAGCATGACTAGGACTGACCTGTTTCTGGCCATTGGCCTTGTGTGTCTGAAGGCCAATTGGGGGAAGGTCCTGTGAATTGGAGTGTGCTGATCCCCCCCACCAACCTTGTTCAGCAGAGCTCTTTTCCCTCCATATCACAGGGCTTCGTTTGCATCTATTTGCATATTAATAGCTTGCATACTAAACAATACCCGCTTCAGAGCTTGGGCCTTCTAATGAATTCAGCAACTTCCACTGCTTTAGCTCCATTTTGCCTCCTTCATCGACTTTGGGAGATTGGACTTCTTCCTTCAGCTGAAATTATCCAAGCCAGCCCTCTTGTGGGTTGCCCTCCCATTAATCCAATTAATTAGCCCCATTGATGGGAGCCTCTTTGTCTTTGTGGAGAGGGCTCCTGGCTGCTCCGACTTGGAGCAGCACACTTCACCCTTCCCGCTTCGATCGGGGGTCCATTTGAGGATGAAGAAGGCTGCAGGTCAGAGGCAGCAGGCATCCGGCTCAGCCCACCCCAGTTCTGGATCTTCATGTCCTAGCCAACCCTACCCCATTGCCTGGCACCAGATCTGCAGGAAATGGCCCTCTTTTGGGGGAGTCCATTAGCCTTTCTCGGGAAGCAAGATTGGAGAGAAAAACTTCACATTTTCTAGGCAAAGCAAAAGCAGCTCCTGGTGACTTGTGCAACTTCCCTTCACCCACCCACCCACCCCCTCCCTCCAGCTGGACATGGGACTCCCTGAGAGGAGTTAACCTTTGGGAAGACCAACTTCTCTGCCCAGGCTGGAGGACCGTCTGAAGGTGAGAGGCCCAGTGCTGGAGCAGTGTGGGGCTGAGGTCACCAGTAGGGCCCTCTGGCTTGATCCAGCACAGATGCCCAGCCAAAGGGCATCTACACCTGTGTTCCAGCGGACAAGGACTGTGCTCTAGAATTCTAGGCCATTAATCTCCTTCTGTGACTAATAACTGAGGGAATTCTGCGGCATTGCAAGACTCACAATCTACTTAAGGAAGAGAGAAGGCTGAACTTTAATGAGGTTGAAAATAATTGGTCATGGTTTGCTCATTATTGCAATAATTACAACCTTAGTTCTTTCATAATCACAGCTGTTACTTTCTTCTTTCCTTGCTTTATTTATTTTTGGGCAACCACCTGTCCTTCCCCATTGGAACTCCCCTCCTGTTTTTTGAAGGGCTGGGTCCCAGAGGTTCAGGCACCGCCACCACCACCACCCAAGCGCTGGAGAGGGTCCTGCCTGCTTCTGCTCCTGAGAACAGCCCAGCACCCAATGCAGCAGCAGCAGCAGCCTCTCCACTCGTAGGGGCTGAGGAGGGCCTGGTCCTTTGGGCCTCATCTCTCCTGCTCCTCCTCCTCCTCTGTCCAGGGAGAGAGTGGCGAGGGCTGGCCAGGAAGTGACCTTCCCTCTGCCCTTGGCGTTTTGTGGTCGCCTTTGGAAGAAATGAGATGTTTCTCTCTTGGTTTCAAGGAGAGAGAAAAAGCAAGAAATACCAGGCTGACTTTATTTGTTTTATTATTAGTTGATGATCTCATTCGGTCCATTTTATGCTTCATTAAGGGCCATGTAAAGTACTGTAGGAGCTGAGGCTTCCCTGGGGAGGGAGGGGTGGGTCTGCTTGACTGAGACACCCCCCCCCTTTGCTCTGGTTTCCTTCTTGCTCGGCTGGCTGCCAGGGAGGGAGGGAGGCCCCCCTCCCATCTGTTAGCAGTGCCTCTCCAGCCTGGTCCCCTCTCTGCCCCCCCCCATTCTCATAGCCCTTCAGATGCCTCCAGTTTCCTCTTTTCTTGAAAGAAGCTCGGGTGATGCCCCAGACCCTCGGCGTGGGGGGAGGGAGGGTGCACGCTTTACAAATTACCATCGAGAAATGAATTGCCTTGACAAAATCTAATGTTTTGTGACACAGCACAAATATGCATTTCATTCTTGAGGAGAAGGCAAAGGAGCTCATTGGAAATATTAAATTAAGCAGTGTAACAGCTGAGAATAATTTGGTTTTCTGCTCTGTTGCTTGTGATTTGGTATGGAGTTTGAAGAGGCAGCCTGGTCCCTGCTCAGAAGGAAAGCAGCGATTTTCTCTCCTTGAGTAACCGGCTGGCTGGCAGGCCCTTCAGATGCCAGGAGTGCCACACGCAGGACCTGAAAAGGGAGAGGGCGCTGCCCAGAATTGAAGGGGCGCTCTGTCTGCATCAGGCCCAGCCTGATTTCGGGGCTTCCTATTGTGGGGTGCTGCAAGGCTTTTGTGGGGCACAGACCCCGAACCCTCCATCTTCCTCGCCTTTATCACCATCGCCAGGAAATCTCACTTGCCTTCCCAGACCTGACATTAAGAGCAGTTTCAGGGCAGTTTTAGGCACCAGAGGACCGAGAATCCTTCCCGGCCTGGCCGGCTTGGCCACCTTCAAGCCAACACCTCTCCTCTCCCCACCCCTTGCCCGCACCGTGAGAAACAGTGACCGAGGAGCAGACCCTCTCCCATTGCAACCTGCCCGGGAAGCGTCTTGGCCTGCTCCTCGCCCCTCCTGCCAGGGGAAAAGGTGGCACCCAAGGGGCTTCTGGGCTGCGCCCTCCCACTGCGAGAAACAGCCAAAGTAGCTTCATGAGGGCATGTCCCAGGAAAAGCCGAAGAGCCGCCGCTGCTGTTCCTCACGTCTTCAGCACCACAACACAGGACCAGCGTTTCCGAGTTCCTTGGGGCGGGGTGGGGGGGGAGGAGGAAGGCTCCCTCCCAAGGAGACAGTTGCATCCTGAAGAGCCAAGGAAGGGCTGCCTCCGCCAGCATCCCTTTGCCCCGTGCAAAAAAGAAATGTCGCTGGAGCAACGTTTTGGCTTAGAAGGCTTTCCTTATTTCTTCCAGATTTTATCACAGTCATTTTTTTTAATTTTTGGTCCTTCGTGGATTGTTTTTCCTCCCCTTTTCTGTTGGAAACTTGTGCTGAATTCAAAGCGTGGTGGGAAAAAAAAGACCAGGCCTCAAAAAAAAAAAAAAAAGATTTTGGAAACAAAAACTATAGCTTTCAATACTCTCCCCCCACCCCACCTTATTTGTAGAGATCTATTATTTTAACAACTGCAATTAAAGGTCAACGAAATTCACAATAGGCATCTAAAACTGAGGCACATCTCCAGAATGGAGATTAGATTTTTAAAGATTAGAATATGTTTTGAAAACTTTGCTTTGAGAAGGATCCCTGCTGAGAGAAGCCGAACTGCCAGGAGAAGAGCCTTTGGAGCAAGGGGACCTCTGGAGGAGGCCTAGGCAACAGCCCAGGGAACGATGGCAAATTGCGGGGGAAAGTGCAGAGATTCAGCCAGATTTTAGGCACACACCTGGGTTTCAGCAGGTTCTGACCAGTTCTGGAGAACCGGTAGTGGAAATTTTGAGCAGTTAAGAGAACCGGTAGTAAAAATTCTGACTGGCCCCGCCCCCCTCTATTCTCTGCCTCCCAAGTCCCAGCTGAACAGGAGGGAATGGGGATTTTGCAGTATCCTTCCCCTGGAGTGGGGAGGGAATGGCGATTTTGCAGTATCCTTCCCCCGCCACGCCCACCAAGCCACACCCACAGAACTGGTAGTAAAAAAAATTGGAGAACACCACTGGCACAGATGCACACATGCACATCAGGGATGAAATCCAGCAGGTTCTGACAGGTTCTGGAGAACTAGTAGCAGAAATTTTGAGCAGTTCTGAGAACCGGGAAATACCACCTCTGACTGGCCCCAGGGATGGGAATGGAAATTTTGCAGTATCATTCCCCTGCCACGCCCACCAGGCACTGGACATCTCAGCCATTTTTGTCCCGTGTACAACATCAGCAGCCTCCAAGCTGGGCCTTGTGCAATGGGCTTATTGTGACTCAAACCTTTCCCATTCAACAATACTTTGCCCTAACCCAGCCCAGCTTTCCCAAGCAGCTGCATGGCTCCCACTTTGGGTGGGGGGGTCTCCCTTTCTTAAGAAACAAAGCTGGAAAAGTTCCCAGATTGTGCATCTGCCAGTGTAATTTACACCTTGGAGGATACGTCCCTTTCCAATCTGTGCAGCTACCTGCTTGGCCCTCTCCCCATCCCTGCTCCCCCAAAACCTAAGGCCCCTCAAAGATCTTGCCTGGCTCATTTTGCTTCCCTTTGCCCACTAACGTACAAACGGGTTGGATCAGTGGTGAAATCTAAATTTCCTTCCTACTGGTTCTGTGGGCGTGGTTTGGTGGGGGGTCATGTGACTGGGTGGGCGTGGCTATGTGACTGGGGGATCAAAAGACAGAAACTCACTAAAACAATGTCCCGCTGGAGCAGGGTTAGACTAGATGACCTCCAGGTCCCTTCCAGCCTTCCAGATTATCCTCTGAAGCTGCCTCTAGTGCCAGGTTTGTAGTCCTTCCTTTCTCTTCTTTTTCCTCCCTCCCTCCCTCCCTCCCTCCCTCCTTCCTTCCTTCCTTCCTTCCTTCCTTCCTTCCTTCCTTCCTTCCTTTCTTTCTTTTCTTTCCTCTCTCTCTCTCTCTCTTTCATGAACCCCCCACCCCACCCCCATTTTTTGCCTATATCCCCCATTTTTTGCCTAGCAGGCTTTAGCTTTTTTACCTTTTAAAAAATGCCTTTAAATTTTTTTTTAAAAAAGGCTCTGACGATCACGTGGCTCAGCTGGTCATGGAGGGGGGCAGGGATTTTTGCTACCGATTTTCCGAACCACCCGCCGCCATTGCTACCGGATCGGCCGATCTGGTCCGAACTGGGAGCATTTCACCCCTGGGTTGGATGCTGCCTCAGAGCTAGTGGGCAAAGCGAGCAGTAAAACTAACCAGCACCCTCCTTTGCCTGGTCCATCCCTGGAGCT
The DNA here is from genome assembly GCF_028640845.1 of Ahaetulla prasina. Taxonomy (NCBI): domain Eukaryota; kingdom Metazoa; phylum Chordata; class Lepidosauria; order Squamata; family Colubridae; genus Ahaetulla; species Ahaetulla prasina. Next base: position 19,012,164 of record NC_080553.1, on the reverse strand, counting down.
GGAAAAAGGGGGCCTAGGACATAGGGACGGGCATTGGGTGACAATAGGGCAGGGAAGGCCTGCTGCTTAATGCGGGAGGAAGCACAGTCCTTCCTCCCCCCCAAAAAAGAAACAGCAAGAACAGCAACAGGATTGAGACAAGACCCCTTCCAGCCAGAAAGAGATTAGCATTTGCTTTCCAAGCATAGCTGTGGGGAGGCTGGGGGGAGTTATTCTGGGGGTGTGGTATCTTTGCGGGGGTGTGTGTGATGGAAACCCACAAAAAGAGGGGTCTTTCAGCAAAGTTTTTTCCCCCTCTCTGGGTGTGTGTGTGTGTGTGTCTGTGTATCAGATGTCCCGTTAGGGAGAGCCCTTCTGCCTGTCTGGTTTTCTCGGCAGGGTGGCAGGCTCATTTGGGCCTTCCCAGATGAAGAGAGGCCTGGCGAAAGCCCACTCCTTCCCCATTCATGGAAGGGGCCCCTTGCCAGGTGACGGCTGCTGGGTGCCGGGCCCCATTTTGCCTGGCACTCAGCATCTCCTGTGCTAGGCAGCAGTTGGGGAGCAGTTTTAATCCGAAAATAGGAGGGCCAAAAAGGGGTATGAAACACCCTGTTTTTCTTACAAGCAGGGTCTAAAATAAATAACGCAAAGCACACTGGAGGCAAATAAACAAGCAACCAACAGCTTCTTGTACCCCCCCAAAAAAACTTCTTTAAAAAGAAACAGAGAAATTCAAGCAAAGTCTCACCCCCCAAATTGCTTTCTAACGCTGATGGTATTTATTATTTGTTCCCAAACAGCTTCTGAATATTTGATCCTAGGCCAGTCAAAGCTCTTCCAAAATGAAAAATCTTCATATTTTCCGCTGTCCTTTAAAAAAAAGGCACTTTTCCCCTTTCCAAGCATTTGCTGAGACAACACAGCTCCTCCCCATGTTTGGTGCACATGCACAACCTCCTGCCCTCATCCAGAGACGGGTCATTTAGGGTGACCTTTACACAGGCTTCACCTGCTCAGTTTCCAGGGATGTGGCAGCACTTTGAAATACCCCCCTCTCTCTTCCCTTCTGGACTGCTCTGACTCTGCCTCCCCACCACCTCTGCCTGAAGCTTCGGCATTTGGCAGGACCCTCAAAGCTCAGCCTCTCCCCACCCCAGATGCCCCCACCATTGCTTCTCTTCTGACTCAGGGGACCCTCTTCTCCTCCCTGTTGTGACCAGGCCCCAGTAGGTAGTAAGAAACTCAGTCAGTATAAAAACAAAAACTTTATTTGAACAGCTGAGAATTACTTCATTCTCAGCGTAGTTCAACTAAATTAAAGCAAATTCCTCCCAACACAAATTCCTCAGTCCTATCACTAACCTTGGTCCAATTAGGCAAACTAATATGCACCAAGACAAATTCCTTGTGTGTCCAATCACACTTGGCCAATAAAATTCTATTCTATTCTAATTCTATTCTAACTGCCAAAGGCCTTTCTTGGCAAACGTTCAGAAGACACTGATACAAGTGTGGCAAGACAAAGCTATCAGCATTGTTTTCCGGCAAAGAGCACAAACGCCGTTGCTGGTCTTTTAAGCCTTATGGGAGGGGCTAGTCATCTCTTGGCCGTACTCCCGAGTCGTCCTCTTTGCTTGAGTTGCTCTTGCCTTCTGGCAGCTCTTCTCATGCGCGCATTAGGAACAGGCTCCCCCTGTTCTTCTGCCTCACTATTGTCAGTCTCTGGAGGCTCCGGAGTCTGCACCTCACTCCCCTATGGCCCTGGCCCCACCTCAGCCTCCAACGCAGAGCCCTAATCCAGGCCTTCCCCAGCCTTCAGGACTGGCCCACGCTCTTCCTCAGCCTCATCGCTGTTCAACTCTGTTGCCAGCTCTGCAGACTGCTGTTGGACCACAACACTCCCCAATCTCCCCTTGGGGATCCTCCTCCTCCTGACTCAAGGCCTCTCCTTGTATGGCAGTTGCATGGAGCAGATCTGGGTGTGCAGGGCCTGCCCCCCCATTCCCCAGGGCTCTCTTGATCCCAGACTTGATTGCTGAGCTGGCGGGGGGGGGGAAGACAATGCCCTTTTTGGAGGGTAAAACGTGGGCATCTTCTCCGCACAATGGACAAACTGCTAGAGCTGCCAGCCAAGGAGATGTGGCGGGAGCCCTTTGCATCTGGCAGGCCTTTCCTCGCTTTCTCGCTCAGCAGCAAGAATGGCTTCAGGGCCGGCTTTTATTTATTATTATTTTTTTAGCCTCAGCCACTTGTGCCCTCTTTAGACAGCAGCTGATGTATTTTGCTATGCTTTGTGCACTTGGGGTCCTTCCTGCCCACCACGCGGAAGGCTCCAAGCATCACCTTGAGTCTCGAGGCCTCCACGCAGCACAGGCGCTGCTATCTCCTAAAGCCAAGCATATTCTGGGTATAGGGCACCACCCATGCAGGGTCTCTGAAGGGCAAGGCAGCCCAGGAGAGCACACCTTGCTCAAATGCTTTTCTCCAAGCTCCCAATTCAAGAGGGTGCAAATTCTAGGAGACAAGTTCTTCATCCAAACTCCTCATCCATTTGGGAAATACCACACACACACACACACACACCCCGATCCTTAGCTTCTGAAAATGGGGACTTTTAAAGCAGAAATTTCTCAAGGCTGGAGGAGGAGGAGGAGGAGGATGCAGCGGCTCTGTTCCCAGCCCAAGCTGTGCTTCCAGTGAGGGAGGAGGTGGAAGGCAGTGCCAGCCCTCATTCTTAAGCTAAGCCCGATGTGTAGGCTCCATGGCAGGGGTGAAATCCAGCAGGTTCTGACAGGTTCTGGAGAACCGGTAGCGGAAATTTTGAGTTCAGAGAACCGGCAAATACCACCTCTGGCTGGCCCCAGGAGTGGGGTGGGAATGGAGATTTTGCAATATCCTTCCCCTGCCACGTCCACCAAGCCACATCCACAGAACCAGTAGTAAAAAAAATTGGATTTCACCATTGCTGCATGGAGTGCTCTTGCTTGCCCTGCTAGCCCTGCTCTTCTCTGCCCAGCTCTTCTTGGCTCCTCCCTGAGCTCCACCGTCTAAAATGCAATGCCGTCTCCAGCCCTGCAAAGCCTGGCCCAGCAGAGCAGAGCAGCAGCAGCAGCAGAACATCTGGCTCCTCTTTTCTGGGTCTGGGGGCTGAAGTGGCCTGGCCATCAAAGAGACCCTCCCTCCCTCAGCTTCCCCAGAGCTGTACCTAGCATCACAGAAGGTGCATATTTTCCACCCAGCTTTAATATTTCATCGATTGGGCTATTGATTTCAGAAATAATTTTTTACTTGAAATTTATCTTTAGTATTTGCTGGCTGCCTTGAGGGCATGCTAGAAGAGAACAGTGGGTAGAAGTGGACGAGGAGCTAAGCTGCCGCTACAGAGAGGCTCCCCAGGCAGTTGGACCCTTCCCATCTGCAGGGCACCTTCTGGGCGGCCCCTGAGCAGGTGAGCTTCCCATGGGAGGACTCCGCCCAAGTGACTGACCGCCATGGTGGTCAGGCTTCTTTAAGAGGGGAGGCCTGAGTGACAGACACTTCTGCAGAGTTGCTTTAGAGACCAGGAGATGTTGGCATCATTAGTGAAAAAGGTAGCTAGCAATCTTCTTGATCAACGGTGGCAATTTATTTTAAAGTGTCCATTTTGCGACTGTCACCGAAAGACTTTTATTTATAATCTTATTTTCAATTTCAACAAAGACAACTTCACTCATGTTTCACGGTAGGTTCTTTCCCCTTTGGTGTGTCTGTTTTTTTTTTTTTTTTGGTGTTGTGTGCATTCAGATAATAACCAATGATAAAAACTACCCTTTCACTTTTCTCTCTCACTCCCCCTCTGACAATTCACACCCCCTCGTTGTGGTGTTGACATATGGAAATGATTCAAAATGTAATAGGGCGTAATTAGGAGCATTGTGTGGAAGTAACAATTAGTGTCTCTTCCAAGGAGAGTTGTAATCAAAAGACACCAGGAGAAGGAGGGGAGGAAGCAGAGAGAGGCAGCCTACAACACACGGGGCTCCAGACGTGGCCCTCCGCTTCCAGGGTGCCGCCAGAGGAGGGGTGGTGTCTGGGCAGTAGGGGTGTGTGGAATTGGGAGGCAATGGCTCAGACTGGAAGTGCCCCCCCACCCGCCTCACCCCAGGGAGGTTCATCAGGGGAGTCCTGCAGAGGCCCAGTCAGAAGCCTCCCACAGCTGTGAGGGGTCAGACCAGCAGCCCCTCAGTCCCCCACACAGCCGCCAAAGAGGCTGTGGTGACCAGGTGGGGTGAACTGGTTATTCCAGTGGGTGAAGCCTTTCCTCCTTGAGGTCTGCTGCAGGGGGTGGGCTTCCAAGAGCAGGGAGGGGCTCCTGCCAGGGGACAGCACCCACCCCCAAGCATCGTGAAGCCATTGTTGAGCCCCAGCAAGGCAGAGGCCCCCTGTCCTTGCCCCTCCTCCCCCTCACTGCCCGGGCTGGCAAAGGGATGCCAAAGCGGGCAAACTGACCGGCTGTTCAAAAGGAGGCCCAGCCTTCCTCTCCTTTGTCTTATGGGGCTCTTAATAATCAGTGGTGGGTTTCAAATTTTTTTACTATGGGTTCTGTGGGTGTGGCTGGGTGGGCGTGGCATGGCTGGGTGGGCGTGGCATGGTGGGTGTGGCAAGGGAAGGTTACTGCAAAATCCCCATTTCCTCCCAATCAGCTGGGACTCGGGAGGCAGAGAATACATTTGGGCAGGGCCAGTCAGCAGTTTTACTACCGGTTTTCCGAACTACTCAAAATTTCCGCTACCGGTTTTCCAGAACTGGTCTGAACCTGCTGAAACCCACCTCTGGCTCTTATCCTAAATCTGGCCAGCCAGCAGAGCATGGATGGCTCCTGAACCTTAGCCTCCCTCCACTGCTCTGCCCTTCCTCTGAACTACAACTTCCCAATCATCCCTCCTCCCTCCCCAGATCCCATCTCCAAACCTCAGGAGCAGCTGACCACGGGGGAAGGCTTGCCAGAACACCCCCCCCAAGGGACAGCTGACCTCTGGCCCTTCTCCGCTTCTGTCTTTCTGGGGCCTGGAAGTGCCGAGCTGCCGGCAGAAGCAGCCCCTTTAGCTTTCAGGCTTCAACTCAGCCTCTCCTCCTTCCACCTTTGCCAAACGAAGGCAAGGCCACGGCCTCCCCTTTGCAAGAAGGGCCTCGCCCTCGGGGCTGCCATTCCCATCTCACGTTGGAGGCCCCGAGGGGGTGTGGGTCTTCAGAAGCCCCAGGACCAAGAGAGCCGTTCCCAGCCCCATCCCGTTCTGCATTCCCCTCACGTAAAGCCAGGCGAGGCAGCCTGCGCTCTTATCGGCTGCAGCACATGCTGCATTGTGGGAAAGTGGCCCTTGGTGAGGGCCGGCTCATTCAAGAGCTGTCATGGACGTCAAGCGTCCATCCGCCTGACCTGGCGACCTTGAGCACGGCTGCCTTTCCTTTGCCTTGGCTCTTCCTTTGGAAAACAAGCCAGTGGGGTTCTTTCTTGTCCTGGGGCTTCAGATGGCAGTAAAACAACGTTGCAGTCAGAAACTGATTTTGAAGGCAGAAGAGGCTTTCCAGACTCCAAAGGGAGGCTGGCAAAAGGGCCCAAATCAGCAGAGGGGGTAACTGTTAGGGTGCTGGAGAAGGAAAGGGGCACGGAGGCCTCCAGGACCTGGGAGGGACCGGCCAGTGCGGCTGGAGGGTCCGGCTGGCCATCCAGAACTGCTGCGCCTGGCAAGGAAGGGATGCTGTTCCCTCTTCGACACATTAGTCTGCTCCTCCCTGCCTGCCCCCCCCCCAGCCGCTGCCCAGCTGCCTGAGTTTTCCCATTTGTTCCCTAACGGGCTGCATGTAATGACTCTGTGATTGTAATGATATATAAAATGCCTATCGGGAGAGAGACTGCTGGGAAAGCCTAACTGTTATTCCAGCACCCTACCTACCCTTCTGTGGTGAAGGAGGAGGCCTCCGGGGAAGGCAGGCCCAAGGGGAGGGGGCTACGCAACCAGCCCAGTGGGGCGTCTCTCACCTGCTGGGTTTTAAACAAATCTGAATTTGTTTCGTTCTGCCTTGTGCAGCTTGTTTGTTTTTTTGTTGGGAAAACCAGAACCCTCAAACCAAATGACATTCTCTTTAACCTGAATTAGCCAAATTCAGTAGGTACAGTTAATTTCCAACACAGAAGGGGATATGCTGCAAATATTTTAAAAAGGGTTAAAAATGCAGAGCTTGTCCAGAGAAAAGAAGCAGCCTCACAAATGAATTCAAAACCAGAGCATTAAGAGCTATGCACTCACTCTTTAGAACGGACGGTTTTGCTTTTCTCTCACTCAGATTTCTTAGATCTTCAGTCCTTTCTGACCTATTTCTGTGAAGAAATCCCTTTCCTTTCCTTTCCTTTCCTTTCCTTCCTTCTTTCTTTCTTTTCTTTCTTTTTTCTTTTTGTTTAAAAGAAGCATATTAAATTCTTACTCATCCCTACTTTAAGAACGATTATGCCTCATCATCTTGGACATCTATAAAAATTAGGCTTGTTCCATGAACTAAGCAAGTGCTGTCTGGGAAGAAAAGGGCTCTGTTGCAGGGCCCTCCCCTAGTTTTGGGGGTGACTGATGCCCCCACCCCCCCAGATTTCAGCAGCATCTCAGTGGGAGAACTGGGAGCAGCACCGGACGTGGCTCTGCTGGGGCCCAGGCATGTTCCTACGCAGTGACATTTCTTAAAAAGAAGTGTTCGTTACTTCAAGAGTTTTTTAAAAAGGTTTGAGGCTTTGGAATCTGAAATTTAAATATCAAAGGTTGGCACCCAGACCCACATTTCGAACTTGATTTGACCTGAATGTAAATTTCTTGATGGTGAGGAGCTGGTTGCCAAGTCTCCTCTTGCCTCGCTGTCTGCCTCAGGGCCAGGGGCAGGGCCCACCGCTTGCTTCCAACCGCTCCCTGCTCCTCCTGGCCCTCCACTCCGGAGCAGCTGCCCCACATTGTCAGGTGGCTCCCTTTTTCGTCAGAACCCCCAAGCCAATAGACGCATCTGAGCTCCTATTTTAAAGAAGTTTGTTTCCTGCTTCCCAAGTTGAAAAGGACCAGCAAGGCATTATGAAACCCTTTCCAGATTTAAATTGGGGTGAGAGCGAGGAATGGGCATTTTCTTATTTTAGCATTGATTGAAAGACGCTTTGCTGCCAATAAGCGTTTCTATCAAACAGAAGACTTTTGACTCCTGTTGCTTAGTGATTTTGAGGAGGCAAAGGCAGTGCGTAGATGAATCCATCAACTCCCATCTCGGCCGTGGGGGATTTTGCGAAGGTCTTCAGATCTTGTCAGGAAAAGAGGCCAAATGCTGGCAGGTGGGCTTGTGGGTGACTCCCCTGAGTGGCTCTTAGTCCCTCCTGCCCAGGCAGCTGCCCAGAACAGGGTAAGATCAATTGGGCAACCCCCAGGGGGGTAAGTTGTGTGCGCTGCGGTTCTTCTACCAGCTCCCTGGGACTGACACAACTGGGCTCCGTGGCAAAACAAGAGGCTGGAGGAAAGCTAAAATCAAAGAGCAGCGGGCAGAGGCCCCTAAATCACTCCTCACCAGGCCTAGCCTGGCCTGGCACAGCCCCCTTCCTGGGCAGGCTTCACGGTGCCTGTTAGAGAGAGAAAGGCTGGGGCATCAACTGCAAGTTTGCTCTGCTTTGGCTGGGCTTTGCCTGGGGGTGGGGGTGGTTGCGATTTGCCTTTCTCTGCAGTTCTCTGGCAGTTGTTGTCTGGGAGAACAGGAGAGGGCAGCCATGGTCCCAGAACAAGGAAAACTTTGAACAAATTCTGGCTTAAAATGTGCGTAAGGAGTTCTGCGAGGCAGAGTCAAAATGCTTCAGCTGAAAAGGCCACAGGAGGGCCTTTTCTTCTCAGGGTGCCAAGCAAACCACGGAGAAGATGGTCCCGGGGGTGGGGGGTAGGGGTGGCGGCGGCGTTTCAAACTCTTGTTTGGCACCCGTGTTGGCATGGACTGGCCCAGTGCAAAAGGGACATCCTGGCACAGAGGGCATTCCCATGGGCATCTGTCTTCCCCATGAAGGTCTCTGAGCTGCTCCATAGACACACCACTGCTTTGCTCCAAAGGGGCTGTGCCTGCAGAGAGCATCTGCGGGGGGGGGGAACCTCCTGAAGTGCCAGGCACATTAAAATCACAATTGCAAGCCCCCCCCTCACTGTTCTGGCTCATCTTTGTCACAGCTGGGAAAACAATCGCCTCCAGCAAAGGTTTGGTTTCCATTTTCAAACATGCAGCAAGTGCTGTGCACACAGCAAGGGACAGAATTGCCAAAGCCCCCTCCCCCCCGCCCCCGTGCCCAATATTGTGCAATTTACAAAGCAGGGCACTCTGCCCCAGGGGTGAAATGCTCCCGGTTCAGACCGGATCGCACAATCCGGTAGTGTTGGCGGCGGGTGGTTCGGAGAACCAGTAGCAAAAATCCCTGCCCACCCCACCCCCTGCCCATGCCCAGCTGAGCTGCGCGATCATCAGAGGTTTTTTTTAAAAAACATTTTTTCTTTGGCTGAAAAAGTGCTTTTAAAAGTTTTTTTAAAAAAAGTTGGCCATGCCCACTCATTCTCAGCGTCATCCAAACTAAATCAAAGCAAGTTCTTTATAACACAATTCTTCAGTCTTCTCACCAACCTTGGTCTTATTAGGCAACCTGCCAAAGGCTTTTCTTGGCAAAAGTTCAAAAGCAGAAGATGCCAACAAGAAATAAATGCAGCAAGACAAGGCTATCAACATTGTTTTCTGGCAAAGAGCCCAAACGCCATTGCTGGTCTTTTAAACCTTATGGGAGGGGCCAATCATCTCTTGGCCCTACTCCCGAGTCGTCCTCTTTGCTTGAGCTGCTCTTACCTTCTGGCAGCTCTTCTCATGCATGCACTAGGAACAGGCTCCTCCTGTTCCTCTGCCTCACTACTGTCAGCCTCTGGAGGCTCTCGTGACCGGACCTGACTCCCTGATGGCCCCACCTCAGCCTCCGACGCAGAGCCCTTATCTGGGCCTTCCCCAGCCTCCAGGACTGGCCCATGTTCTTCCTCAGCCTCATCGCTGTCCGACTCATTGCCAGCTTCGCAGGCTGCTGGCAGACCACAATAGGTGTCCTCTGACACCCCCAACCCCAAAGAAAATGGTGGAAGCAACTGCTGGGGAAATTTCCCAAAGATGTCAGAGAAGCCTCACTGACACCATCCTGAATTGTGGGGCTGCCCTACTGCTGGGGCCCCATCTCCTTCCGAAGCACCCCCCCCCATGTAGTACCCTCCCATGTCGTTCCACAAAAGGGCACCAAGAGTTCTGCATTCTGCCTGTTTTTGTGGGTGAGCCTCATTTGCACCAGAACAAATAAATGGGAGAGATCAGTCAAGGGAGAAAGAAGGGAGGGAGGGGAGAGCTTCTGGGTGCCTCTTCTGGCCTGGCCAAGCAGGGGTCCCTTTGCCAGCCCCCTTGAAGAGGGGGAGGGGGAGGGGAAGGCGAGGCAAGTGCCCCTCCTTGTTATTACTTGTCCTACAACAGCTTGAAGCCCAGCAGGGTTAATGGCTCGCTCTGCATGTCCTGGTGAGATGAAACTCCATCGGGAGACCCAGGACAATTTTTATATAGGATTAGAAAACAAAAAATCAATATTTAATTATCTGTAAGCGTTGCATGTCACTGCATCTTTAGCTCACTAAGTGTGAGCCCTCTGCTGCTGCCACAAACAAAGTGAGGCCCTAGTGGCGGGTGCTCCCTTCCCCTCCCACTCCTGCGCGCCTTTACAGCCTTGCAGGAAAGAGGGCGCATTGTCACTCTGGCCACACCAGATGGTTATTTATCTCCACCATCTCTATTTACCTATATTTATGGAGGATATCGCCTAGATCAGTGGTGGTCAACCTTTTACTCACCAAGTGCCAAACAGGTCTGTGCTACACGCGCTTTGCGCATGCTAACATGTGGCTCCCCCATGCGTTGTGTGCGCAACCCTACCATCTGTATATATGTGTGTGTATATACCCCACTGCACACGCAAACACACTATCTGTACATGCGCACAGCTTTCGCATGTACCATCTGTGCATGCATGCAGTTTTCAAGTGCGCAGTGCACGCACATGAACGCAATCTGCACATGCATGCACTGTGCACCAGTACTCTCGTGCGCATGCGCAAACACACATGTATGCACAGGAAAGCTCCGAAAACCAGCAGGGTCCCCTGAATTGCGTGCATGCACACTGGAGGCCCAAACACCAGGTGGGGCGCATCCGCATGCGCAGCTGCAGGTGAGTTGGGTGACAGCTCATGTGCCCGGAAAAATGGTTCTGCGTGCCACTTCCAGCACGCGTGCCATAGGTTTGCCATCATGGGCCTAGATATTATACAGCTAGGTTAACTTTAACAGGGAACACACCACTTTGGAGCCTCCACTTTGGAGGCTGCCCGCAGAGAGAGCGGCATCTGGGCAGAATCTGAGTTCTGGGGGGGGGTTTGTCTTTCTCCAACCATGTCTGGTTGGAACAAGGTCTCGGGAGCCCCTGGACCGGCATCCTTCAGCCTCTTGGGTCTTCCTGTGAGCTCCTCTCCTGGCTTTGGTCCTTGGGGCAGAGAGGTGCCCATCATGTTGCCAAGTGGGTAAATTCCGAAAGAGATGACAAATGGGAAGGGGGAGGGGAGCCGCCCCCTCTCATCCTCCCCCAGGCAATTAGATGCCTCTTTTGCTGCAGTCGTTAATTTTTTTATAAGCCGCCCAACTCTTGCCGTTTCTCCACAGTTAATAATGACTCACAGCCGCTTAGCCCATAAATAAGTTTCCAAGCCTTCCGCAGATGCCGAGGGCTGCCGAAGGAGGGAACAGCGGGGCTTTGAACAGTTAATTGACTTAATTGCTGTTAGCTGGGCTATTAGGACACTCGATTCACCCCAGTGACCACCAGGCTCCTTAATGGGGCTCGCTTTCTTTGGATGCCGGGCTCCGGTTACCCTTGACAGTGGGGCGGGGGAGGGGGCGATCCACTTGCTGATTGCCTCATGAATACCTAGGGTAATTGGAGGCCGGGGCGAAACAGAGTAGCGAGGGGGGCATTCATAACAAGCCAATTTGCCACTGCCTTGAGCCCCTCAAGGAACGTCCAGGTTCTTGCGGGGTGCAAAGCAGGACCCCTGTGCAGCTCTGCCCCCTGAGGTGGTGGAGGAGGAGGAGGAACTTCCCCATGCCAGGTGGGCCATTGGGTGGAAGTGGAAATTAAGGTCTTGGAGGCAGAGCAGAGCAGGAGGCTTGTGGGCCCACCACCGGGTAGGAGAGGCTGGTCGAAGGAGAGAAGAGCGCCTCTGGCTGCAGAAGGATGGAGTTGGAGAAGGCTGGTGTGGCGAACCCTAACCCTCAGCCTAACACTAACCCTGCCTCCTGGGGGGCGGCAGGATGAAGGTCCTCCTCCGTTCGGCTCCTTTCCAGGCAGGCAGCCTGGTGCATGTGGAAAGTGACCCCAGGAGAAAGTACGCTGGGCAGGTAACTTCGGCGGGCCAGCAAATGTCCATGGATGTTTCTTCAATGTACAGGTTAATACATACGTTGCCCTGTTGGTCAACTCCTTTCTTCTGGGCAAGACAAGATGCCGCCCCCTGAGAGGAGGGAAGGTGGCCGTGAGAAACTAACCTGACAACTGCCACAAACTGGGTTCCCACATCCATGATGGTTATGAGAAAGCTAACATTTTTTTCCAGGCTGGGTGGGGGATGCGGGGGGGGGGGGGTGTGAGGGTGGGATTTGGAATGAGAGGCTGAAGCACAGAGTCCTCTGCATTGCTTTGATCTTTCAGAGTAGAATTTCCTCAGTGTCGGCTGCTCCATCTGCAGGTCGGAAGTGAGAAGGGTCTCGCCGGTTTCCCAACAAAACAGGCTTCCTGCAATGCCTATTTGCTTTGCTCCTTCAGGTGGAAGCCCCCCCCCACTTCCATTGGGGGTGTGTGATGGCTGTGCAAAAGCCCGAGTGGCATGGCCACCACACCATCCTATAGATCAGGGGTCACCAACCTTTCGGACCTCAGGGACCACTAAATTCCTAATTTTAAATCCCGCGGACCACTAATATGATTTTTTTTTAAAGATAAATAGTATTTAGTGCAATATAAAAATGCAAATAATTTTTCTGTGGACCACCAAAGTTTTCTCAAGGACCACCAGTGTCCATGGACCACTGGTTGGTGACCACTGCTATAGATAGCCTGTAGTAGAGGCTCTCCACAAGGAGGAGAAAGGAGGGAAAGCCTGCGAGCCACTCTTGATGACCCAATAAGGCCAGAAGCAAAACCAATGTGGACCAACCTCTCCACCCCCAGTTCTCTGGTTGCAGTTCTTTGCTTGCCAGGACCCCCACGGAAGCCTCCAGTGGTGAAATCCAAATTTCTTTACTACCAGTTCTGTGGGCGTGGCTTGGTGGCCGTGGCTTGGTGGGGATGGCAGGGGAAAGATATTGCATAATCTCCATTCCTACCCCACTCCAGGGGAAGCATGCTGCAAAATCCCCATTCCCTCCCCACTCCTGGGGGAAGGATATTGCAAAATCTCCATTACCACCCCACTCTGGGGCCAGCCAGAGGTGGTATTTGCTGGTTCTCCAAACTGCTCAAAATTTCTGCTTTCGGTTCTCTGAACTGCTCAAAATTTCCACTACCAGTTCTCCAGAACCTGTCAGAACCTGCTTGATTGCACCCCTAGCTGAGCCCAAATCCACCTAACTAGACCCGGTTCAATTCTCTGGATTTTCACAAGCGGCTCAGCCGCCTCCTCCCTCTGAGGGAACCCCCCCCCCCGTTAGCAGAGTCACTAAAGAATACAGAGGAGGCAGAGGGGCAGCCTGCACCTTTCTCTGGCATCCCCCACCCACCCACCCACCCAAGGTATGCCAAGAGGAGCCTGGGTGCTCCCAGATTCCTGTGTACCCGCTGGGCAGAGAGGCCAGAGCCGTGGCTGCGCACACCACAGGAGGACCGTCTGTTGTGTACTGATTCATGTTTCCTGCCTTTCCTCCAGTGTTTTACGAGGGAGGAAGCCTGCGCCTCTTGTCACCCTTGAGTGCGCTTGGCTTGTTCCAGCATTTTATGTTCTCGGACAAGCAGCCTTCACCGGAGGACATGGCACAGCTTTGCTGGTTCCTTGTCCAAAGGGGGAGACACGGGCTGCCGTCCTCCCCTCACCCCCACGCTGGCCCTGCTCTAGGAGGAGGGGGAGGGGGAGTCTGCAGCCATCGCTCCAGTTACCCTGCATGGCCAGGGGGCAATGGCTTCCCTCCTCTCCCCCCCCCACCCCCAGCCATCACAGCAGGATGTTTCTCCTTGTCCAGAGAAAGTAGGGTTGTGGGGGGGAAGCACAATGCTCCATGCAACAGCTCCGGGTCAGGGTGGGGGGGTGTAGATGCAGGCCCTGCTGCCCTCATGTCTTTGGCTCATCTGGAGCTGGAGAACAAAAGCACATTGTCGTAAGAGGCACCCAGATGGCAAGTAAAATAAACCCTTTCAGGATTGGGCTCCTCTTTCATGTGGACTAGAAAACTCGCATTTATTTTTAGGGTGCTAACTAGACTCCCCAACATACCCCATCTCTCTGCTCCAGGATAGCCCTGAGATAGCGGTCAGGTTTGCTCACCCACTCCTTTATACAAGGAATTGAGATGTTACACTCTAAACTTTGTGTTACACACACACACACACACACACACACACAGGCACGCACAGACAAAATTAAGAGCTTTCTTTCCCCAATTTGATTTGCAGCATGGAAACAATCCCTTTGCATTGCTAACGATTTATGGCAAATGGTTTGAAGTTTAAAAATGGCTGTATCTTTAATTCAAAGATTCCCTACTTGTTGGTTGTGGTGCCCATGAGACAAACTAAAATCATTACTGCGAAGACGCTGGTAACTGACAGCTGTACCCCAAAGGGGCAGTTAAAATTGCAATCTATATGGAGGGGTCCCGGTGTGGGTCCCATATTGGGGAGGGGAGATGACATTGTTCTTTTTGCTGCTTCGTGTTCCTTAAGATGGTCGTGTTGGATGTTTGCAAACCATTCTCTGATCCAATCTATGTTTTTACAATATTCTCTCTTTTTCCAAATGGTACATTCTTAGTTCTCTGCCCCCCCCCCCAACTTCCCAGCTGCAATCCTTACAAATTTCTGCTTTGTGGTTTGGTTCTCAGTAGAAATATGTGTGTGGGTTGTTGTTTTTTTTGCGGGGGGGGGGGGGGGGGTGTTGGCTCCTGCAAACTCTGAAATGATTGCATCTGCCCAGCCCCCATGAAAAGGGGACTTGAAATGGGGGTTTTCCCACTCTTTTCACACAGTTCCTTGTTTCATGGTGTTCTCAGCTCCAAAACAAAACATACCAAAATTAAATTGTATAATGGGAGGAAAAAAATACTTTTCAGAATGTGGATGATTTCAAGGCACCCTTACAGGACAGGAGCTGGTGGGGGAGCAGTCAGGCCTGAGTCCCTTCTTTCCCCCCCACCCCCAGATATGGAGAAAGAAGACCCCCACACACACAATCTCCGTGGCAGATTGAGCAGCGAGCTGGAGAGATGGGAGCTGACAGCTTCCCTCCCGGCTGAGGGAGGGGGCGGAAATCAACGGGCAGGGCGGCTGAGCAAAGAGACAGGCCCTCTGGCTTTGTCTGCTCCAAAGCAGAGCAAGTGCCCGAAGCAGAGGGCAGGAGCCGGGCTCAGATCCAAGGATAGGGGTGAGGGGCGAGGAGGGAGACCCTCCCCAGAGGGCCAAGCTCTCTGCAGGGCCCCTTCCTCAAAAAGCAAGGTCATTGAGGGCAAAGCCACCCATGGGCAGGCCTGCACAGACTGCAGAGGGTGGCAGGGGGGAGGAGGCTGTCAATCCTCACCTGGGGAAACCAGATGGGCTGGAAGCCTCTGGAAGGTCTCACTCTGGGCCAGGCCGGCTGGTGGGCTTGCGGAAGGACACCCTCCCCACTTGCAGGGAAGCCAGCATTCCATTCCTCTGGCCTGCTGGATTAATTCAGGGGAATTTCCGATGATGAGTTCCAGATTTGTAGCATGCGCAGTCGATCCTGGCTCCCAAAGTCCCCAGCTCTGCCTCCCCCCTCTCACAGAAACACCACTCTTGAGAGGTGCAACAACAGGAGGGAAGGCAAAAGTTGGGCACGGCGGGTGTGGGTGTCACAAAGCAGGCGGTTTTTGCTCTGCGTGGCACACACAGGTCCCAGCACCAGAGGATGTAAACACAGGGAAGGAGCCAAGGCAGGTCCCAAAATGGAGCCAGGAGGAAGGCTCCTTTGACCCTCCCTGCCCCAGGTGGTTTGATTGGAGAGGTCAGGCAGCTGCATCTGGCTAGATAATCACCCCAGGGTCTCCTTTCCCTTCCTGGGCAGTCCTCCAGAGCCCACAGTTCAGAAGGCAGAAATGCCGACGACGGACCTGGGCATCCGTCACTCTCCACAGGACGGAGCCGCATCTCAGGCCTCTCTTGGACAAAGCTGCTTTGGTTCTTCAAGGCCCCAAGGTGGCTCAGCTGGGGGAGCAGACACCAGGAAGGCAGACAGGTGTGTGTGTGTGTGTGTGTGTGTGTGTGTGAGGCGTGTCTGTGTGTGTGGAATATTTTAATGAAGAGCAAGTGAGCATTTCCCTCTGAGCGTGAAATTAACATACTTTATAGCCTGCTGTAAAAAAAAACCCGCATCCTTAAGGCGCAAAGTTTATAAAAAATTCAAAGTAACAAAGGAAACATATAAAAAATTCATCTTTTAGTAATACTCATTGCTCTCTGTAAAAAATGGAGTGCTTCTTTGGGAACCAAAACGTAGAGGCATCCATTATAGATAAGCTGGTTTTGGTCTGTCTGGGGCAAGAAGTCCGTGGCAGCACAGGCTAGGGGCGCACTTCCTCCCCATCCCCTTCGAGGAGGCTTCATTCAACTTTGGGGCGATCAGAAGCTGCTCCCGCTTTGCCAGTGGGAGGGAGGGGAAGGGGCTGAGAAGAAACAGGCTGGAAGCAGGAGGCAGCTGGTCCTTGGGCAAAGGGCAGCGTCTCCTTGGCTGCATCAGGGGCAGCTTTGTGGAAATCAGCACTTCAGCACCTTAAACATCCCTGGGCATGGGTGCTGTCTTCCCAAGGGCACAAGGCTTGAGAAACAGAGATGCTTGCAGGGCTGGGCCTCTGCCAAGCCAAGCGGTCCCACTACCCTCCTCAGGAACAGGCCTCAGCCTTGGCAAAGAGGCTGCCAGTTGGACCCACAGCTGCCACCCCCAGGGTTGCAGCTCTCTTGGCTGCACTGGGGGGGGGGGGAAGAGCAGCCTCTGCTCACCCAGGAGACGGTGGCTGCCTTTGGCAGCAGTTCAAGCTGCCTGGTGAACTAAATTGATTTTTTATAGCTGCTCTGGAGCGAGTTTAATGAATCCACTAGTAGCTGCGCAGCGCTTAAACCTCTCCCTGCTCTGGATCTGCAGTGACAGCTTTTAATAAAAAAGGAGAATATTACTTAAGACTTGCCCCTCACCTTCAAAATACCACCTCGCAGTTAAGCTGTTTGCTGTGTCTCCTGTTCCTGATTGAATTCTTTCGGAAGAGAGCCTCAGTGGGCTGCTGCCTGCCGTTTGGCAAGAGGATCCGGAGGGATGGAGTGGGGCAAGTGGGTGGGGGGGGGCTCCTTCAGGAAGAAGCCAGCTCTCCACCCGCAGCCCTTCAGCCCCGTCCCACAAAAGAAGGTGGCCTCCGTTCTTCAGGCCTTCTCTTTGAGCACAGAGGCCGAGAGGGGAGCCGGCTGTTGTGGCTCACCAGTAGCCTGCGGAGCTGACAATGGAGTCAGATACCAATGAGGCTGAGGAAGAGCGTGGGCCAGTCCTGAGGCTGGGGAAGGCCCAGATGAGGGCTCTGTGTCGGAGGCTGAGGTGGGGCCAGGGTTATTGTGGAGTGAGGTGCGGACTCCAGAGCCTCCAGAGGCGGACAGTAGTGAGGCAGAGGAACAGGAAGAGCCTGTTCCTAATGCAGACATGAGAAGAGCTGCCAGAAGGCAAGAGCAGCTCAAGCAAAGAGGATGACTCGGGAGTAGGGCCAAGAGATGATTGGCCCCTCCCATAAGGCTTAAAATTGTATTATTGTAATGCTCTCTACATGGGGCTCCCCCTGAAGTGCACTCGGAGGCTTCAGTTAGTCCAGAATGCAGCTGCGCGGGTGATAGCGTAGCTCCCATGTAACACCGATCCTGCGCAGACTGCACTGGCTACCTGTGGCCTTTCGAGTGCACTTTAAGGTGTTGGTTATGACCTTTAAAGCGCTCCATGGCTTAGGGCCTGGGTACTTACGGGACTGCCTGCTGTTACCACATGCCTCCCACCGACCCGTACGCTCTCACAGAGAGGGACTTCTCAGGGTGCCATCCGCCAAACAATGTCGGCTGGCGGCCCCCAGGGGAAGGGCCTTCTCTGTGGGGGCTCCCACACTCTGGAACGAGCTTCCCCCAGGTTTACGCCAAATACCTGACCTTCGGACTTTCCGCCGCGAACTGAAGACACACCTTTTTATGCGTGCGGGGCTGGCTTAAATTGAATTTTAAATGTTAAATTTTATTAATTTTAAAAGGGTTTTTTTAGTGTATGGTAAATTTTTAAATTTTCTGGCTAATTTAAATAAGTTTTTTAAATTCCGTTTTAATTGTATTTTGTATTGTTCATTTTATTCTGCCTGTACACCGCCCTGAGTCCTTCGGGAGAAGGGCGGTATAAAAATCAAATAAATAAATAAATAAATAAATAAATAAAAAGACCAGCAACAGCGTTTGGGCTCTTTGCCGGAAAACAACTTTGATAGCTTCGTCTTCTTGCATTTATTTTGTATTGGTGTCTTCTGAACGTTTGCCAAGAAAGGCCTTTGGCAGTTTGCCTAATTGGATCAAGATTGGTGATAGGACTGAGGAATTGTGTTCGGAGGAATTTGCTTTAATTTAGTTGAACTACGCTGAGAATGAGATTATTCTCAGCTGTTAGAATAAAGTTTGTTTGTTTTTACATTGACTGAGTTTCCTACTTGGGCCTGGGTCACAACACCGGCAAGGCCACCAACAACAAAGCGGGGGGGGGGGGAATGGGACAACGGGGGGGGGAGCAATTGCTTCCAGAGTGATGCCAAAATTTTAACAGACATTCCTTTTCCCAAGCTGTGCTGGGAATGCGTTGCCTGACCTCATTCCTGGGGGGAGGGGACAACAAGATGTGGGGTGCCTCCACCTAGGCCTGTACTGAGGCGGGGGCGGTCCTAGGGCCTCTTGAGGGGCTCCTGCCTGATGAGCTTCCCCCTCTTTGCTGATGAGAATGATAGGGGAGGGGGACCCTAGTGGTCAGTTGGGCTGGGTCCCAAATGCACTTCCCAGCATGGCTTTGCATGAGGAACCTGAGGCTGCCCTACTGCAAACAGAAAGACAGGTGGATCTCATTGACTTTCACTTTTCCTTCAGCCAATCTTTACAATATATTTCTGTAAGCAAACAGGCAGAACTTTGTTTCAAACAGCTTAGTTGTTTTTGTTTTTTTAATTAAAATGTAGCCATGGAGGGCCTTCAAAAGCCTGCCTTCCCTGATCAAAACTAGGTTGGCTGGGCTGTGGCTTTTGAGAGTGCAAGTTGTGTTGCACAAAAACACAAATGTGCAAACTGGAGGTGAGGAAGGTCAAGCTATGGCTGTCCACACAACTTCACCGCAGAAGTAAATGAGCCGCATTTGCACGGTATCTGGGAGAAGCCCGTCAGGAAAAGCTTGGTCTTGTCGGAAAGTAAAGTTTTGTCTGCCAAAAAGTGATGAAGAATCGCTGTAGGTCTACCTGTGTGCAAAACTGAGACTCAGCGGGAGAGCTGCCCCCTCTTCCCCCCCCTCTTGGGGGCGGGAGCTTTGTGTGCAAACTGGTATTCCTGGGCCAGGAAGACATCCACAGCAGCAGAAGAGAGCACCCTGTCCCTGGCAGCTCCTGGTGTGGTGCACAGCTGTCAGACTCACTCCGGTCTCTGGAACAGCTGCCGGGAGCAGACCTTGTCGATCAGTGGAGCCGCCTTTCTGCTGGGGAGGCGACAACAATGTTTTCCAACATCCAGGCAGCAATCTGATTGGTGGAGTCCCTGGAGAGCAGGGCTCCCGGGCCTGCTGCACACATCCAACCGAGGTAGAACTGCAGCCGGCATCTCTCACTGTAACCCTTTCACAGCCGTCTCGGACAGCTGCTTTCCGCTTCGGCTTCCTTCCTTTCAGGAGCAGATCTTGCTTCTACTTTGCCAGGAAATGGCCGTTTTCCTCCCAGCCTCTGGCCTTCCCAGTGAGCTGGATTCCCTGGGCCTCTGGTTCTGCTCTCCTTCTGACCCAGATGCGTTTGGCTGACAGCAAATGAAATTGGGGGCTGTTGATGCTCCTTGTCCCCTCTTAAGGCTGGAAGTGAAAATGGGAACTGCTGTCAAAAACTGCCATTTCTCTTCCAGAATAACAGAATCACATAATTGGAAGAAACCTTGGAGATCTTCTTGTCCAACCCCCTGCTCAGGCAGGAAACCCTACACCATTTAAGACAAAGGGTTCTCCAATCTCTTCTTAACAACTCCCAGTGTTGGAGCATCCACAAGTCCTTCTTCCACTGATTAATTGTTCTTCCGGCTGCCTTTCTCTTACAGGCTAGGATGGAAAGTGTTAGGGCGGAAATGGAGGGAGGGAAGGAGAGAGGAAGGAAGGAAGAGAAAGAAAGGAAGGAAGGAAGAAAGAAAGAAAGAAAGAAAGAAAGAAAGAAAGAAAGAAAAAGAAAGAAAGAAAACAAAAAGTGATGAAATATCATCCGCACATCCATTATTTACCAGAGTTACATGAGTATTGCAAAGGAGCTTCATAGAACTAGCATTGCTGGCATTGGCCAGTTGAACACAAAAATGACCAAAAAGCTATTAGTTATTTCTGATTAAAGATCCAGAAATCTGTGGCTGTCAATTACCTTGAACCAGTAATAATTTTTATGTAACCACATTTCAGAAATTATCAGTTATCTTGATGAGAAACTGACATTAATTGGGGAGTGCTTCCACTCCTTCACACACTGAAATGAAGTTGATGGTTTTGTGTTTTCTGCCAGGAAAAAAAAAAGGACTTTCGGAAATACAAAAAGAAAAGGCAGCTTTCCCTGATTTGGGCAAGGTTTCTTAAACTTTTTATAGATCACAGATCACTAAATAAAGTCTCAGAAAATGTAAGGGCCCCCAGCTATGTAAACCCCCTCTCTATAAGTTTCGTCTTTAAAGGCATGGAGATTCACATTGTCCGGAGAATAAGATCACAATTATTGGCATAATGGTACATACCATCCCCTCACCCCCACTTCTAGAGGCCTCTGAAAGCTGATTCTTGCACCAAAATACAGTCCAAGATTTACCCCTCAGATGATCCCATCTGCAGCTCTGCACAAGCCTGCTGGCCAGGAAAGCTCTCCGGATGTCCCAAGAAAGCCCACTTTCGGGGAGTCCACACCACCTTTGCCATGGTGTGGCTCATGCTGGGACATCTTTGTTTGTGCATATGGGAAGCAGTGCTGAGGCAGGAGCAGCCTCCGGCCCACAAGAGGGGTGGGCAGCTTGCATTACAGCAGTGGTGAAATCCACATTTTTTTTACTTGGCTTGGTGGGCGTGGTGTGGTGTGGTGTGGCTTGGTGGGCGTGGCAGGGGAAGGATACTGCAAAATCCCCATTCCTTCCACACTCCTGGGGGAAGGATATTGCAAAATCCCCATTCCCTGCCCACTCCTGGGGGAAGGATACTGCAAAATCTCCATTCCCACCCCATTCCTGGGGGAAGCATATTGCAAAATTTCCATTCCCACCCCACTCCTGGGGGGGAAGGATATTGCAAAATCTCCATTCCCATCCCACTCTGGGGCCAGCCAGAGGTGGTATTTGCTGGTTCTCTGAACTACTCAAAATTTCTGCAACCGGTTCTCCAGAACCCATCAGAACCTGCTGGATTTCACCCCTGCATTACAGCCTGGCTGGATGAGGCCAGACCAGAGGGCTTAAAGACAAGTATTCGACTAGCGTGCAGCCATTAGGTGGTGATAACAGTGCTCCTGAGCATGGGCATGCATCGGCCATTCTCTCTGCCAGCCAAAGCAGCCACTGTCTCCGAGGTGCGCCAGCTTGCCACCTGCCTTTGAGAGAACAGGCACCCAGCGGGCGAGGGGCTCAGCCTAAGATGCCAGCCCCACATTGTTTGCGCCCTGGCCTGCCTGTGCCTGCCCAGCCGGGGTGCATCGCAGCAGTATCGATTGGTGCACTTTCAAGAATCTCATTGAGATTCCAGACAGCAGCTCTGCAAATCTATCCCAGCCTTGCTCAATAGCTTATATTTTTAATTTGTCAATAATCAGTCAGGAAGCTTGGCCGGCCCTGCCTCCACCGCATTTTTCTCCCCCTGCAGCTGAAGCAGAGTGGGGTGGGGGGTGGGAGAGAGGAAATCGTTTAGCGGGAGGGAAGCTGAGCCAAAGGGAAATCAGGAGTCCGGTCCAGACTTATGAAAAATCACAGGCTAGATTATTTTTCATAAACCTGACAAAAGCATATTTATTTAAAGACAAAGATTAGGTACTTGGGCTGGAGGCCTGGCTGCGTCCTGGCAGGGGGAAAAAATAAAAATGAGCTGGAGAGCTTAACATTTGTGACGGCCGCGTGATCCCTGACATGGCCAGAGAAGGACCCTCCCCAGCAGGCCAAAGGGGTGAAAGGAGGAGGGGGGGCAGCTCGGCCTCAGACAGATCTAATTTGTGAATAAATTGTTGTCTCCCGGCAGGCAGGCTTAATTGTCCAGATCACTTAATCTGTTTCCCCTTCTTCCTCCTCTCCCCAAACGGTCCCCGCAGGCATTTTCACAGGCGAGCCTGGAATGGCTGAGCTCGCCCCAGTGCCCCCTCCTGGTGCTGGATGCTGCTGGTGCCCAGGAATTCCAAATATCCTCTCCCCCCACCTGCCAGAATCTTGGCTTCTCCAAACATGATGCCGTTGTCTAGGAATGTGAGCCTTTCTCTCTGGCTCCGCTTCCAGCCCCTTCCCACCAATCGCCTCCCTGAGCATTTCTTTCCATCCACCTCCTCCTCCAAAATATTTGCTCTCGTCTTTCCTCTCTTCCTGGTTTCTGTTGCTCCCCCTCCCCGCCCCAACGAAAGCCCCTCTGTCGGGGTCAAGCGGCTGCAGCTGCTCAGGCCTGGCAAGGCAGAAGAGCCCTCTGAGAGAGCATCCAGACTCACTCCAGGAAATGGCATGCCTCCCACCAAGCCACGCCCACAGAACCGGTAGTAACAAATTTTACATTTCATCACTGCAAGGAAGATGTGGGTTCGATTAACGTGACATTTCGTTATGCTCGCAAGTCCTCTCGTGAATGCCAAGCCAAAAGCTATTCTGATGGGCTTTTCTGGACTCCACCCCCCTCGCCTCCCCTCCCCTCCTCCCTATGACTCCCTGGCTGTGTGGGAGAAGCAGCATCCCACCCCATCTTATGCGGTGAGGGGGGGAAGAATCAGTTTGTTGACACCAACTCCAGTTCACACCAAATGGCCAGCCACCACTTCTGGTCTAGTTCCCCTCCCTCATGCATCCCCCTCCCCCAGCAGCTCCTGCACTTTTGTCTTGTGGAATTCTTTGCCTACCACCTCTAAGAAGACTTTTCATCCCATCTAAGAAGGTTCCTCCCCACCCCCACCCCCACCCCCACCCCCACCCCTAATCTTGATTTTTAGCTTCTCCTTGGAACTGAGGACTTTGCTAATGGGAGTCTTGTTTTTTCAGTTCCGTTTGATTTTTTTTTGACATGTTGTAACCCAAAAATTCACAGAGCCTCCCAAGGAAAGTATCGTCTTCTGGGAAAACACAAACATTCAAACAAAAGGTTAAAAAAAAGCCAGGACTGGAAAGCTCTGCCTACACAGCCCCCCCCCCCCACATACCTGCCCCCCCTGAGCCCCACCCCCCAAGCAGAACAGCCCACCACTTTCTCCTGCTGGGAATCTGAAACCGCTTCCTGGCCAGGATCAGGCCGAGAGGCCCGAGGGGGGGGGCTTCCTGGGACCCTGGAGCAGTGGTGAAATCCAAATTTTTTTACTACCAGTTCTGTGGGTGTGGCTTGGTGGGCGTGGCAGGGGAAGGATATTGCAAAATCTCCATTCCCTCCCCACTCTGGGGCCAGCCAGAGGTGGCATTTGCCGGTTCTCTGAACTGCTCAGAATTTCCACTACCAGTTCTCCAGAACCTGCCAGAACCTGCTGGATTTCACCCCTGCTCTGGAGTGGCCCTTGATGGTAAACCCTTTGGGAGCAGCTATATTTACAGGACACCCCCGTCCCCCGTCCCCCGCCTAAACCCCCTGCCTAAACAAGGCAATCACCTTGTTCTTCAGATGACTTGGATTTAAATCTCCTTGCTTCTTGAGCCCCTCTGGGCAAAAGGCCCAAGATAAACACTTCAATTAAATCTCCAGTTAGGCCTGACTGGGGTGCAGGTGGGTGTGGGTGGGAGGAAGGACAGGGTGGGGAGGGGGGCTGCTGCCAGCCAGCGAAGAGCAGCCGGACCAGCCTCTGGCTCTGCCTAAAGCTGCTGGCCTGGGAAGACAACCGCCTGCGGTGTGGGGGTGGGGGACTCCTCCCCCTCCCCCTCCTCCAAACAGGGCTTCATGGGGTGTTCCACAAGAGCACTGCATGGCTGCCAGGACTTTTCTCCCGGCCTTCTTTGGAGACAGCAAAGCCTCTGGCTGTAAAACAAAATCCAGAAGGAG
Source organism: Ahaetulla prasina (assembly GCF_028640845.1). Classification (NCBI taxonomy): domain Eukaryota; kingdom Metazoa; phylum Chordata; class Lepidosauria; order Squamata; family Colubridae; genus Ahaetulla; species Ahaetulla prasina. Next base: position 18,988,390 of record NC_080553.1, on the reverse strand, counting down.
GCTGAGCCAGGTGCCTTCGTTCCATGGTCTGTTGCGGGAACGCAGCTCTGCCCCAGTTTAAAGTTGGGTGAACCCAGAAAGCAGGTCCAGTTACTAAGCAGGATTGGTGCAGCGAAGGAAAGCAGTTGTGGGTCAGAGGTGGGCATCAGTGCCCCTCCCACTGCTGCAGTTCCCCCCCCCAATTAATATGTTGCTCTGCCTTGTGAGAATTCCCGTTGTCGAATGCTGGAGCAAAGAAGTAGTTATTATGGCACTAACATGAAGCACAGAAAGCTAATTAGGCTGGAGCAATTGCCAACTCTCTTTGTATAATTACTCAGCACCAATTAACTTTGTTGCAGTGAAATTTGTTCCTTCTTCGGCCTGGCTCCTTCCAGCGAAAGCAACCCCCAAGCAAGGCCATTTGCACAGTGGGGCAGACCAGTAACCTTCCCTTGGATTGGGGAGGGAATGGAGACTTTACAGTATCCTTCCCCTGCCACGCCCACCAAGCCACGTCCACCAAGCCACACCACACCCACCAAGCCACACCCACAGAACTAGTAGTAAAAATTTTTGAAACCCACCACTGGAGCAGGGGTGGGGAGGGAGGGAGGGAGGAACAAAGGGACAGCTCAGCTGCCCACAGGATACCTGTCAATTCCACCTTGGGCTGGACGCTGGAGCAATGTTAAAGGGGGCCTTTGATTGTGGAGAGCGGGTTAGATCCCCTCCTGTCCTTTTCAAAGGGATCTCAAACCTGTCCTCTCTCCGTGGGGCCAACAGTGGGTCACTCTGGGCTGATGACCTGGGAAGGAGTTTGGGCTCCAGGAAGGGAGCAGCTGTCAGCCAGCACAGCCACTACTCCGCTAGGTGAAAGTGAGAAGACCGAGGTGCTCCAAGGAAGGCCAGAGTGAGTCTTGCTCCCCAAAAACTTGATTTTCAATGTTGACTTTCCACCACCTCCCCTGATGCCCAGATTTCCCTACAATCTGTAGTTCCCATCTGCACTGCCAGAGGCAATTTCATGCCATCTGTTGATGTCACGGGGCTCTGCAGGATTTGTGGGCATCTCTTTTTAATGCAACACTTTTCTATGGACACATCCCCTCCCAATACATACCCCCACCCTGCTCCTCTTTCTTTCTTTGAAAAGAAGCCGTGAAGGGCAGAAAGGTGTGAGGAGGACCAGCCTCCAGGAGCTGCGGTGCCACCCAGCCGCGTCCTCCCCTGGCACCAGAGACGGCCTGCCAGGCTGCCAAGAGCAGCAGTTGGAGAGAGGGAGCAGCACTGCTTCTGTATCTATAATCTATAGCCAACTGACCAGAAGATATGAATGGACAAGCCAGTCTCCATGTCCCAATTCATCTTTCCCGATCCAAGCTTCTCCATGTGGTGCTCGGGAGGGGGGACATTTCCACCCCCACCGAGTACCACCTTTGGGACCTGCCCATCCTTGGAGATGAGTCCCAAGGGGCCATGGAGTCAGCCAGGGCTACCAGGCTCACCCTCAGGACACTCGCCAGTGGCAGAGCCCAGGTTGCTGCAGCCCCAGTTTCGGCAGAGGTTAAAGAGCCACCTTTGTGAGTGAAGTCAGGGAAATGTAAAATTTGTTACTACCAGTTCTGTGGGCTTGGCTTGGTGGGGGTGGTGGTAATGTGGCTGGGTGGGCATGGCCAACTATTTTTTTTAACTTTTAAAAGCATTTTTTCTACAACCTCTTCTGCCGAAGAGGTTGCAAAAAATGCTTTTAAAAGGCTCTGACAATCCCAGCTGAGCTGCGTGGTGTTTTTTTTTTACTTTTAAAAGCATTTTTTCGGCCGAAGTAAAAATGCTTTTAAAAGTAAAAAAAAAACAAAAACCTCTGATGATCACGTGGCTCAGCTGGGCAGGGGGGGGTGGTGGCAGGGATTTTTGCTACCGGTTCTCTGAACCACCTGTTGCCATCGCTACTGGATCGGGCAATCTGGTCCGAACCAGGAGCATTTCACCCCTGGTTGGGCATCACCCAGTTGCTGAGAAGCGCCTCCGTTTTCACAGGCCCTGTGGGGACCAGGCTGCTCAGCCTTCAGCTCCTCTCCTTCATCCAATGAGGTCATTAGATGTCCTTCTTTGGACAGCAGGCCTGGAAGGTCCTGTTGAGGTAGGGACGTCGCAGAGAGAAAGGAACAAAACAGCTATGTGTTTTGCTTAAAGATAATACGCAAACTGAATGTCGCAGGGAAAATTGCTGCGTGGCCCATCAGGGAACAGTTTTGCCACGGTTCAAGGGACACCTGCCCCACACAGCACAGCAAGGAGATGGCGCAGGCTTTCCACACCTGTCCCAGGGAGACGGAGGGGAAGGAAGTCAGGTTTGGCCTCCTGGCATCTTCTGGGCAGCAGCCCCTGTGCAGTCGGGGGTCCTTCAGAGCAGCCCAAGCCCTCTGAGATATACATGTCCACATGCCACCTTAGAGTGGCATGTGGGCATGCACTAGTCTACTAATTTAATGTCTAAATTAGTAGACCGGTGAAATACTGTGGACATAATACACTTAGACTTCAGCAAGGCATTCAACAAGTAGACCACAATCTACTCCTTGGTAAGCTAGAAAAAGGTGGGATAAATAGCATCAGCACCAGATGGATTTGCAACTGGCTGACAAACCGTACTCAATGAGTAGTCCTTAATGGGTCTAAGTCTATCATTAAGTGTTGTACCTTATGATACTTGATGAATGTATCTTTTCTTTTATGTACATCAAGACCATATGCACCAAGAGAAATTCCTTGTGTGTCCATTCACACTTGGCCAATAAAGAATTCTATTCTATTCTATTCTATTCTATTCTATTCTATTCTATTCTATTCTATTCTATTCTATTCTATTCTATATGGAAGTAAGTAAGCAGTGAGATACCACAAGGTTTCGTCTTAGGCCCAGTACTCTTCAATATCTTCATAAATGACTTATATGAGGGAATAGAAGGGGAATTTACCAAATTTGGAGATGATACTAAGCTGGCTGGAATAGCTAGCACCCTAGAAGATAGGTTCAAGATCCAGATGGCTCTTGACAGACTTGAACACTGGGCCCTATCTAACAAAATGAAATTCAATGTAGAAAAAAGTAAAGTCCTACATTTAGGCAAGAAAAACCAAAAGTTCACATATAGACTGGGTGAAACCAGGCTTAATAGCAGTAACTCTTGAGAGGGATCTTGGAGGTTTAGTGGACAACTAGCTAAATATGAGCCAGCAGTGTGCAGGGGCAGCCAAAAAAGCCAATGCAATCCTAAAATGCATTAACAGAGGGATACAATCAAGATCAAGTGAGGTAGCAGTACCACTCTATAAAGCCTTAGTAAGACCACACCTAGAGTCCTGCATCCAGTTTTGGTCAACACACTATGAAAAAGATGTTGAGACCCTAGAAAAAGTTCAGAGAAGAGCAACCAGGATGATTAGGGGACTGGAGGCTAAAACATATGAAGAATGGTTACAGGAACTGGGCATGGCTAATCTAGTGAAGAGAAGGACCAGGGGAGACAGGATAGCAATCTTCCAATACTTGAGGGACTGTCACAGAGAGGAGGGGTTCAGGCTGTTTTCCAAAGCACCTTAAGGCCAGACAAGGAATAATGGATGGAAACTGACCAAGGAGAGATTCAGCCTAGAAATAAGGAGGAACTTTCTTACAGCGAGAACAATCAACCCATGGAACAGAAGTTGCCTTCGGAAGTTGTGGGAGCTTCATCACTTGAAACTTTCAAGAAGAGATTGGACTACCATTTGTCAGAAATGGTGTAGGGTCTCCTGCTTGGGGGGGGGGGGTTGGACTAGATGACCTACAAGGTCCCTTCCAACTCTATTAATCTGTAATCTATACTGCTGGCCCCGAGTCTTCTCTGCCGAATGCAAAAAACTCCTCCGACTTTTGCTAGTCCCCAAAGCTTTACAGGGCCGTGGTGGGAAAAATCTCCTCAAGGAATAGAAGTGCCTGAGGGGCCCCGCAGCCTTTCAGACCAGCCCAACTGCCAGGGAGGGGAGGGGGAGGGGAGGGGAGGCAATGCTAGGGGGCACCGGGACCTGTGCCCAGCAGGCCAGAGCCGGCCCCTCCATGATGGAAGGAGGATCTGGTGGCTCAGAGCAATTCCTGCCAACCCACAGCCTGGTGGGGAGAGCACAAAGCCCATCTGGCTGGGCTGGCTTCCCACGCCCCTCTCTGAGCAGATGGGCAGTCTGACTGGCAACTCCCTGCAGACAGCCAGCTGGCATTCCTGAGCTGACGTCTGGCACCTTGGGCTGCCACATTGCGTTCCCCAGGGCCCCGGCTGCCATGCTGCCATGCCAGTTCTCAGGCAGCTTCCTTCGGACAGGCATCTGGTGCTGAGATGAGCCAAATTGGCATAGATGGGCAGGCAGGCTGGCAGCCGGTGGCAGCACATGGTACCATTTTTACCAGCGGCATCAAGGGGGCGAAGATTTACTCTTGCTGCTTTGCCTCCAGCCTGCAGCGTTCGTGCGCCCAGCAACATTTCTCACCCAGCAGTTTCCCTTCCCAAACCTGAACCCAAAGGGTCTGGAGGAGGTCTGAGCAGGTGACCCTTGGCATTTGAGCCACCCCTGGACCCTTCACCTTCTTTCCCCTCCACCTGGCGGTCTCCCTTGCCTGGGGTCCTCCCGCACTTCCCCACCTGGTCTGCCGGGAGGTGAGTAACAGGCGCTCTGGGCTAGGTCTCCGAGATCCTCTTGCCTTTACATGTCCTGTCTTGCAGATATACGACAACAGCACAATAAAATAAAGGTTTTAGTGCTCCTTGATTTTCATGCAGTTGGAGAGCATTGCTTTGAATTAATTTTATTTCAAAAAGCAATGGGGAGATAACTGATTTGTTTTAAGGGCCCCTTTCCTAACTTCAATGACAGCGATTTTATGAAGTTGCCATCAGGGCTCTCTCTGCCAAGCCTCTGACTCTGGACTCCTTCGTGTCTTCTCCAGCCAGGGCTGAAGCGAAGCCTGAGGGAGGAATGCAGGGGGGGGGGTTTCCCTCAGGGAGGAAACACCCCCCCCCCCGCTTCTCTGCCAGGGAATAGGAGGAGGTGGCTGTTCCCCTTGATCTTTGTCCAGATGAACATTAAATAACAACAACAACAACAGAGTTGGAAGGGACCTTGAAGGTCTTCTAGTCCAACCTCCTGTCCAGCAGGAAACTCTACACCACTTCAGACAAATGGTTATTCAACATCTCCTTAAAATCTTCCAATGTTGGAGCATTCTCAACTTCTGCAGGCAAGTCGTTCCACTTATTAATTGTTCTAACTGTCAGGAGATTTCTCCTTAGTTCTAGGTTGCTTCTTTCCTTGATCAGTTTCCACCCATTGCATCTTGTTCTACCCTCAGGTGCTTTGGAGAATAGTTTGACTCCCTTTTCTTTGGGGCAGCTCCTGAGATATTGGAAGACTGCTATCATGTCTCCCTTGGTCCTTCTTTTCATTAAAGTAGGCACACCCAGTTCCTGCAACCATTCTTCATATGTTTTAGCCTCCAGTCCCCTAATCATCTTTGTTGCTCTTCTCTTTCTAGAGTCTCAACATCTTTTTTACATCGTGGCAACCAAAACTGGATGCATTATTCCAAGTGTGGCCTTACCAAGGCATTATAAAGTGGTATTAATCCTTCACGTGATCTTGATTCTATCCCTCTGTTTACACAGCCCAGACTGTGTTGGCTTTTTTGGCAGCAGCTGCATACTGCTGGCTCATATTTAAATGGTTGTCCATTGAACAAATTGAATGTATCTCTGCAGTGTTCGCGTCTGGGGACCTCCCTTGAAAGAGAGTGACTGGTAGGCCTCGGATGGTGGCAGAAGCAGCAGCCTTTCCAAATTGCTGCTATGATACCTGCCAACAAACCCTGCTTGGCCTGACTGGCCAACTGAGTCAGATTTAACCACCTCTCCTCCCCCGGCTTGGATTCCAGGGACGCTCCCTGGTCCACCCCCTTAGGCCTCTGTGGTGGGGTGGAAGTCCCTGGCCCTTCATTCGCCATTGGAAAAAGGGCGATGGGAGCCAAAAAGACTTTTAATAACAGAATAACAAAATCGGAAGGGACCTTGGAGGTCTTCTAGTCCAACCCCCTGCTCAACCAGGAGAAGCCAGGGGCCAGCCCAGGTCTGCCTTCTGCAGAGAGGAACAACAAAGATGATTAGGGGACCAGAGGCTAAGGCATAGGAAGAACCATTGCAGGAACTGGGTATGCCTAGTTTAATGAAAAGAAGGATCGGGGAGACTTGAGAGCAGTCTTCCAATATCTCAGGGGCTGCCACAAAGAAAAGGGAGTCAAACCATTCTCCAAAGCACCTGAGGGCAGGACAAGAAGCAATGGGTGGAAACTAATCAAGGAGAGAAGCAACTTAGAACTAAGGAGGAATTTCCTGACAGTTAGAACAATTAATCAGTGGAACAACTTGCCTGCAGAAGTTGCGAATGCTCCAACACTGGAAATTTTTAAGAAGATGTTGGATAACCATTTGTCTGAAGTGGTCCTGCCTGGGCAGGGGGTTGGACATCCCTTTCAACTCTGTTATTATTATTATTATTATTCTCCTCCGCCCTCTCCAGCTTATTTGGGGAAGAGCCCCCTCCCCCCCTCCCCTACAGATTGCTCACTCGGAGGGTCCTCCACCATGCAGCTCTCTTGAAAAGCATCCTGGCCATTATTGAAATATTATCCAGCTCAACCACCACAGCTGGCGTAAATTGAGGGGTTTTAATTTAATCTCATGTCCTTCTTTGAAAACGCAGCTTGCTTCTTTCTCTCTCTGTCACCACCACTTTTATTCTGCCCGTTTTGTTTTCCAGCCAGTTTAGCCAGTGAAGGTGAGCAAACTTCAACTTGGGGGGGGTGAAAAATCCGGGCTCCCCACCTTCATTTCGCCTTTAAATATTATTCGTTTAAATATTGTTTCTTTGGAAATGCCTGTAATTTAAGGCTAAAATGCAGGAATTTCTTTTAGACAGAGCACTCCTCCCCCCCTCCCTCCTTCTGTGCATGAATATTAATGCTTTTCTCAGAGAGAGATTTGAGGGAGAAAAAGAGAAAGAGACTGGGGGGAGGACCAGCCCAAGAATAAATTAAGGACCTACAGATTTTTCTTCTAATTCCTCTTTTTTTTTTTTTTTTTGGTGACATGCCGTCATTACATCAAATTACCGAGATGGGCTCCCACTTGTGTGTGTGTGTGTGTGTGTGTGTGTGTGTGTGTGTGTGTGTGTGTGCAAGAGAGAAAATTATGGAATATAAAGTATATGTAAATGCAGCGGGTGGGGGGGCTGGGGGTGAGGAGAGGGACCGAGAGCGGCATTAGGCATTCAGTCGGCATCCTCACCAGCCAATTAATCAAGCCGTGGCGAGGAAAGATGCAGAAGCGGATGAGTTCGCCCTTCATGTTGATGAGGCCGGTCCAGGGCAAATGCTGCCTGCACCTGAGCTCACCGTTAGACATGCAGAAAGGGATCATGGGAATATCTTCAAGCCTTTGTCTTTCTCGTGAAGGATGGAAAATGTCAAGCTGTTTGGGGGCTGCATGTGGGAGAAGGGCTCAGAATTTGCAGCAGCAGCAGCAGCCGGGCAGGCAGGCAGAGTAGCGCTTAACTCTTTCCAGACTCCCGCCCGGCTCCTCCTGATGTGCCAGACACAAAAGATCCCACCAGAGGGGGGGAGAGTGGTGGGTTGGAGGGCTTCAGCTGCCTCTTGCTCCTCCAGCAGCTTCCTTGGCTAGAGGAAGCTGACAAACGTGCAGCCCTGTGTCTGTTGCCCTTTGACAGAGAGATTGAGTGACGAGGAGGAGGAGAAGGAGGTGGAAGAGGAAGAGGAGGAGGAAGAAGAGGAGGAGGGGGAAGAGGAGGAGGAGGAGGAAGAGGAGGAGGAGAAAGAAGTGGGTTCAGCCCCGATTTCAACCTTTTTCCATGCATCCAAACAATATGATGCCCAAAACTGCCCCTTCCCGGAAGGTGCTGGGCGTGAGTAGGTAATCACAGAAGTGCCAGGGAATCCTGCACCCCAAAGTCCAGGGAAATGCAAGGGCCATCTCCTCCTTTTGGCCACCTGGTGCAGAATCTGAGGAGGGACGGGAACTGGTCCCTCGCTCAGCAGCTGAGTTTGCCTGAGAAAGTCAAGTATGCTGAGGCCCCCCACCCCACCCTCAGCCGGACCTGTCCCAGTCCAGTTTCTGGCTTGGCGCCCATCTCCAGCAAGGCCATGGCCAGTTTTCCTTCTTTTCCAGGTCCTGGACCATCAAAGGAGAAGCACCATTAGGCCTGCCTCGCAAGACCGTTGTAAAGACAGGGAGACAGGAGGGGCTGGCTAGCCCAGTCTGACCCTTTGGCAGGCCAAGGAAGCGGGTGAGGCAAGGCCCGTGCCCTCTTCTGCACCTCAGAACGGGCGGGCGTCCTTTGCAGGCAGTCTTGGGGAGGGGCATGTGTTGGAGGAGACCAGCAGGCGGGAGTGGGTGGTGGGCAAACTCTCTTTTGTACTGCAGCATTTCCCTGGTTTGAATTTAAAAATCAGATCGTCTTCCACACATAATTAGCGCCAGGTGGCAAAGGGTTGCTGGGGGCAGCTTCAAAGCCATGCTGTGGGGGTGGGGGCGGGGTTTTCTTGGAGGTCAGATTAGAACACAGGCCACCTTTTGGGCACGTGGGGGGGGGGAGCAGGATCTTCCTTTCTTGTTCTCCTGAGATTCAGCCTCGGCTGCTCTTGCTAAATTCAGAAAGTTCTCCTGGTGCTTTAGGGAAATGAGGCGGGGGGCGGGGGAAACAATTTTTGTGGGTGCAAGAATGAGACAAGGGGGCTGCCCTGTGCTAGAGGGCAAGGAGGGGCCCTTGGCCAGGCTCTCAGGAGGCACCATCAGCGGCCAGGAGCAAAAGTCTCCCCCAGCTGAGAAGGAGGGCTGGCCTCAAGGGGTATTCCAGGGGCTCCTGGACGCTCCAGAGGGCATCCCAGCAACTGCATAGGGAAAAAAAGGGAGAGTATGCCCCGCTCCGTCTGGTGGGCACAGCCACGCTTGCGCTGGGCAGGAGTGGGGCTCGGCGTGCTTCACGTGCTCTATGCCCGAGCTGTGCCCGAGCAGAGATTGCAGAATCTCCATTTCCATCCCACTCTGGGGCCAGCCAAAGGTGGCATTTGCCAGTTCTCCAAACTATTCAAAATTTCTACTACCGGTTCTCCAGAATCTGTCAGAATCTGCTGGATTTCACCCCTGGTCTCCTCACCCACCAGGAGTCCGGGAATCCTGTCCGCTGGGACCTCCTTCCTTTTCCCCAAGAGCAGGGGGAGGCGCTGAAGTTGGGGGGCAGCGCCCGGGTTGCTTTAGTTACAGTTCCCTGGGGAGAATTTCCAGGGGCTGTTAACGCGCGTGCCTTTGCCTGGGTCGTTTACATGCCTTGGCTTGTTCTTCGCATCTCTCTATTCTCCTTCCCCTCGCGATCAATTCTCTGTTCAAAGTTTGGCAGCCGAGAAGGTGTCAAGGACTAAAAAAATGGAACGGGCTCCCTCCGAAAATGAAATAATTTTGTTGTTCAGTTCCGAGCGATTTTGTAATTTCATGCTTGTGTATGATAATTTTATGCTGTCCTGCTCCACGTAACTCAGCTCTGCCAAACCCTGACAGGTGATAAATACAATCTTTTCCGCCTGGCACGCAACAGGCCAGCGCCCGTGGAGAGAGCGGGGACAGCACCATTCCCACGGCAGGCAGCGGGTGGAGCACTTGCGCGGTTCTACAGCGGGGAGCAGCCGGTCTTTTTCCACGCCTGCCTCGCGTCCTTGCTCTTGAGCTGAAGGACCGTCTCTCTCTCTCTCTCTCTCTCCCCCACCCCCCGCGCGCGTGTGCCTGTGTGAAAGAATCCCTCCACTCGAAGCCCCCCCAACAAAGCTGAGCCCACCCACCAGGCTGTGAAGGGAAGAAGGGAAGGGAAGGGCTGAGCTCTCGTCCCCAGCCGGCAGGCAGCGTGATTTAGAAGCTTTGTCTCCTTAATGGAATTCAGTGGAACTGTAACCTTTTGGAGAAATTATTTTTACAAATCTCTTAAACATTTGAAAGACAGCACTTTCCTAATAAAAGGCGCACATTCTTTCCATTTATCACTGGGCTCCGATTTTTATAACTTCAGCTGACTTTGTAGAAAGGGGCGGGGGAGGGAAGAACCCAAAGGCAAGGAAGAAATGTGGGGCAGGTGAGCTCTGGCGTAGGAGCAGAGGTGAAATCCAGCAGGTTCTGACAGGTTCTGGAGAACCGGGAGCGGAAATTTTGAGCAATTCAGAGAACCGGCAAATACCACCTCTGGCTGGCCCCAGAGTGGGGTGGGAATGGAGATTTTGCAGTATCCTTCCCCATGCCACACCCACCAAGCCACACCACGCCCACCAAGCCACGCCCACAGAACCGGTGGTAAAAAATTTGGATTTCACCACTGGGTAGGAGGGGAGGGGAGGGGAGGGGAGGGGAGGGGAGGAAGACAAGACCAGGAATTCAGCTCTGGGGAAGGAGCCGAACAATGGCACTTGCAAGACTGATCTTGCTTGGAGAAGCGAGGGGTGGGGTGGGTGAGTTCTCCACCTGGCTTGGACTCAATCCCCACCCCCCATTCAGGGCCAGGCCTGAACCAGCCAGGCTGGGCTGAGGTTCATCCAGTTGGAGTGAAAGGGAGCATGGCCTCTACCCATCAGTCCAGACCAATTACAAACTGGGCCATCTCCCCTGCTTTCTCTTACAAGATGAGGGAAGCCATCTGAATCCAAGCTGTTCAGCCATAAAAACATTAAATGTGCAAAAGCATCTCCAAGACATTTGGGGGGGGGCTGCATCTTAGCTCTCTGCCAAGGCAAAGCCAAGAGATCTCAGGAGCCCCTAAAAGAGGCTCAAGCCCTTGCTCTGGGGAGGCTTCAACCCCCCCCCTTGCATCATCCTGGCATCTGTTCCCCAGAAAGGCAAATGCAAGGCTTGCTTAGAAAGCAGGGAAGCAGCCTTGCCCTTCCACAAGTGACCCCTCGGTTTGGCCTTCCAAATGCAGTGAGCGCAGTTAAGGGCAGATTAGAATAGAATAGATAGAATATAATTTTTTATTGGCCAAGTGTGATTGGACACACAAGGAATTTGTCTTGGTGCACATGCTCTTAGTGTACATAAAAGAAAAGGTACCTTTATCAAGAATTCTAAGGTGCAACACTTAATGATAGTCGAGTACAAATAAGCAATCAGGAAACAATATCAATATAAATCGTAAGGATACAAGCAACGAAGTTACAATCATCCAGTCATAAGTGGAAGGAGATGGGTGAAGGGAACAATGAGAAGATTAATAGTAGTGCAGACTTAGTGAATAGTTTGACAGTGTTGAGGGAATTATTTGTTTAGCAGAGTGATGGTGTTCGGGAAGAAATTGTCTTTGTGTCTAGTTGTTCTGGTGTGCAGTGCTCTGTAGCGTCGTTTTGAGGGTAGGAGTTGAAACAGTTTATGTCCAGGATGCGAGGGGTCTGTAGATATTTTCACAGCCCTCTTTTTGACTCGTGCGGTATACAGGTCCTCAATGGAAGGCAGGTTGGCAGCCATTGTTTTTTCTGCAGTTCTAATGATCCTCTGAAGTCTGTGTCTGTCTTGTTGGGTTGCAGAACCAAACCAGACAGAAAAGGACAGGAGAACAGATCTATGCTCTGGAAAATGGCTGGTTTTATATTAAAACTATACAAAATGGTGGAAATACAGCCAGAGTGAAGGCTTTCCATTATGGCAAAGGGAGCAGGAGCCATCTTTCTTTGATGCGCCTGAAATGTTCAGCAGAGGAAACCTTATATATTCTGCTTGGAAAGGAGGGGCCGAGTGCGGGGGTTGCCGCACACAGACGGTCCTCCCTCTTCCGCGAGCGGCCATACGTTACACCGGCTCCCATTTTTCATTCCTTGCTGCCTCCAATGCAAATTTCCCACTCTGTTGTTGTTTAGATTAGGTTTTCAAATATATGGAAATCCACTGATTGGGAGGAAAAGCGCCAAGGCCAGAGGTGTTCCCGATTCATCTTCCCCCCCAAAAAAGCCCCCTTGTTTTAACCCCATCTGATTTTTCCCACAGACGGCAGTGGAAGGAAAGAGCACAAACTTTGTGTTCAACAATGGTCCAGAGTCTGTACAGAAGCAGGGGGTGAGGGAGAGACTGTAAGCACACATTTCCTGTAAGTATATTTGCCTTATTTTGCAAAATTTAGTTCCGGGAACTGTGTGGGGACGGACTCCATGCAGAGCGCCCCGGACTCAGAATGGGCCAGATGTGGGTCACATCTGTCTGGCTTACTGGTGCTCTCTGCCTTGTTACCTTTGTTTAAAGTAAAATGGTGGAATCTGTTGTGACCAAGGCTCCCAGGTGGCCCTGGCCTCATCTCTGCCTCAGATGCAGAGCCCTCGTCTGGGCCTTCCCCTGACTCCAGGACTGGCCCATTGTCTGCCCAGCCACCAGGGCTGCAACCTCTTGGTTAAACGTTAAGTGACTGCGCTAGACTGTCCTCTCTTGCGTCCAGAGCCGGGCCCCTTCCTTCACCTCCCTGTGCGGTGCTCAGTTAATCCTAATCCCTTCCGATCCCACTTTTCTCTTCTCTCCTGCCTTCTTTTCTCCGTGACCTTAACACTTTTCTGCAGAGTTTCTTCATTTCCATTCCCTCTGCCGCAAAAGAGCCAGCAAGTATTTTTAATACAAGCATTGTCTATTTTTATTTTTATTTTGTTGTTGTTATGAATTTGGAAATCCTTCCCTGCTTTGTAAATGGGAAATCTGCTTGGAAATTCGGATGGAATTGAAAGAGAGGTCAATTCTGAGCCTGCACTGGGAGATGGAGCTGAAATTGTCAGGACTGGTAGTCCCCAGCTTTTGGCTCTAGATGAAAGTTTTTTGTTTGTTTTAAATTTACATTTATATCCCGCTCTTCTCTGAAGACTCAGGGCGGCTTACATTGTATAAGGCAAAAAATGACATTTTCCCCTGAGTTTGTGTGGGTGTGTGGGGGGAGCAGACCTCGTTCATTCTACCCCCTCCCCAGGGGTGAAATCCAACAGGTTCTGACAGGTTGTAGAGAACTGGTAGGGGAAAATTTGAGTGAGGAGGGAATGGAGATTTTGCAGTATCCTTCCCCTGCCATACCCACCAAGCCAAACCCACAGAACCAGTAATAAAAAAAAATTGGATTCCATCACTGCCCCCCCCCACATTCCACATGCCCTGCAAATGCCCAGAGACTTTTCTTGGTGGAACTGAAAAAATGGGGAGTCTCTTTAACCTGAACATGGATGGGTGGGAAGCTTTTAAAAAAAAGCAACCACAAAAACACTGAGAAAGAGCAGCCAAAATCCTAAATCAACCAAGGAAGCTTTCTGAAAATATGAAGGGCCCCTGTGGGGTGTTTTGTAGGGAAGGGGTGCGACCGACTGACTGGCAGCAGAGAGTCCTGGGTTCTAATCCTTCCCCAGCTGAAGAAGCTCCCTGGCCACCTCCTCCCTGCCTTGCAGCCCTGCATAGCTCAGAGGGTCTTTGCTGGGTGGAGGAGAGGGGAGAACGCAGTGGATGTACCCTGGAGAGGCAGGGGGCCCCACCAGAGAATCAAACACACACCTACAACAATGATGGCTAACCCCAAAGCGTGCATGTGTACATGAATCCCCAAAATGCAATGCACGCTCATCCCCTGTGCATGCGCCCCACCCTAGTGCACACAGCCTGGCCCACACACATGCACACACATCCCTGCGCATGCCCCCCGCCCCGTGCATGCACCATGTATCCCCCACGCATGCATTTGTGCCCCGTACATGCATTCTGGGGCCCCCACAAGCGCCCCCCCCATGCATGTCAGAGACCTGAAGACCAGCTGGCTTCCGTGCATGCACGGCAGAGCTGAGCTGGGGCAATGGCTCACATGCCCACAGAGAGGGCTGTGTGTGCACCTCTGACACGTGTGCCAAAGGTTCGCCACCACTGATATACAACATTTCCAATTCCCGGGGGGGGGGACAGGGAGCTGCCACAGGAGGATCTTCCACAGGGTCAGGATGATATTTTTCCCCACCAAGGGGGGTGGGGAGGGGCGGCACCCAGATTCAAAGCAGCCCTGCAGAGTCTTGACGATTTCCAGGGCACTGCCCTCGCCCCCTTTGGAGGTGTCCTGCTGAGGCTTGGGGTGGGGCAGTCTGCTGTGGCCCTCCTTCCCCAAAGTTGGCCCTCTTCCCAGGAAGCTTGTGCCCCCCCCCGCACTGCATCCCCTCAGGCCCCTCCTGCAAATGACCCAGCTGGGCAGGCGCTCTGGGTCCCTCCAGCTGGGGGTCTGCAGGGATAGCTGGGAGGGTGGGGTGGGGGGTGGGGGTAGGAAGCCCCATCCCTTCCCTCCCTTTGATTCAAGGTCTGCTCGCTGCTTGAAAGATCAGCATCATTTCCATACTATAATTACATTGGCCAATCGCGGCTGGTTTTACTGCTATCTTGTAAGGCTCCGTCCTGCTTGTGAGTAATTTAAAGCTGTATGAGATGTCAGCCTCTGTGAAACAATCTCTCCACGAAGAAATACGGCCCTGGATCATAATTGATAAGTCCCATTAGATCAGGGCGGGTGGCGCCTGCACACACACGCACGCACTCTCTCTCTCTCTCTCTCTCTCTCTCTCTCTCCCTCCCTTTTGGTCGTCCCACCCCCCCACAGATTTTGTCTCCTGGAGTGGCTGCTTTGCTTTCTCAATGGGGCAGCCAGGAAGGAGGCCAGCTCTGGTGCAAGCAAGAGCGGTCAGTGGCCGCAGGATGAGTCTGGGATTGCTGACCAAAAACATTCCAATTCCTACCGCCCAGATTTTCAGTTTTCAGCCTGAGATATTGATGTGTTTTCCTTCCTGCAAAGCAGATGACACAGAGCCTCTATTGGGCTACAGACCACGTCCAGAATATAAAACATGCTAAGTTACATGTGTCAACACACAAACATGTACCCGAGGTCCCCAAAGGGCCGTATTTCAGATATGCAAAGCTCTGACCTGCTATGCCTTCATTGGCTCCAGACCAAGCAGGGCCATTATCCAATTAGGCAGCCGCACACCGAGTGTCCTCCGTCCTGAGACGGGGAAGCACTTAATGGCTAATAAACAGGGCGCTCGGCTTAATGTGAAAGCTTATTGCAATTTAATAGGATGAGGCTTTGGCTCTGCTCTGGATGGCAGTCAGGAAGCTGGCCAGCTGGCAGAGTGCAACCCCACCCTGTGGCAGCAGAGGTGATGCCCGGCTTGGCTTCCTGCCATTCCCTCTTCTTGCAGCTGTTGGCCGAGAGAGGCAAAGGGCAGCCTCGGCACCCAACGGCCCCAAGCGGCCACAAATGGCCGGCACTCTGCGTGGACAGCCCTAGAGAGGGGCTAGGAGTGAGAATTGTCTCCCCCCCTCAAAGGGGGCCAATAACTGAAGAATGGAAGAGGGGACGGAAACAGCCGATTTGTTTTACTGCGGCCTTCAGGGCCCCTGCGGGTGGCTTTGGCTTCTGGAATGAAACTCAAAATTGAGGAGGACTAAATTTGATTAATAATCGAAATAAATAAACAAAGCGTTCCAACTGCAGGTCCTTGGGTAAGACTCCGGGGGGCCCTTGCCCCACCTGGCTGGGTAGGTGAGAGAACGGCAGGGCAAAAAGAGGCCCGCGCCTATGCTCTAAGGGGCAGGAGGGGGCAAGCACCCCAAAACAAGCCTAACTAAATTGCCTTGGCAATTATGCCAACCAGCAAATCACTTTCCCCAAATTGCTTCTTTGGGGAATTACTACTCTGGAAACGAAACACAAACAGATTATTAAAAAAGAGATTCCCGTTGGGAGAGAAACAGTATTTACAAGAGAGGATGTGCCTAGCTGGACTTCTAATTGCTCCTCATTATCTCATATTGATTTAATTAGCTGCTGCTCTCAGGTCTAAATTGCCTGCTGTCCTCAGCAGGGATTTAGGGGCAGGGATGTTTGAGCTGACCTGGCGGGGAGGCCCCCCCCCCTCCTATCTCCCCCCTTGCCAAACAAAGCCTACCTCTGATGGGGGAGGGGAGATCCAGATCCCGGGGGTGGCCCAGGGCTTCTCCAGGGGTCTTCTGGGGGGCCTCCTTGACGGGGGTGGCAGCTGCCTAGAAGTGCACATTGCAACTAGCACATTCCAAAGCTCCAGACTGCTCCACAGGGCAAGGCACTATTTGCCACCAACAAACGCCCACCCAGACCCCCAGGGTGCCAAGGCAGTTTCCAAATAACCAGCCAGGTCAAAGGTGCCACGTTTGGGGACTGGCTTAGAGGGTGGAGCTGAAACTGAACCCACAGGGGCCCTCAAGTTTGTATCTGCGTAATAAATACACCAGTTACAGCTCAGTGCCAGCTTTGGGGGGGGAGGGGGCCTTTCCAGGAATGAGAGCAGACAAGAAGGATGAAGGGGCGGGGGGGGGGGCGTGTATCTAAGAATGCATGAAGGTCAGCTGAAAACTGCAGCCGGAGGGAAGGGCAGAGGTGAGGGCACAAGCACTCAAGCCTTCCTCTATCCAAGCCAGCTGGGAGGTGGGGGTGCAGGACACTCGGTCCCAGTCAAAAGAGATGGCGGGGGGGGGGAGAGACAGGCCTTGGGGTAGAGCTGCCCATGGTCAGAATGAGGCTAGAGGGTGGCTGACTGGCACCCTAGCCCAGCTGCCTGCTCCGTCTTGGTGCCAGTGCCTGGGAGGAACATACGTGTGTGCGTGTGCGTGTTTTCCTCCTGCTATCACTGGGCTGTGATTTTGGGTGGGCCTTTTCCAATTTTCTCAGCAGCAGATGGCTTTTACCTGCTGGAGATGGTGAATATTTGGTGCTGGCAGGCTCCAGGGCTTTCCTGTGCCAACTGGGTGGAGGCAGGGATTTGCTGTGCCAGAGATGCTGGCAATCTCTGGGAAGGCAGATTGTTGAGCCGCACATTTCCATGCAAGGGGTAAAGCCGGGTAGTCTCAACTGGATGCTGCCTCTGTGAGGAGAGGCCCCTTCAGGCGGGTCTAGGACTTTTTGCCTCAAACTCTTGGTGCTGCCTGTTTCTCCACCAGGGTTTCGCCTCTGTGTTATTATGCCCCGGCACTCTGGGCCACGGCCCCTCCCTCCCAGTCCCTTCGCCACAGCCCATTTGTCGCAGTACAGTTAATGTCGGGCTTTTGGGCACCCAGGACAGTTTGACACTCGGAACTGACAGAGCCTCCCTCTGAACTGCAGCCCCCGCTCTACTCCCAAAGCCCCTGAGCCCCTGCACCCATTGGCTGGCTTCAAACTGTCCTGTGTGCCCAAAAGCCCGACTGGAACTGTACTGCGATGAATGGGCTGCGGCGAAGAGACTGGGACAGAGGGGCTGTGGCCCAAAGTGCCAAGGCGTAATAACACGGAGGTGAAACCGTGGTGGAGAAACAGGCAGCACCAAGAGTTTGAGGCGAAAAGTCCCATTCTGCCTTCAGGCTCCCACTGCACCAGAGGAGACCCCTCTCCTACCTACCAGGGATGCGGTGGGGCTGGGTGGGCTCCTGAGAACTTGAGGGCCCAAACTGATGCTCCAAGGGATAGATGCTGCAAGGCAGAAGGGAACCCCCCTGCCACTCCCCAAAATGAAGGGAGCAGGGGGAGGCAGAGGAATCAGGTTTCCCACAGTGGGCACCTAACCAAATGACCAACTGGACCTGGAGCAGTTTCTTCCAGGGACTGTGCCTTCTCAGGCCCCTCCTGGCCAAGCCCAGCCCCCAGCCGAGGGCTTCCTTCCTTCCTTCCCCCTGCTCCTCCCAGGGGGTCTGAATCTCTTCTGAGAAACAGGTGTGTCTGTCTATCTTCCGGAGGAGTTTCTTTTTTTCTTTTTTAATTTTTTTTATTCTTTTAATGTGATACACAATCTGACAAACACACAACACATAACATATAAATATTTCCTATTTCTAAACAGCGTTTCTTAGTGGTCTTCTTTCACTTTTATACGTTTCCCCCCCAAATCATATTTGTTATTTTATCTTCTTTCTTATCCCCTTTTCTTTATTTACGTTAAATTATCTAATACTGTAGCTTTACTTTTCTAGATTCTTATATATTTATTATTTACATATTATACATTTCTAATAGATTCTGGACATTCTAATTTCTCCCCTTTATTTTTTTATCTTTATTTCTAGACTCAAGCCATACATACCATTTATTCCAGATTATATAGTAATCTGTCTCTTCTTTCTTTTTAAGTTCTTTTGTTAATTTGTCCATTTCGGCACACTCTAAAGCTTTCCTTATCACTTCTTCATCTGTTGGTATATTTTCCTATTTTCCTGGAGGAGCCTCTATCTCGTTTGAGCTCATGGCGGGGGTGGCTGTCCAAGCCGCCCAGAAGTTGAGGGGCTTTTCCTCCTGCGCAGAGGGGCCCTTATGGCCAAGTCCTCCTCAGGTGCGGCTCTCATGAATAAACAATCGTTTCTGTGGCTAAAACAAACTCTCCCATTAAAACGCCCTTTATGGGGTTTTTTTTGAGGGGGGGAGGAGAGGGCGGGGTGAAGGGAGCGAAGGTTGAGCTGCCATGCAAATTGGCCTGTTAAATAAAGAATATTCCTAGGTAAAATAATTATGCAGTGCCGTTTCCTCTCGGGCGGAAGGTGCCAAAATTTATTTCCCTGATGCCAATTATCTGCTTGTTAGCACTGACATTATCACAGGCAATACACCAAAGCGATGCCGTTTGGGGAAGCTTGGCACTATTCGAGAGCCACCCCCCTCCCCTCCCCCGCATCTCTCTATTTACTACTCCGTATAATAAATGTCATTTTTCAAATGTTAAGCTATTTGATATTTAATCTATCATTAAAGCCCTGGACGATTAGGAAAATAATAGGGATAGAGTGGGTTGAGCAGAAATGAAAAGACTTACCTCTGTGGAGACGGCAGGGTAGAAGATGGGTTGTGGGGAGGGGACGGGGGGGGGAAAGAAACCACGGAGGAGGCAAGTGGGCCTGGCTGGGCTTCTCCCCGGGTGGGGGGGGGAGAGGGTTCAGAAGGCCCTGATCTGCCAGCTGCGCTGGGCCACCTGACCCCCCCCCTCGCCTGCTGATCTCCTGCCAAGTGCTGGCCCATGCAGAAGCGTTTGAGCGGATGTGTCCCTTTCGCCAAAGAGGAAGCCATATCCTCAGTGGTGGGATTCAAGTAATTTAACAGCCGGTTTTCTGCCCTAATGATTTCTTCCAACAACCAGTTTGCCAGACTGCTCAGAAAGCTAACCACCGGTTCTCCCAAAGTGGTGCAAACTGGCTGAATCCCACCTCTGCATGTCCTCCACCTTAAAAGTCAACCTTCTGGCCAGCCAGGTTGTGTTCTTCCTTGGCAAGGCTTGTCTGCCAATGGTTCTGTCTTGGCCAAAACTAACTGGGTAAAGAGAGAGAGAGAGAGGGAGAGAAAGAGAGAGAGAGAGAGAGAGAGGGAGGAAGATTCCAGATGCCTGGATTGGTCCTGCAAGCCAGGAGTTGAGAAGCTCAGGCCCAGAGACCCTGTGACCTTGCAGGTGACTTTGGGGGTTCTTGGCATCCCACCCCACCCAACATTAAACAATGTCAAAGAAGTGGGCTCGTGAGGCAGGTCGCATTGGTTTGAGAAGATGGTCAATGTGCAGATGCCAACTGCAGATGGTCAATGTGCAGATGCCAATTGCAGATGCCAACCATGGTCTGTTGCTCCTATTGACCAGTGAACTTGATTCTTGCCTACAAATCAAGGAAAGATGTCTAAACCGTTGACTTAAGCTCCATCAATTGCTGGGTTTATTATGCCCAGATGAGGAGCTACACTTGCTTTGGCCTTCTGAAGGCTGTTATGATAGCCAGAGGGAAGGCAGGCAGGCAGGCAGCAGCCGGGCCCCAGGGTCGCTCTGGACTGGGCTGGGTGGGAATCTCCTGCACAGGCCAGCTGCCCCATCTCTCCACCTGCGACCCCTTCAGTTGATCAGTGGGATCAGGCCGTCCTGTCCACTGGCATCTCTGGAAGATGGAAACAAAACCGCCTTTCATCCTTGAAGATTTCTCTGTGATGAAGCTCAAGGTAGTCAAATTATCTGGAAGCCACAGCCGCGGGATAATTGTGCTAACTGTCATTCTTTCGTATTGGGGGGAATTGTGGGGGGGGGGGAACACAGAAAATACAGGAGTTCTATCAGGCAGGATTCCTTGGGATCCCTCTGGGAAGGGAGATCCACAGACAGGGGAGCCAAATGCTTCCAAAAAGATTCCTCCATCCAGCCCCCACCCCCACCCCTTGCCTTGGGGCCTTGTAACCTGTCTTGTCCTCCCATCCTCCCAGGCCAGTTCAAAGGAATGGGGAAGGTTCTGGGCCACCAGGGTGGTCGGGGTGTGAACCTCCCCCGCCCAAAAGCCATGCTGTCGCTCAAGCACAGTGGTGGGACACATCTGTGGCTTGTCCGCAGGCGGGCACAAGCGGGGCACAAAGCCCATCCTTTTTTGTGGGGCATCAGACTGGGCAGTCTCCAGGCTGGAGCAGAATTGGGAATCAGGTTGCTCCCACCACCACCACCCCTCTGTCTCCCCAGCAAGGTCGGTCACCAGCCGACTACGAAGGCCTCTCCTTGTGATTTCCTATGATTGGAAATTCAAACAAGGCGGCATGAATAATGCAAAGCGCCACCCCTGCCCCCCCATCCTCTCACCCGCCTTCCAGTCCTCCGGGGGCTCAGCGCGGCTCTTGTCTGCCTCATTAGTGGCTGTTCAGCCATTTGATTTTTGCAACAATGAAGCGCCTCGCCAGAATTTTCATACCTATTTGCGTCATGGAGTCAACACCGAGGAGAGCTCCTTCCCCAAATCCCCATAAAATGTTAATGGCCTTATCTGCATATTTCTGTATTCCGAGCCCTCCCCCTCCCTGCCTTGTTCCCCCCCCCACGAAAAAGGGGGGAGGGCCGGGAGGAGCCAGGCGGGAGAGGGCAGGGCTGTGCCAGTCCATCCAGAGGCATGAATAACTGATGAGCAGCCAGCCGCTGGTGGGGCCTATAATGAAGAGGAAGGAAATGCCTGCAGCGCAGCGCAGCTGGGCCTTGGGGGGTGGGGTGGAGGAGGAGGACATGGCAAAGCCAATTGGGAGGGGGTCTTCTCTGTGATCAGCAGCCTGGGCCTCTTGAGCAGGCAGACTGAAGAGGGGAGCTGGCAGAGGAATTGGATGGAGGAGGGGAGAGCTGGGCCTCTGGAAACGCCCCCCTTTTGGATTGGGGATCCCCTTGGGGTGGAGCCAGGGCAAAGGTGGCCCCCAGCTGTCTGTAAAAGAGATGGAGAAAAGGGGGCTGCAGCAGGAAAAAAGGGGGTGCGCAGGCGTTCACCACAGGAGCCCCCAATTCCCAGCAGCCCCTTCGCTCTGTTGCCTGTTTGGGCCAGAAAGGAGGGTGCCAACCAACTAAAGGCAGCCCAGAGAACCGAGCTTCCAAGCTGGGCTGCCTCTCTTCCTGCCTTTGGAAAGGTGGGGTCTCTTAAAACCCACCTGCCCCTCCCCAAAACTGGAGACCAGCTTGGTTTGGAATAAACCACCATGGCTGTGTCCACCCAGCTTCCAAGCCCAACAGGTTAGCTAACGTGAGACAGGCTGCAGCGTGTCTGCCATGGAGGAGGAGGTGGGGGTCGCCTTTGTTCAGAAGTGCAGACTGATCTCCCCCCCCCCCACCATCAGAATGAGGTGAAAAGGGGGCACTTTAATTGCAACCCCTTTCAAAATTCAGATGTTTGGTCTGTGACCCAGGAAGCAAGTGCCTAATTGCTCCAAGTGACCCAGCTAGGAAGAGCCAGCCTTCAGTCCGATTTGCTGCGGTTTCTGCCAGCCGCCAGCACTTCCCACCTTCCCTTCTGGCTCCCCTTCCTCCTTCGTTTGGAGAGGAAGGCAGAGGTCCCTGAGAGAATTCTCACCCTGACATTAATTAGCTAATCATCCACTAACCAAGGGTAGGAAGGCTACAAAGGGCCACAAAGTCTTCTGCGACCAGTTGAAATAAAACCAGGGCTGGCATTAACGGAGGCTGCTACGTTCAGCACCAGGGCAAAAGGCGCCTTTCCCTGGCCTCCCAAACTGGGGGGAAGGACCTCCCTACCCGGGGTGGGGAGCGAGCCAAGGAGAAGGGAGCAGCAGGACGGCTCCCTTCAGCCCCTCTCGGGAGTGTCGAGATTCCAGAGGAAGGGAAGGGCCTCCAGCCGCCCTGTGCCTCAACCCGGCCGGGTCCGTCTTGGCCCTCTGCTCGGGGCTGCCCAGCTCTTGGTTGGCCGCTGCCTCTCCTGCGAGACTCCCCTGAAAGGGCCGGTGGAGGAAAAGGGGAGCAGCGGGTAGGAAGCGGCTGTACAGCTCTCTGTACAAACCGGGGAGCCTTCAAAGCTCCGCCCAGGCAGACTTGGACAGGGGGTCCCATCCTGAGCCTGCTTTGGAGGTGGTGGGAGAAGAGTTCTCCCCTCCCCCTGCCAGCTTATTTGGCTCCGGTCGATTTAAATCAATCTGCGTGTCATCAGAGGCCTTTCTCAAACTGCCAGCTTCTCAACAAGGACTTAATTGAATTGATATTTAAAATATATAGTAATAAGGATATATTCTTTAAAATCTTACTCATGTCTGAGGACTGACAACTGAAAAGCACCTAAAAGGGCAGCTGAATGTTTGCTCGGGCGCAGAGCTCAATCAGCAGCTAAGCCGGTTTGTCCTTTACCTCCCCGCTTCCTTCACAGCTTCTGCTTCTCCTCCTCTTCCTCCCCTGCCCTGCCGGGCTGTGAACTCTTCGGCTAGCTTAATGGGGGCTTCCCGGGTTTTGTGAATTAGCCACCAGTTCCTTCGAGAACTGGGGAAGGCGGTGACCTTGTTTTACAGATGTTTCTGTTTTTTTCTGCTCTGGGATCTGGTTCCAATTCCTGGGCTACAGCAGCAGCAGGTTTTCCAAGCCAGGTCGCTGAGGGAAGAACAGCGTTTTGCATCCTGTTTTCCCAGTCGTAAATATTTTCTGCTTGTGACATGCAAGTCTCTGGCCATCGTTGGCAAAACTCTGATAAATTACCAAAGACGTAAGCAAACTCGAGTGATTTACACAGTGATGTTTGTCTTTAATAATGTTTTGTCTTAGATTTTTGTCCTAATTATAAATCATTTGCAAAGACAGCTTAAAATATAAGCAAATCTTACATGACATTCTTATTATCTACTTTATATCTCGAAGCACAAGATTTACCGGGCCTCATTCTGGGAATTAAGCAAACTCAGAAACTAAGTAAAATGCAGTAAAAATTATAGTTTTGTCATAAAAGTTTGATTGATCAATGATTATTGTAAAACTGTGGTAAGTATGCAGATGCCAGCATAAATCTACAATAGGACACAATTTATTATACAAAATACTATATTTCCTCCAAATTTGACCATCGCATTAATACAAAAATGACAGATTTACTGTGGTTTTAGCTTAATTAACTCTATATGACTATATGTACCCTTATAATGCATGTTTCCCATGGTCTTTGGCATACATATTTTGTTTTCCCCTTTTCTACTGTAGTTAAAGAAATATTGAATCTTTCCAATAATTCTAAATCAGCTCCTTCTCTTTTGCCTGAAAAGAGAGCGGGTGGGGAGTTTGCCCCTCGTCTGTCTTTCTCTGAACAGCATGAGGTCGGCTAGCTGGAGGGGGGGGCGCTTACTTCCACTTCCAGGAGCTGTGCACAGCTTCACACAACAACCAGAAAGAAACAACGGGGGTCCCCTGGCCTTGCGTCCCTCCCTCTTGGCTGTACCTGGGCACCTCCATCACCTGGGCAAAGACACTGACCACTCCCAGGGCAATGGGCAGCAAGAAGGGTCTGGTCAGAAGCAGAAAGGGGCTTGCTGGCTCCTTTTGCCTTGGCCTCTCCCCCACAACTGTAGCAGGAGGCCCGGCTTTGGTCCCCTATTTTGGCAAGTGGGGCTGGATTTCCTGCCTGGAAGGAAGTCCACTGGGCACCATCATGTTTCCAAGAACGTCTTCCTGCTTTCTTGCTAAGCGGCTGCCCTTAAACACATTCCAGCAAATGAGGATGCCCAGATTAAAAAAAAGAAAGAAAGAAAGAAGAAAGAAACCGCAAAAGCGAACTGCTTCTAATTGTGACAGTAACTCACTAGGCCAAAGCTGACATGCCTCTAATTGCTGCTAAAATTGTCTCTGTCTTCTAAAGTGCAAATTACCACCCGAAATGACAGGAATAATGAATGAGTAACTCTGATGTAATGCAACAATTAGCCCTTAAAGACACTGTCTAATATGCTAATGCTGAACACCCACTCCTCGTTATTAAGTGGCTGATAATTATTTAATTATCTATCTGCCAGGATGATTTACTTGGTTTGTTTAGCCGCAGATGCAGGGCAGTTGCCTCCGCATCGGAGGTCAAAGCGAGGGTGCCATTCCTCCACAGTGGGCGGGCAGCAACTCCATGGCTCCCCTGGTTTCCTTGCCAGGCCTCCACCTGCGGCTGCTTTGCCCAAGTTGGCAGCTGCAGGTGAGCCCGGAGGAAAGTCAGCGGGCAACCTGGCTGCCCAGATCCTGCTGCTGCCAAATCAGCAGCCCGTCAAAGGCGCCTCGGATGGGTGATTGTTGGATGTTGTAGCTCGCCCTGCTGTAAGCTCAGAGAGGCTCTTTGGGCACAGAAGGGGCCCCTTGCTTGGTGCCTGTGTCTGACTCCGCTTGTGGGCAAGGGTGGGGGCAGCTGCGCAGCTCTTTGCCCCTCACCTTAAGCCAACAATATCCTCTATGGCAGTGGTGGCGAACCTTTTACTCACCAAGTGCCAAACAGGTCCATGCTACGCGCGCTGTGCGCGTACGCGTGCCATCCGTGCTAACATGTGGCTCCCCCATGCGCTGCATGTGCAACCGCACCATCTGTGTATGCACACAGCTTTTGCATGTGCCCCCACTGCATGCGCAAACACACTACCTGCGCATGCGCACAGCTTTTGCATGTACACTCCACCGTGCGCTGCATGCACATTCGCACCATCTGTGCATGCATGTGGTTTTCATGTGCGCAATGCACGCATGTGAACGCAATCTGCACATGCATGCGCTGTGCACCAGTACTCTCATGCACATGCGCAAATGCAAACGGCTGATGAACACTCCAGGCAACTGGAGACTGTCCGGCCAATCACGGTTCCAGTAAAAGCCTTGCCAAATGGGTTTTGAAGCTGCCAGCCAAATCCAACCCACCCAGAGAGGTTCTGCAAACCTGACAATGCAGAGATTTGAGGTGCTCAAGTGAGGAGGAGGAAGAGGAGGAGGGCCAGGAAAGAAGTGGCTGCAATCCTAAAATCATTCGCATCCAAAAGGAGAGGATCGCAAGATTTAAATCTTTTCCATCCTGCGTGCTCTGTGAGGCTTTTCTCTCAAGGACTTGCTGCCTTCCTCAGCGGTGGGGAGTGGCTGTAATTGGCTGGTAGCCTTGAGGTAGCTATAGAAAACTTGCCATGCTGAGGGCCACTGACACCCTCTGGACATTGAGGCTCTGCTCTTGTTCACCGGCTAATTTTTTGCCTGGTGAACTTTAATGGGTCTTTGATTAGGCATTGCAAAACATCCTTCCCAGATAGCTCCTCAAGCTGCCCCACAGGTGGGGGGGGGTGTTCCCCTTGGGAGCAGCTAAGGGGTTTTACTCCCTCCTCCTCATAGGAAGAGCAGGGGGCATTCAGAGTGGGGTTGCTGTGCAGGAAGCAGCCACGGGGCCACGCAGCTCCCCTGTTTTCCTTGGCCAGAAACACATCCCTAGCCAGGCTAGGCACTAGTGTGTAGGGTTACATGGTGTAACTTACACCCTTCGCCTCCTTTTCTATCCCTGCCCATGTGAAGCTCTTCTCCCCAAGAAGCTGCCTCTCTCTGATGAAGCCCATATTTCCTGGAAAAAGGGGATTTTTCTCTTGTTATGCGTTGAGGTGGTGTCTTTACAAACCCACCCTACTGACTTTCCTTCCTTTTGGCTTTTTAATTAGCCGTGAGGTTTTTTTTTATTTCTAGCAGATGTGTTGATACCGCCCCCATCCACCCCAGTGCTACGTCTCCAAAGGATCTGCTCTGTGATGGGCAAAATATAAAATGCAAGATGAGAGCGGGGGGGAAACCTTGACAAAAGGAATAGGCCCAGTCCTTCATCTTAGCTCCTCAAAGTGATAACAATGAACTTCTGGGCAGTTTGGACTTTCCACTTGCTCATTCATTGAGCTGGGCGTGGGGGGGGGGCTGCCCAGCTCCCCAAGGAGATCCTGATCAGGGAGGAAGGGGGGAGGGAGGGGCTCACGGTTGAGCAGAAGAATCAAGTGCTGAAAGGGGCAAGGAGGCCCCAGCTTAGGGTACCGTGACAGGCCTGGCTCCACGGACGCTCCTGAGGCTGCCCATCTCCTGCCTGGCTTCCTGGATCCAGGAACCAAACTTCCTCGGGGGGGACGGGACGACCCTCCGTTTGCGCCACTGCTCTTGTCCTGCATGGACCGAACTCCTCCAAGCATGCCCTGGCCTGGAACCTGGGGGCAGAAAAGGCAGGCTTGGAAAGAGGAAATGCGGTGCGTCTCCGTCTGGTCGGCTCTGAAGGTCAAGCTGCCAGACCCATTTCCAAGTGAAGCGCAGCCACTGGACTGCTGGGGCGAGTAGGGGACAAGTGCTCCCCCATTTCCTGCAGGCCCTGGGCTTTGGCAGCTCCTCCCGCCCTCCCTCCCTCCCTCGGCCCTGCTGGCCCCTGGCTACCTTCAGAAGCTCCAGACGTCAGTCAGCTGGAATCTGCTTTCTCGTGCGTTGCTGCTAATAAATTGGAAATGCCACCTTCTCCCAAACTGCATTATTACTGTTTATAATTTTGATTGTTCATTTGCATACGAAAATTAGTCTTGTGACATGCGTGAATTTTATTTTATTCCTGAACTAATTATAAACAAGAATGCCACATTATTTACATAACTAATTATTGTTCCTTCTGTTCTCGCTGGTGTTTGTTTGTCGTATTTTGGGGGGGGGGGAAAGGCCTCTACTCTGCTCTGCTTAAAGCCACAAATCAGAAAAAAATATTCAAAAGTTCCTGAATTTCTTATATTTGTATCAAGTGTAAATTCATTTGAATGGGAGACAATGAACATTTCCATTTTAATAAGCTTAAATTGGCTTGATTGTACTCTGTAGTTAATTGGAATAAGTCATTTTTGTCTACCTGGGTAAATTTTTCCAGGCACAAATTGCAAAGGCTTATTAACCTATAAACCGACCATGCCTTAGACATAAAAAGTGTCTTTTCTTCAGAAAAGGAGGACCAACTGCTTCCTCTTAGCCATCTCCCCCTGGCTGAGGCCGGGCTGGGCATTTGGCTGCCTTCCTGGCAGAGGCCTACAACTCATCACTTAGATTGCACCAGTGCCCCCAAGTGGGCAGCTCTTCTTCAGAGAACGGAGACGCCAAGTCCTCTCTCTCTCTCTCTCTCTCTCTCTCCCCCTCTCTCTCTCTCCCTCTCTCCCTCCCTCTCTCTCTCTCTCTCTCTCTCTCTCTCTCTCTCTCTCCTGGCACCATTGGTCCCACACACTTTTTTCCCCCTTCCAGAACCCATACTATGAAATTGGGGGGACATCAGATGGGATGGGCCCGGGTGGGACTGCGGGGAGAGGCACCCTCGTTCTGCAAATGAAAGGCTTCCTGAGCATGCCGGTCCTGCGAGCCAAGCCATCTCCTGCGGAGCCCAGCTGGATGAGAAGCAGCAGGCTGGCCTTGGGGGCCTCCGGCCTTTGGAGCCCCACAGGCAGCGGAGTCCCTGGAAAGAGGCCAGAAATGCCTTCCAGGGACTCAGCTGAGCGGTTGCCTTGGAAAACTGCCTTGGCTTTTCTAAAAAGCAGGGAGGGAGGGGAGCCCCAAAGCGCCAGGCTTACAGTTGAAGTCTTAAAGCACCGGACAGTTGCCCAGGGAAAGGCAACGGGGCTTCTTTTGGAGCCACTACCTTGCTCTCCAGCCTGCTCCTCCTGCACCCAAGGGCTCCACGGAAAAAGAGGGGACTGGCTTCCCCTTTGGCTCAGGGGCTTCCCTTCTCCTGAATCGGAAGCCAGCCGAAGGCTCCAGCCCTGCCGGGAGCCGTTTTTCTCCCGTGAAAGAGCTGCCAAGCCCAGCCCACCCAGGCTGGCAATCTACGGAGGGATGGCTAATTGGCTGTAATGGGATTAGGAACCTAATATGCTAATGTTTGAATGAGAATTTAATAAACTCTAATGTGATCGCGGAACACAGCTCTGCTTCGCATACGGCGGGCCTGCCGGTGGGAAATGGGCAGCTGTGATTAGCCAAACAAAGTGGGTTCATTACTCTGCCAGGTACTTCAACACATTTTTAATCAAACTGTTCAGACATGAAAGGGAGTCTATTTGCACGGCAACTTTGGGCTGGAGGAAGCCAAGAACCAGCTGAGATGCTCCCAGGAAATCCTGAGGAGCGGAGAAGAAACGGGGGCAATTTCTCCAGGAAAGAGCCTCTGAAGTGGGGCTCCCCATGCCTCAGCGGCTGCTTCCATACAAGAAAGGTTTTCCACGCTTGAGGATGATGGAGGCCACACCAGTGGAGGTGGGGGGCAGCTCAAATCACTCCTCGGTCTCAGTGGGATGACAAATGTGTGGGTATTCACAGCTCCTTCAAAGGGAGCCATTTCTCCCCTGAGCCATTGAGACTACTGAGGGGGCCAGGCCCAGAACTGAGGTACCCCAGTCAGGTCAGGGGTCTGGACTGCTGGGATGAGGCTTGCCTGGCTGTTGCGCTTGGAGGACCCAACCATCTCCGCTCCTCGGGCTTCCCCTTCTGAGAGCAACTCCTCTTTGCTTAAGGCTGCAGTAGTGGGCCTCCACCGGTCCGGTTGGCCTTGGCTCTTCTGTAATCCATCACCTGGGCCAACGCTGCTCAGATAGAATCTCAAGGCTGGGGTTGTGGACATCCCCATAACAGAGTCTTTCTTCTCTGGGGAAAAAAGGGACATGGAGCAGAGAGGTTTGGGGGTCCTGTTTGAAAGGACAGCTGGAGATTGAATGTTTTTCTTCCATGACTTCCAGCACATCACCGAAAATCAACCCCTCCCTCCCTCCTTCCTTCCTTCCTTCCTTCCTTCCTTCCTTCCTTCCTTCCTTCCTTCCTTCCTTCCTTCCTTCCTTCCCCTTTCCTTTCCTTTCATTCTCTTCCCTCCCTCCCTTCCTTCCCCTTCCCTTCCCTTCCCTTCCCTTCCCTTCTCTCCCTCCCTCCCTCCCTCCCTCCTTCCTTCCTTCCCTCCCTCCCTCCTTCTCCTTGCCCCTCCCTCCCTCCCTCCCTGGGGGACTGGTGGGTTTCTGCAGCTTTCCCTTGATTTCCGCTTCCTTCCTATTCCTGTCACTCACATCCTACTTAAAGATGGGAGCCCTCCTTAACACGGGTGATAGCAGTGCATTATTCAGAGCATCTATGCATAATGCAGGCTACACACTGGAGGATCTATATTTTAAAAATCAATTCCCTCTCAAAGGGCGTAGGAGGAAAGGAAGCGCAAGTTATGCATCCAGGTCACGTGGCTGATCAGACCTGGCACAAAGGCTCCTCCTGCTTGCCTGAAAGCCGAATTTTGACCTACCTGGGGTGAGGAGGCTTGTAACCCTTTCCAACTGGGTTTATTTTGGGGCATTTGCAGCAGGTTTTCCTTAAAACCCCAGGAAAAGCCCGGCTACCTTTACCTTGGCTAACCTCTGCTCGCCCAGCAGCTTTTAAAGCCTGGTAGTCAGGTTTTGTTTACGTTGCCACTTACAAATTGATATCTCAAGTTATGTTAATCTGCATATTAAACTGCGGTATATTAAGCAGGCATTCACAAGTCGCCCCTTTCCCAGAAGGCACAACCGTACTGATTGTGAAGGAGGCCTAAGTGGAATTAGCGACTGGGAAATTGGAGAGTCTCATTGAGTCATTTTGATGGCATTATTGGAGGACTTTTATCCTGGGAAGCTTTATTGCTAAAACACAATTTTGAAAAATGTTCTGAAAACAAGTGTCTTTCTTCTTTAAAAAAAAAAAAAGCAGCACGCAAGTCTACTATGTCTACTATTGACCTCACCCCATTCCTAAGAGATTAGTAAGGGGCGTGCATAAGAGCACAAACGTGCCTACCGTCCCTGTCCTATTGTTTCCTTTCATTATATCCAATTAATATAGTTATTACATACTTATGCTTATATATATGCTTATATATTATATAGTTATTTTCATGCTTATGCTTATATATACTGTTGTGACAAAATAAATAAATAAATAAATAAAATAAAATAAAAGTCTGGAAACATTTTCAGATAATCTCAAAATTGACTCTCGTTATGTTCTATCTGTCAGGAAAGATGCATTGAAAATGGATACCAAATAATGTTCTTAAATGATAACCAGCCTGGTTCAAATCATCAAATGCCAATGGTGACAGTCCGGCAAGACTCCACTTTGCATGAGGGAGTGTTGTGACCCAGGCCCAAGTAGGTAGTAGCAAACTCAGTCAGTTTAAAAACAAAGAAACTTTATTAGAACAGCTGAGAATTAACTTCATTCTCAGCGTAGTCCAAACTAAATCAAAGCAAATTCTTCCCAACACAATTCCACAGTCTTATCACCAATCTTGGTCTAATTAGGCAAACTGCCAAAGGCCTTTCTTGGCAAAAGTTCAGAAGATGCTGATAAGAAACAAATGCAGCAAGACAAAGATATCAACGTTGTTTTCCCACAAGGAGCCCAAATGCCGTTGCTGGTCTTTTAAGCTTTATGGGAAGGGCCAATCATTTGCTTGAGCTCTTCGCTTGAGCTGCTCTTGCCTTCTGGCAGCTCTTCTCATGCGTGCATTAGGTACAGGCTCCTCCTGTTCCTCTGCCTCACTACTGTCAGCCTCTGGAGGTTCTGGAGTGCGCATCTCACTCCCTGATGGCCCTGGCCTCACCTCAGCCTCCAACGCAGAACCCTCATCCGGGCCTTCCCCAGCCTCCAGGACTGGCCCATGTTCTTCCTCAGCCTCATCGCTGTTTGACTCCGTTGCCAGCTCTGCAGGCTGCTGGCGGACCACAACAGGGAGGGAGGGAAGGCTGGCTGGCACCTGGCACCTTTGACTCTGGGCAACATATCAGTGGTCTGGAGTGGGGCACAACCTATCCTCAAACTCACTCAGAGACATTTACATCATGGATCGATGGCATGAGCCAAATGTTGGGTCTTCAGGACAAAAAGAAGTTAAGACCTGAGATCCAAACAGCAACACAGAAGAGAAGGTCTCTGTCTTCCCAATAATCTGGGGACTCCAGAGAGCTTTTCCTCTTGATTTCTGGAAGAAATTGTATCCATCTGATAACTATGCTCATTTATCTAGAAATTTATCTCTCTCAAATTAGTTCGTCGATCAAATTAGCCAATGAAGACGGAGATGTTTGGCGGGAGGGAAAGGAGTGTTTCTTAGCAGAATTATGGATGGCTGCCCTATTAATCATTCCCAATAATTATTTCTGCTTTGGCACTATCTTACACACTTTCCTGGCCCATTAATTACCTGAAAATTATTATTTGCTTCTCTTATAAATTACCCACCATTCCTCTTCTCTCACTCAACTCTGGTTTCCTCCTATGCATGGGCAAACACACACACACACAGACACACGGAGGGAGAGGTGTATATTTGTGCTTGCACACGTGCGCACACTCTGGGCTGATTCCTCAAGCGTTTCTACCATGGGATAGAGAAGAGCATTGAGAGAAGTGGGGAAATCGAAATTTCTTTCCTACCGGTTCTGTGGGCGTGGCTTAGTGGGGGGTGTCATGTGACTGGGTGGGCGTGGCTATGTGACTGGGGGATCAAAAGACAGAAATTCACTAACAATGTCCTGCTGGAGCAGGGTTGGACTAGATGACCTCCAGGTCCCTTCCAGCCCTGGATTATCCTCTGAAGCGGCGTCTAGTGCCAGGTTTGTAGTCCTTCCTTCCTCTCCTTTTCCTTCCCTCCCTCCCTCTCTCTGTCTCTCTCTCTCTCTCTCAAACGAACCCCCCACCCCCCCATTTTTGCCTACATCCCCCATTTTTTGTCTAGCAGCTTCAGCTTTTTTACCTTTTAAAAAATGCGTTTAAAAGTAAAAAAAAAAAAGCCTCTGAGGATCAGAAACCTCAGCTGGGATCCTCAGAGCTTCGTTTTGACCCCTTAAAAGCATTTTTTTTTACAACCTCTGGCCGAAGAGGTGGTTAAAAAAATGCTTTTGAAAGTTAAAAAAAAAAAAGGCTCTGATGATCATGTGGCTCAGCTGGGCATTGGGGGGGCAGGCAGAGATTTTTGCTATTGGTTCTCCAACCCACCTGCCGCCATTGCTACTGGATCAGCTGATCCAGTCCGAACTGGGAGCATTTCACCCAATTGTGAGATGTATCCATGTGTCATGGCACACTTCCGTGGACACTATGACGAATCCCCCTCCCCTCCCACTCCCTGGCCAAGGCAGAACTGCCACCCACTCTCCAGCCCCAGAATGGGACAACTGGCTGCTGCCAACTCACTGCAGCCAATTCGCCACAGGACAATTTAACCATTCAATTCAACTATTTAAAATACATTTAAAAATATTTTAACTTTTATCATTCACACTTCATTCTGTCCCATCTTTTCCATCCTTTCTTTAACGACTGTATTCCAGCATTTCTTCAGTATTAGTGTACCTCCAGCGAGTGGGCCTGGGCGAGTTGTCCCATGGCGAGTTGTCCCATGGCGAGTTGGCAGCGGCAAAGGTCCCAGAAGTTTCTGCCAGGGTGACCCACATGGAGAGGGGAGCCCCTTTCCTGAGAGGCAGTCCGCAAGAGAGACAACTGAGTTGGCATGCTGCTGCTGTCACGGGTGGGGGTGGCGAGGGCAGCTGGCACCACTTCTGACTTGAAATTAAAACAGTTGGGGGAGGGGTTATTTTCTAGAAATAACCAGGAAAGCCGCTCAGAATGCAGCAGCTTACAAGGGAAACCAGCTAAAAATGTTTTAAAGGTGGCATTTTATATCAGTATTATATCAGTATAGCTAGCTAAACTGCGCACCCCGATCCCTCCGACTTGTCCCATTCCCTGGATGGTCAAGACCCTCAGAGCCTGGGCCTTCGGCTTATGTTATGCAACGCACGGTCCGTGGTCAATAAGGCCCCCCTAATACACGATCTTATTCAGGGGGGTGCCGCGGATCTTATAGGCGTTACGGAAACCTGGTTGGGGACTGAAGGGGGCGTGCCCCTTGTTGAAATGTGCCCACCGGGTTTCCGTGCATTTCATCAGCCGAGGGCTCAGGGTAGGGGTGGGGGGTGGCGGTTGTTATTAGAGAAGGTCTAGAGCCGAGGGAGACCACTGTACCTCAGATTGCCGGGTGTGAATCCCTCTTTGTGAGGTGGGGTCATAGGTGTCAGATGGGCTTGTTTGTCGCGTACCTGGCTCCTTGCTACGTGACAGCTGCCCTGCCCGAGCTCCTGGAGGTGCTTGCTGGAGTGGCGGTGGAGACCCCGAGACTTATAGTCATGGGGGATTTCAACTTGCCATCATCTGGCACGTCATCGACAGCAGCTCGGGAGTTCACGGCTTCCATGACGGCCTTGGACCTGACCCAAGTAGTTGATGGCCCTACTCACATTGGGGGTGGCACACTGGACTTGATTTTTATCTCTGGTCAGTGGTTGAAGGATCTGGACTTGAAGGAAATAGTCACTGAACCTTTGTCATGGTCAGATCACTCTCTCCTTCGCCTGGACTTTCTGACCGCCACTCAACACCGCAGGGAGACGGAGCCAATACGTTGGTTCCGTCCCAGGCGCCTGATGGACCCGGAGAGGTTTCGGACGGAGCTTGGGCCATTTCCTGAGGCTCACGGCACGGCTGAGGAACTAGTCACGGCCTGGGAACGGGCCGCAGCGGGGGCTTTAGACTGTGTCGTGCCTTTGCGGCCTCTGACCCGGCGCAGGTCCCAACCGGCTCCTTGGTTCTCCGAGGAGCTGAGGGGGATGAAACGCCGGAGAAGACGCCTAGAGAGTTCTTGGAGGTCCAGTCGTTCGGAGGCTGATCGGACACTAGTTAGGTCCTATAGTAGGACCTACCTAGTGGCACTGAGGGAAGCGAGACGTTGCTACGTCTCCTCCCTCATTGCGTCAGCAGATAACCGCCCGGCCGCCCTGTTTCGGGTGACTCGTTCCCTCCTTCAACAGGGGGAACGGGATGACCCGTTGCAGGGACGAGCTGAGGAGTTTAGTGGTTATCTATACGATAAAATCGTTCAGCTTCGGGACGGTCTGGACCAAAATTGGGTAGATTCAGGTGAGACGTCGGTGAGACGTTGGTGAGATTGTCTGGGATGAGTTTGACCCTGTGGCTCCTGAGGACATGGACAGGTTGCTGGGTAGGTTGAACGTCACCACGTGTTTACTGGACCCGTGCCCCTCCTGGTTGGTACTGGCCACTCAGGAGGTGACACGAGGCTGGCTCCAGGAGATTACGAATGCTTCTTTGGTGGAGGGAGTCTTTCCGGCCGCCTTGAAAGAGGCGGTGGTGAGGCCCCTCCTCAAGAAGCCTTCCCTGGACCCAGCTGTTTTAGGTAATTATCGTCCAGTCTCCAACCTTCGTTTCGCGGCGAAGGTTGTACAGAGTGTGGTGGCATGTCAATTACCCCAGTACCTGGATGAAACTGTCTATCTAGACCCGTTCCAGTCCGGCTTCCGGCCCGGATACAGCACTGAGACGGCTTTGGTCGCGTTGGTGGATGATCTCTGGAGGGCCAGGCATAGGGGTTATTCCTCTGCCTTGGTCCTATTAGACCTCTCAGTGGCTTTTGATACCATCGACCATGGTATCCTGCTGCACCGGTTGGAGGGATTGGGGGTGGGAGGCACCGTTTTTCGATGGTTCTCCTCCTATCTCTCCGATCGGTTGCAGACGGTGTTGACAGGGGGGCAGAGGTCGACCCCGAGGCGCCTCACTTGTGGGGTGCCGCAGGGGTCGATTCTCTCGCCCCTTCTGTTCAACATCTATATGAAGCCGCTGGGTGAGATCATCAGTGGTTTCGGTGTGAGGTACCAGCTGTACGCTGATGACACCCAGCTGTACTTTTCCACACTGGACCACCCCAACGGTTATCAAGTGTTGTCCCGTGTCTGGAGGCCGTACGGGTCTGGATGGGGAGAAACAGGCTCAAGCTCAATCCCTCCAAGACAGAGTGGCTGTGGATGCCGGCATCCCGGTACAGTCAGCTGCAGCCGCGGCTGACTGTTGGGGGCGAGTCATTGGCCCCGATGGAGAGGGTGCGCAACTTGGGCGTCCTCCTGGATGAACGGCTGTCCTTGGAAGATCATCTGGCGGCCGTCTCCAGGAGGGCTTTTTACCAGGTTCGCCTGGTTCGCCAGTTGCGCCCCTTTCTAGGCCGGGGTGCCCTATGCACAGTCACCACGCCTCGTGACGTCTCGTCTGGACTACTGCAATGCT
Organism: Ahaetulla prasina; assembly: GCF_028640845.1. Classification (NCBI taxonomy): domain Eukaryota; kingdom Metazoa; phylum Chordata; class Lepidosauria; order Squamata; family Colubridae; genus Ahaetulla; species Ahaetulla prasina. Next base: position 18,952,875 of record NC_080553.1, on the reverse strand, counting down.
CTCTACATGGGGCTCCCCTTGAGGAGCACCCGGAGGCTCCAGTTAGTTCAGAATGCGGCTGCGCGGGTGATAGAGGGAGCCCCTCGTGGCTCCCATGTGACACCTCTCCTGCGCAGACTGCACTGGCTACCTGTGGTCTTCCGGGTGCGCTTCAAGGTTTTGGTGACTATCTTCAAAGCGCTCCATGGCATAGGACCGGGATACTTACGGGACTGCCTGCTGCTACCGGATACCTCTCACCGACCCGTGCGCTCTCACAGAGAGGGACTCCTCAGGGTGCCGTCGGCCAGACAGTGCCGGCTGGCGACACCCAGGGGAAGGGCCTTCTCTGTGGGGGCTCCCACCCTCTGGAACGAGCTTCCCCCAGGACTTCGCCAACTTCCTGACCTCCGAACCTTTCGCCGCGAGCTTAAGACACATCTATTTATTTGCGCAGGACTGGACTAGATTTTAAATTCGAATTGGTTTTAATGGGGATTTTATTATTTTTATTATCATCATTTTAATTATTCGGCCAATTATAATAAGTTTTTTAATGGATGTTTTTATTTGTATTTATATGTATATTTTTATCTGGTTGTTAACCGCCCTGAGTCCCTAGGGAGATAGGGCGGTATAAAAATATGAAAAATAAAATAAATAAATAAATAAATAAAATGTCTCCTAATAATTCGACAAACTGCTGGAAATGTAAAAAAAACTCCTGGAACTTACTATCACCTATGGTGGACATGTCCTAAGGCAAAAAAAATTTGGTCCAGAATCAGAAACTGGACAGAAGAGATAAGTGGACATAAGGTGGACTTGAAACCAGAGATACTTCTTACTTGGGATACTAACCAGAACTTACAGTAAAGATATTCAGCATTTGATATTACACATAATCACGGTGGCAAGAATTGCCTACGCACAGCTCTGGAAAAATGAAAAAATACCAACAGAAGAAGAAACAATCAAGAAAATTCTGGACTGTGCGGAGATGGATAAATTAACGAAAGAAATAAAGAAAAAGGAAGAGACAGAATGTTATCCAATATGGACCAAATGGTACGAGTGGTTGGAGAATAGGAAAACGGAATAGGAAAAAAAAGGCTGGAGAAGAGAAGATAACAAATGTGTAAAATATTGTAAATAAATGAAACTAGATGTAAAGGGACGATAAACTCAAAGATAGTAAAAAAGAAGGGAAAAGGGAATGTATAAAACAGAAAGCTGAAGGAACGAAACTGTCATGTAAAAGGAAAACACAGATTATGTGCTTATGTTATGTATGTTTGTGTTACGTTGTGTCGTTGTAATAAAACCAATAAAAACTTTTTTAAAAAAAAGAATGCAGCAGCGATGTGGTTCTGCATCAAGAAGGATGGGCCTCCCTCCTCCAGAAGCTGCCTCGCAGCTACGCAAGGCCTCCCAAGCTGGCCAGCAGCGCCTTTTCCTCACCCTGGGTGGATGATCCTGTCTGGCTACCCGGGGGTGGGGGTGGGGGTGGGGGTGTGTCCATCTGACCCTTCTTGCCAGGAGCTTTGGCATTGGGGCAGCTTGGCGGTGCTCTCCAAGGTCCTGATCCCTAGCCACCTGTCCCTCTGTGCCTGCTGGCTTCCCAGAGGCAGGTGATCATGACGGTCACTAAGTGAGGAGCAGTTTGCGGTGATGGCAGAAATGAATGGTTCAGCAAGTGAAATGCACTTTTTTTTGTTTTGTTTACATTTATACCCCGCCCTTCTCCGAAGACTCAGGGCGGCTTACAATGTATAAGGCACATTATTGAGAAGATGGAGACGCCTGGGATGCTACAGAAGCTTCGAGAGAAGAGCTCTGACTTCTGTCTCTGGAAGGGGGCCAGATAAATGATGCCCTCTATAAAGGGGCTGTCCCCCCCCACTTCTTCTGCCCCCCCCAAGAGCTTTCTGTCCCTTCTGAGGCTGCAGGGAGCAACCAGCCTCTTCTCCCCCAGGGCCAAATCACCCACCTGCAGGAGGGCAATGGAAGCCCCTCTTTACTTTCTTTCTCTGCTGCAGCAGGAACAGTCTCAAGGTCAGAGAAGGACCTTGATCAACATCGCAGACAATATTTTGTAGATTTCAGGGATGAATATGGAAAGGAGCCGGGAGGGAGGGAAGGAGGGAGAGGCATCTCATTAATGAAACTGCACAGGGTTCAGCATCAACTTTGGACGGGCTTGTCCCTCCTGGTCGGTTGATGCTTTCCCAGGAACATGAAACATCCAATTAACTAACCATTTTTGCACCGTCTGAGTAGCAGTTTGAAAAAGGTGAAAGGTTGGCATAATCTGGGGGCCATGCAATGTGTGTGTGTGTGTGTGTGTGTGTGTGTGTAGAATACGTATACATACATATACATACATACATACACACACCACACACACACACACACACACACACACACATATGCCTATACCTATACTTATACCTATACATACACACATATACATATATACATATACATACATACATATACATCTATGCCTATGTTTATAACTATACACATGGTTTTCTCCAATATCTGTTTAATTACTGGAATAAATGTTTGAACACTTCAATATATTAATTGAACAGGAGGATAATTGTGTGATTACAAGTGCACTTTGACCAGGAGAGAGTGAGCAGATGAAGCTTTTTTAAAGCTAAAACGAACACTCAGCTATAAAAGGGAGAAGAAACAGCGCAAATTTAAACCTGGTCCTCAGGGAACGTGTGTTCGGTTTCCACCCTCCGTTCGTTCGTCAAAAGAGTCTCCATCAAAGAGAAGCAGAGAACTTTGCACTGAGAAGGTGGTGCACCAAGTGCACAAAGCTTTGTTGTTGTTGTTGTTGTTGTTGTTCTGGAGGGCAGGGGCTGCAATGTTTTCAAGCTGCTGGGGTTGGAAGGTGCAGCATTGCTGGAGCTACTGGTAATCAACCCACCCAGGGCTGCCCACGTCTCTTCCCGCAAGTGTTGCCACACGGAGGGCAGCAGAAGGTGCAACCAGGCAGGTTCACAGTTCATGCCCTGGAGTGCCAGCTGCTGTGTGGAGCTCGGAGATGGGTTGGCATCGTTTTAGGAGTAATAGAGTCAGGGCAGTGTTGGGTGTGGCAGACGGAAGGACCCGGCGTGCAGGAGGGAAAGGTGCCAATGATGCTCAGAGAGAGGCAGGCTCAGTGATGTCCAGCTAGGGTCCAGGGCACGAGGCTCAACCATTCCCAGGGTTGAAGTGGGTCTCCTGAGTTGAAGTGGGTCTCTGTGTTGACCGGCTGGGTGGATCTGCTGCTAAAAGGAAGATGGCAATGGTGGAGCAGCAAAGTGGAAATCTTCCAGGAGACTTGCTGAAACACGTGTGTCTCGGGTGATAATGCCAAGGTGAGTGCTGGTGAGAAAGGGAAGGGTGTGCTGGTGTGCTGGTGAGAAAGGGAAGGGAAGAGGAAGGAAGGAAGGAAGGAAGGAAGGAAGGAAGGAAGGAAGGAAGGAAGGAAGGAAGGAAGGAAGGAAGGAAGGAAGGAAGGAAGGAGAAGGGAAGGGAAGGGAAGGGCAGAGGAAGGAAGGAGGGAAGAGGAAGGAAGGAGGGGAGGGGAGGGGAAGGAAGGAAGGCAGGAAGGAAGGAAGGAAGGAAGGAAGGAAGGAAGGAAGGGGCAGCTTCACCTCTGGGGTGCCACATGGGCGAGCCAATTAAACCCTCCTCCTCCCCACAGATCCAGGGCGCATGCCGAGAGAAGCGCAGTGTTGCTGCTGTTGGTGCGGGGCTGCCAAGGCACACCCAGGGAGCCCTTAATCTACGGGTCGCTGACATGATAAACAATAATGTCTCGTTTGGAGCCGTTATAACTTATCTTGTTAATGGGTGGTTTGGGAGCCTGTAATTGGTGATTTGTGCACGGACTGTCACAAAATTTTAAAACACGTTTGCCATCATTTCTGGGGTGTTTGAACAGCAACTGGCTCACAAGGCCAACAGGGAACCACAAAGAAAACTCCACCTAAGGCTTAGGCAGGGCGGGGGGGGGGAGGGAGTGCAGAGAGGAAGCTATTCCTTCCCAAACACCCCCCCCCTCTCCCACAGAGGCATATTCTGGAAGGCTTTAGACATCCCAGGTTGGCAAATCTGACCAGGCTAAATAAGGAGGAACATCTGGGTCAGTCTGACCACAGCTGAAGGGAAAGCCCCAAGGGGCGGCTGGAGAGCCCCACTCGGCTCCCACTTCAGGATTTCCAGGGACTGGCAAATGCTCCAGAAAGCCCTTGGTGGAATGGCAGAGAAGAGGCCAGAGGGAAAAGGACTAAGGGGAGAGGGGGTGTCCTCTTTGGTCACCCAAAAGGCAGAGGAAAGGGGTAACGTTCATATTTCTGAAGCGCCCGGTCTCTTTTCACACTCATACGCAGCCATCACACTCAGCTGGGTACTCAGGCCAGGACTTCTGGGAAGGGCTGGGGGGGCGGGGGGGTCCCACCAACATTGCCAACCTTTGCTCAGGCTAATGGATGGGGTGGCAGGGGGCAAATTGGGGCCCTCCTCGCCTTCTTGGCCCATTTTCTGCTGAAGCATTAATTAAAAGCACCTGCCCTTGTAGTCAGCCCTGCTTCAGTAGGAATACTGTAGAGCGAGTGCCGATGTGTAATTAAAATTATGCATATCTCTTTTTTAAAAATAGCTCTTTTGAAATAGAGCCCCAGTCATCCACAGCTATTAATTTAATCAGCCAATTTTGCTCAGGTGAATTCCTCCCTCCCCTCCCCTCCCCTCCCCTCCCCATGCAAAGGAGCAGGAGGATTTTAACTGATTAAGTTACCATAGCAATACAGCCTTACCCTGCAAGGGCCCTGCCAGCACAGGAGCTCAAGACCCCCCACCAGTGGTGGGATTCAGCCGGTTCACACCTATTCGGGAGAACCGGTTGTTAACTTTCTAAGCCGTTTGGAGAACCAGTTGTGGAAGAAATCTTATTTTGTTTTTTTTCCACTTTCCAGGGCTAATCCTGTAAGGAAGGCAGGAAGGAAACATTCTGGAGTTGTTTCTAGCCTAATCTTTATTGCCCTGCTTACAGAAACTGCCTCTCTGGTTAACCCTTAGTACATTGTAACAGCAAAGGCGAATCGCCCATGTGAGTGATGTTGAGTTGTTCATGCCCACACGGTCACATGACCACTGAGCCACGCCTACCCAGCTGGTCATAAGGGCATAGAACCAGTTGTTAAATTATTTGAATCCCACCACTACCCCCCACCCATACTTCTCTCCCCTCCACGTCCATTTCCCCCTGCCTTTCTGGGTCGGCCTTCTGTAGTGCCAGAGACATCACAGAAGGAAAGCACGGATTTGCAGAGGAAGGGGGGTTAAACCCCTGGGCCAGGGGGCCTCTCTAAATAGCAGTCCCTCTAAGGAAGGTCCCTCCCCCCCATTTGTCAGCACCCTGATGTTTATCCTCTCTGTGGCATGTTTAGGAAATGTTCAGCCACAGAGTCTCTTGCAGGTGAACCAGCTAAGCCTCACTCAATGCTACAGGCTGTAATTCTTTGTCACCAAGTTTTGCTGGCTCTTATCAGACTGCTGGAGGTTTCGGCTTCTCCCCCCACCACCCAGAGCCAGGAGGGAGCAGCACCAGGGGCCGGGAGGGAGAAGTTTGGCCAGAGTCCAAAGCCTGACCGAGAATCTTCCTGGGCAAAACCTGCTGGAGGTGTCTGTGCAGAAGCTGAGGGAGGGGAGGAGAGGGAGAGGGAGAGGGAGGGGAGGGGAGGGGGCTGCAAGATCGGGAATTGCCTTCTGCCTCCTCCAAACCCAAGGGAGCAAGGAATCCCCACCTGGCCAGAAGGAGAGGACAAGGGAGTTGCCCGCCAGGGGAGCATCTCATTAGGAATGCAGGGCGCATCCCCGTGGCTGGCGCATTCTGCTGCAAGAAACTCGGGAAAAGACAAGAAAAATGAAGGCAGGTGCAATCTCATTTTCTGAGGGGCTGCAAGTCAGCCAGGAAGCGGCCATTATTCCATCGACTCTGTCGGCATTAAGTTATTTCCTTCACTAAAGACGGGCGGGTTCATGAATATCTATTGAGTTCCAGGTAGTGGCGTCTGGCAGAGAGCGCCTTGCTGATTGTAGCTTTATATTCCTCCGACAACACACCTCAATCTCCTTCCGAAGTGAAAGACAATAGTATTTTAAATTGGTTAATAAATCTCTAGATTGATGCTCCAGAAAGGCCTGGTGACTTCATCTCTATTACATGAATAAAAGTGATAAGGCCTCTGCCACAGAGGGGCTCTGAATTGGGGGACACCCCACCCTGGTGTCCTTCAGGCCTGCAGTGCCTCAGCTCCAGAAAGGGTTCCAAGTGGCACAGCCGTTGCCATCCAGGGAAGGTAAGAAATTGCAGGGCGGGGTGGGGGTAGCAGAGAGAAGCCTGGCCTTCCAGTGCCCCAGGGAAGGCAGGGGGAGAAAGTCAGCCCTTCCCCACCCTGGCGTGGCTTCTGCCCTTGCCAGGTCCTGCTAGAGAGAGCCCTTCCTCATCGCTTCCTCTTTCTCCCTCATGGAGACCTTCTGGGGCTTCCCTACCCTTGAGCAGCCGATAGATATGCCCAATAGAGAGAGTTCAACTTCTGTCAGCTACTTCACCGCCCTCTCCTCTGGCCAAAGCTTGGCATCATCTGTTCCTTCCCCTTTTCCCCTTGCTGCCCTTCTGCTGCCCAAAGACCCCCCCCCTGCCCCAAGGTAAGAAGGCATCATCAGGAGGCACACAGCAAATTTCCGCTGTTCCTCAATCGAGGGTGGCATTTCTGGACCCTCGTCTGGAACTCCATCATTGCGGTGCGACCTTCCACTTCCTGCCAGATTGGCACAACTTCACCTTGGCTCTTTGCTGGTTCGGCCCTGCCGACTGGCCCTGGGAGAAGTTGGAGAGAGGCACCTTTTAGGCCGACATCTGAGTTCTTTTCCTCCAGTTAAAGGACCCCAATCAGCAGCGCTCTTGCATGCTTCTTCTTCTGTTCCTTTGCCAATCGTCTTTAACCTGACTGTCAGTGAGATTCTCCTGATTTTTAATGAAGGCGGAAATACCAGCAGGACACACAAATGGCAGATCAACCGAGAGGAGCCAAGCGGTGCCCCTTCTCTGGTGAGGTCAGCCTGGCATTAGGGGGGTTTCTGCCTTTGCCTTCCTCTGGTCTTGATCAAGTGGCAGCTGTGATGCAGAGTCTCTTGACTTTGCGAGAAAAGTACACTTGCTAATTCAAAACAGTTATGTTAGGCGATATAAATTTATTTAGTGCCATAAATTACATAATTGAATTTTTATTTCCTTCATATATTTGAGTGAAATAACTAATATTTTGAATCTGCTTGGCCTGCATATGTCTTTCACAGGAACATATTTTCTGTAATATTATGCCTGTATAGAGCTGACATTTAAATGGTTTAATAAATGAGCTGTTGTTTGACTTGTTTCAGATTCAATACATTCTGGTACATTAATAAAATATATTTCATAAAGCAGCTCAATAGACCAAACCCTTGATTTATTAGCGATACATTTGCTATTAGGGGGACAGATATTCAAAATGTCATTAAGGTTAAAATAATAATCAATCACACTAATTAGGCTCAATTTTTCGTATGCAAATATAATTAAGCATATATTTCTCAAGAACTTTAAAGAGAATTATTGAAGCTGGGGATAGGATCCTGGGGGTGGGGGAGAAGAGAGATCCAGTTTGCACTAATGGAACAGCTGTTCCCCCCACTTCAGTCTGCAACCAGATTGATTTGGCACTTTGCATCCTGCCCAAAACTCAGGCCAAAGAGAAGCTGGCCAACACAGTCGCAGAGCAGACTTCACAAGGGGTTGGCTTGGCCCCCTGGGTTTCAAACCTTGGGATCCTCTGGGGAGGAGTCAATCATTTCTGCCTCTCTCTTACCCCTCCCTGGCATTGGCGCTGGGCTGGGCCACTTGGCAACCAGGAGGCGGCAGGCCTTCCATTGCTCGGGCACAGCCCATGCTCTGAGTGCCCTTTGCCTGAGCCCTTTTGGCGTCTGCTGGACATGAAGAGAAAAAGCCACCGACGCCTGGGGTTTCCTAGGAGTGGAAGGGGAAGGGGCCATGAGCAGCTGGGGGTGAGGCAGCCTGGCATCTGCCTGCCCAACTTATCCTGGCGAAAGGAGCTTCCGGGGAGACCCAGCCGTTCCTTGGAATGAGGGAGTCCCTCTGTCTTCTGTTAAGAGAAGGGTTAATAAGTGATGTTTATTTATGAACTTGGAACATTACTGTTGGTGGATAATTTGAATACATGCCTGGGTTATATGTGTCTTCTTTATTGCATACTATAATTTCATTTTTAAAGCTTCCCGAGTGCCATCCTTTAAAAATAATACCACAAACAAGGAATAAATTCTTTTTTCAGCTGCGCTCAATGGAGCTGCCCGGGGACTGAGCCACCTTGTTCTCCCAGAGGCTTTGTGGAGAGGTCTGTCTTGGTGTGCATGTGTGTGTGGGGGGCAGCACAGGTCTTAAGTGGGGGGGGGGCGGTTTGCTCTGAACACAGGTCATTTCAAGCAGGCCAAAGAGAGGAGGAGCAGGATAGCATGAACTTTGCCCTTCCAGCTCCTTCTTCCTTCTGTGACAATCTCCCTTGGGCGTCTCTTCAGCCAGAGGATTAGCAAAGGCAGGGAAGGGAAGGGCTGGAGAATTCAACCTCCTCCCCACCCGTCTCAAAGATCCTGGGGAAAAGAGCATTTGATCCAGGGGTGAAATCCAGCAGGTTCTGACAGGTTCTGGAGAACCGGCAGTGGGACTTTTGAGTAGTTCAAAGAACCAGCAAATACTACCTCTGGCTGGCCGCTGAGTGGGGTGGGAATGGAGATTTTGCAATATCCTTCTCTCAGGAGTGGGGAAGGAATGGAGATTTTGCAATATCCTTCCCCTGGAGTTGGGAGGGAATGGGGATTTTGCAGTAGCCTTCCCCTACCATGCCCACCAAACCACGCCCACAGAACCAATAGGGGAAAATTTTGGATTTCAACCCTGATTTGATCCATGTCCCACCAATGGTTTTGGAAGCCTGGAGATGTCACAGGAGCCAGCAGGACAGCAGCAAGAGCCCCCAACTGCAGAGAGCGAGGCTTGGGGGGAGAGAGAGAAAAAGAGAGAGGTGGGACCTCTGC